>NW_019170032.1:0-324635 GCF_001792695.1 Aspergillus bombycis | reverse complement strand
AAAAAAAAAAAAAAATTAGGCTGCAGCCAGCGCGATAAAAAAAGACAATAAAATCGAACTAGTCCGAAATCCAAAGCCACACGGCTATTACGTCAAGATCTTGAAACCGTTGTCTTGCAGCAAGACAAGCAGGGAAAAAGGATCGCGAGCTAAAGCACCGCTAGGGTCCGTTTGGGTGCTTTAGCGTTGAAAGTTGGGCTGCGCCACCAAAAGCCGTCTCAAAGAGGGCAATTCCGAGGAAAAGCAAAGACGGTCAAGGGAAGAAGCAGAATCCAATCAAGGAGCGGAGGACGAAGGAAGGAGGTTAGAATAGAATTCGGACGATCAACGGTCACGAAGAAGTAATGCAGCGAGTGACAAGGTCACCAAAGTAAATCAAATCAATACCAGGGGTAAGTAAAGATTCGAGAAGTCCTGTGGGATTTATAGGCGATGGAGATCCGAGCGAAATGCCCTTCGGGTTGAAGATCAGGAGAGAGGGCTGTACAATAAATTATAAAATAAATCAATCGACCTATGAAAAATCACAACCTTCACAGGATAGCCCGAGATATTAATTTTCGTTTTAATTTTCTTTTTTTCTCGTTTTTCTTCGGTGCCATCGAGGTAGACGGCGGGCGGGATTGGGGGACCAGATGGAGCCGTCGTATATTATTCTGATGCAGTCATCGAAGAAAAATAATCATTTATTGCCGTATCGCCTGGTTGTGGGTTAATTAGCATGATTTATTATTATTTTTACTGATATTATTATCTTGCGTAATAAGAATTCGAGCCAGTGAAAACTCACGGGGTATTCTCATTGAATTGAAACCACAAGGCAGCCGATCAGGTCTGGATGGATCCTGGGCATCACCGACAGGAGCTGACTTCCTTGGCGGGTGAACTTATGTTTCCTGCGATGGTCATTGGCTTTAAAACGGTTGCTGGTGTTCCAACGGTGGGCTCCGCGTTTCCCGGCTGGCTGCTTCGAGGCTGAACCACTGAAGGAGGGAAAAAATGGTCTTCTCTCATTCGATCCGCGAGCCGAGGGAGAAAAAAGAGTCCGCAAGTCTCCGGGTTTGGTTGATCATTCAGCAAGGGGACAAAGGAGTAAAAAAATTTAGTTGTATCATTTCCCTTGTTGAGAGTCACTCAATTCCCGAACAATCTCCTCATGTAACATCTTGATCTCTCCAATGACTCGCATTGTTGACAAGCACGGGAAGAACGATGACTTGATTACAGGGGTTCGTGGGCCCGTGTCAGAAGAGATCATTTTGATTTTCACTCTTTGCAGAAAAAAGCCACGACAGTTAGAATACGAATCTTGTCGGATTATTGGGTACCAGCTGTGGGCATAAACAGCAGGTCGCTCGAAACGCAACCGATTGATCCACTGACGCCAGTAGCCGAAGTCGCGGAAGTTTCGCATTAATGGAGCGGTGCCATCAAAATCTGGATCTTGGGCCGAACCGTCGCACCAAGAAAGTTTCCACTCTTTCTGGAACGTCGACGGCGAAAGCGCTAGTTTTCTTTTTCTTTTTTTTTCCCTTTCTTTTTCTATTTTTTTTCTTCAACAATTTTTGTCCCTGTCACCCTTTATCTTGCATCTTGAACGGGCATCTCTTGGCGGAAATTGCGGGAATTGTGTATATCAGCCAATTGGATTAACAATTCAATGAAAATGAACGAGAGGAACCCTAGAGCCTGCTCTTTTGTTTTGTCTCAACGACAGGAGCCAAAGAGTCCCATGGGAGGTTAAAAAAAAAAGGGGGGGGGAAATACACAATACTGGAGATATCTGAATTGGTTCTTCTCTCCCCTGTGTGAGTACACCCACCATCGTTGTAGATCATCTTGTTTGAATCTACTATTTGTGTTCAATGTTTCCTCCTAAACACAATTTATCAATAACAATCGTAATGGACAACCGTGCATACAATCTAGTACGCTGAATGGTCCCGACATCCGCATCATTGGGTACGCGAAGTGGAGAGTAACATGAGAAGCCATCATGGTACTTCCTTCCATCCAGCCACCAACGGCTTCGCCTTGTGAACAGCTAACATAGCCTTCTGCCTGGCTCGGGATTTAATTCATAAACAAAGATCAGGCTTCACGTCAGACGGATGAGTGTTAAGTATCCCTCGGTAAGGACAAAAGAGAAATCCCGAGGGGCTCGCAGACGAATGCATTGATTTGATTCCTCGCGGACAAAAATCAAGTTTGTCTGTCGTCATCGTGCATTATTGCTCGAATTCCTTGCTGAAGCGGTGGCATTGAATGGATGAAAGAAGGATGGTCATGGATGGTCACCCCTCTTACTATTTACTACTAGTGAGGGGCTTTGAAGGGCGTTGAGGGGAACACAACCATCGTAGTCACTTGACATGATCATGTGCCACCTTGTCCCCTATACTATACCACTAGTAGTTGCGCTGCCTACCACAATATCAGATTATGATTTTGTCGGTCTGCTGGCAAAGACTCAGATTATGATATCAACACTGGGGATTCTAGACCGCTAGTCTATCTTACTATCTCAACAAATAAGGGTAAGAATTACAATTAGATAAAATGAAATAAACCAGGGTCACCAGATTTGCCTCCCTATAATAGCGTTCGGTAACATCGGATAGATTTCCAATCAGAGTATACGTTGAGAAGGTCATGGATCAACTTGTCTGTAGTATAGTATCTGGACTTATTGTCGTATGTTCAAATCCTTTGATGATCCGTCGCATGTGAACCTAAATGTGCACAACACTCCAATGCCCTTTGAAAGTTGTGGTAGTATCTACAGAAAATAATTCATTTCAATCTAGTTGCAGGGGTTTCACTAAGCGAAAAAAGCGGAGCCCCTAGTGGGAGTGGAAACGGGATTAGAGAGTTGCCAAAAAAAAGAGGAAAAAGAAAAAAAGCAAGAAAGAAAAAGAAAAAGAAAAGCAAAAAGAAACAAAAGAGGACGGAAGGGAGGAGCAAGCTTGAGGGAGTGTTAATTTGGGGTTTAAAGTTGTATATTTCAAAAAGAAGAGAGGAAGAGGAAGGAAATGTGCTTTTTTTAATTAATTAATTAATTTTTGTTTTCATTTTGTTTTACTGTTTCCCATTTCCCGTTTTTGGGTCAACTACCTGCTTAGTATATTCATCATGGCTATGTTTGAAATAATCACACTGCCAGCATCTCCTACCAGAGGGTACAGTACAAATCATAAGACAAATTACCCTAAAAAAAATAATGACTCTTTAGTCCCCACCACCACTATTAGATCACGAACAAGCCAGCGCCCCGACAGATGTCAGAAAATTCGGTTCTGTAACAGCCCTGCCCGCTTGGTTCTTATTTTAGTAGGGATCCATCGGCCGGTCTGACAGTGCTCATCAAGAAAAAAAGGGAACTGGGACGTGACATAGGAAGCACTGGGCTAGTGGGCGTGGAACGGACCAACACTGCAAATCAGTTCAAATGCAAGTGCTTATACTAAGTAAGTTCTGCTGAAACGGACCATATTTTGGCTGGCTCAGTGGAGAATCCTCCGTGGTTGAGCCGCTTCATATCGATCGACAACCCTCCTTCTAGTGACCTTTGGCATTGTTTCCAGACCGGTCTAGATCAACTTTGGGCTCGTTTGACCCATGAAGCACTGACGCTTGATACAGAACGCTTGTCTTGGGATCATGAAACAGATGATGCACCGCCGCTTTGACACAATGACAGTCAGTCGCACTGCCGCTGTACTCTGGGGCAAGTATCAGATATTGTGTAGGCTGCAGAGTGTTGATTCAATCTCAACAGGGCACGGCAGATACCAGCCCCGGCGTTTGAGTGTGAAACTGGTCGCCCCATTTTTCATAGTTCATGGCATTTTTTGGGCAAGAGAACAAGAATGATCGACATGGGGCAGAATGTTTTGGGCCAAGATCTTAATGCAACTGTCAGTATGCTCCTAAGCTGCGTAAAGTTCAGGCATTAAACAGCGATCGAAGCACAAGCCACGCCCCCAGTACTGCAATTACCGAGGCCACCAACAGACCATTTCCCTCCCAAGTCAAGCCCAAATATGCTAGGCAGCCTACGACGAGCTCTTTTCTCCGTGCGGCGTCTCGTTTACTCGCCCATTCCGGGTCAATCCGAAACGGGATTGCTGACTGCGTTGCATCTGCTGGACGCCTTGACGGCACAGGAACAGAAGCCAAGAGCGCAACGGCGCGATGATCTGACGTCGGAAACAGCGGCAGAGAGTTATACTCTAAGGGCCTAACCCGTGCTTCCTCGCCCAAGCCAGGCAAAGTTTCCAGGTACAACACACGATCACACCAACTAGGCCAGCGTGTGCTGGTCCATAGCCACTCCTGTGAGCCGCTGCTGCGAGCTGCAGCCTGACGCGCAGCATTTGTGTATTTGTACGTCGGGGGGAAGGCTATTGGGGCTTCTGACAGGCCATGGAAGCTTCGAGACTGTCGCATCTCTCGGGTGAGTTGATCCTCTTTCAATAAGCGGGAGAAATGACGGGGGTCGGCTGGATCCACGCCCGCTTGCGGAAACCAGGCACAATCCTCGCTTCGTGGCGATGCATTAGACGTGCGATAATTAAGGTCGCCTGCCAGGAAGAGATAACTCGTAGGAATAAAAATACCCCGGTAATCATCGCCGGAACTCCGTGTAGAACCGTTTAGCAGGGCTGTACTCTCGGAGTCGCCCCCTGTTTCAGCATTCTCCCCGGCTCTCACAGTCAAACGATCAAATACTAATCGCTCTACCATACTACGCCAATCCTCGTTCCTTTGCCGTACGGCATACTCCATGGGCGCAAGGTGGGCAGCAATGAAGGTCAGGTCTACTGTGTCGTCAGGCGTTTTCTGCGTCGCATAGGTCAGTCGTGCCCCAACCGCGCCTTTGTTGCCCATTTGTTGGAATCCAAACCCGACTCGGGCAGTATCAATCGAAGATATACGTTCCGCCACATCTGATCGAGCATACACCATCAATCCCGTCATCCCACTATTGTCTGTGACCATATTGACGTAATGTGTCTCCCAGCGCTTAGACACCGCGCGCTCCACTACCTGGCTCAGGGAAGCAAAATATGGTGCCAAAAAAGAGCCACCAAGAAATGCATATGCAATAGGGGCGATCTCTTGAAGTGATAGAACGATGAGGTCCGGCGGCGTGGAAGCGCTTGAACTGTCGGTGAGGGGCAGTGCATCGAAGAAATGATGGGCGAAACGGTTGACGTCAACTGGATTCCGGGCGCAATTGAAAGTGAGCATATAGAGTGTAAGGGTCTCCATAGTAGGCGCAAGTCTAGTGCGATCGAGTATTGAATAATATATGTATGGAGGTATCAGTAGTGATAGAGATGAAGCCTGGGGTTAAAACTTATCGGCGATCGGGACGGTTGTCAATTCCACCAGTTCCATGGATTGATGGTTTGGGACATCCATGTGACGATCAGTGGATCCTTATCGATAACGATCGGAGATTTTGTATGTTTTGCACGTTGTTTCTTAAGAGCAGTTTTGTTCAGCTTATATCATTCCAGTGGAATTTTTATCCCTGTCTTTGAAAGTAAGAAACTTGTATCATTCAGGCATTTGTCCATGTTCAATGGTTTCATCCATTATCTACAACTTGCCCCGGACTTCTTCCTCTAGTTCCACCAACAACATACCCTCTGCCACGTCTTCGTCCTCTTCATCCATCTGATATACCCACTGAACTCGGCCGCCTCGTGGGCTTCGCACCTCAAGCTCCATCTTCATCTGCTTTACAAATGCCACTACTTGGTTCTCCACCACCTGGTCCCCAGCTGCCACCAAGACTTCAATCAACTTCCCAGAGAGAGGAAGCACGATATGGCGGGGATTGTACACATCGCCACGGCGATGAGAAGATGACACTAGAGCAGATGCAGTTGCAGATGTGCTTTTCAGCTGCAGTTGATAGGCCATGGAAGAAGACGGAGTGGTATATTTGACCTCTGCGGCCATAGAAGTAGGAAAATCATTTTGCAAAACTCGAGTGAGTTGGAGGTGGTGCTGCCGCTGCTCCACGGTCCCTAGGGGCTTTAGGGTGATTGACCATGCATCTCCAGGACGGAATAGAAGATTGGATGAAGAACTACTCGGCATCATGAGCGAACGAAATGGTTGTGCAGATGCTTCATGGCGAACAGATTGAGCAATCGTCTCTCCAATTGGGATCACCTGTCCAAGGTGTCTTTCCAGCCATTGTGTATCGATCTGTCCTGTCAAAAGGTTATCATGGGAAAGGATTCCTCGTAACAGATTCAAATTGGTCTGCACTCCAGATATTTTGGTATCGGTTAGCACTCGCCGGGCTTTCGACACTGTTGCCTCCCAGCTGGTCGCAGTGACGATGATCTTTGCCAACATGTTATCAAAGTTTGCTCCAACCGTAACGGGGCTTGATCCTGACGTATCAACATGGGTGTCAATACGAACGCCGTGACCACTCAGTACAACAAACTCAGTGATTTTACCTATACTCAAGTGGAAATCCCTACTTGGGTCTTCGGCGCACAATCGCAGCTGGATAGAGTGGCCCTGAGTCTGTGTTGTGTGGTCCTTCAGCAAGCCAACTTGGGCGAGCGATAATCCCATAGCAAGTTGTAGCTGTGTCTGCACCAAATCCACACCGGTAATGTTCTCAGTAATGGTATGCTCCACCTGCAGGCGAGGATTGATCTCGAGGAAATAGAACTCCCTTCGGTGGTCGTGAACTAGAAATTCGACCGTTCCAAGAGACCGGTATCGAATTGCCTTTGCCATGCGAAGGGCGGCGTTCACTACTTGCTCTACCACATCCCGGCTTTGCATAAGCGACGGAGCAAATTCAATGACCTTCTGGAAACGACGCTGCAAGCTACAGTCACGCTCCCAAAGGTGACACACGTCAATACCATCACCCACGATTTGGACCTCAAGGTGGTGAAATCCATCCACAGCGGCCTTTTCCACAAAGACTGTCTGCGATGGTGACTCGTTAGTTGCTGCCCGCACGGCATGCTCCAGCTCGCCTTCCTGCCGCACCAAACGGATGCCACGGCCCCCTCCACCATCAACCGCCTTGATCATAATGGGATACCCAACCTGCCGCGCAAACGTGCATATTTCTACCAAGTCAGAGGTGGGACTTGACATAGCCGGCAAGACGGGAACTTCACATTGCATTGCCAACTGCTTGGCTTTGAGTTTGTCTCCTGTGCAGACCAGGATCTCGGGTCCAGGGCCAATGACGGTAACTCCAACATCATGCATACGACTGGCAAATTCTGCACTCTCGCTAAGGAAGCCATATCCGGGGTGCACAAAGTCAATGTGGTATTCGCGGCTCAGGTTAACGAGCAACAGAATGTCCAAGTAGGCTGCAGCAGACGGTACCCGCACTGCGTGGTGGGGACGGCCAAGATCACAGTGAGAACGGTCATCATCTGTATAAAGAGCAAATGTCTCAATTGACGGAGAAAGCTCGCGTGCAGCTTGGAGAATACGGACAGCGATTTCGCCTCTGCTTTGTTAGACAAAATCCTCTCATACAGCATGAACCTTTAGGAAATACCTGTTTGCGACCAGGAGCCTCTGAATAGACTGAGCACACATTTTTGCAGTTCGAGCTATATTGAACAAAATGCATGGCCAGCAATGGTCAAGTACAGCGCTATTCACTGTTTCTGTTGCGTGGAGCTCAGCCCTCGGACCTCGGAGCGAATGAGATCATTACCCCTCATGAAGGGTTAGGGTATTGGTTGGAGAGAAATACATACAACAACAGATACTGTCAATCACTATATGGCGATAATCAAATAACTTTCAGGCTAGAACAATGTCAGAGGACAAGTCATCAATAGCGACCAAAAGACTCAACCAGGTCTCTGCGCATCTCTCGCCGCAAAAGCTCCCTCCCGACTATGCGGATGTACGCTCCCAAATCAGTACACTCCGCAAGATTGCCGCTACACCCGACATCAATCGTCGTGGCTACATTCGACAGAAGCAATCAGGGAAACTCTGGGTGCGGGAACGCCTCGAAGAGCTCCTCGACCACGATAGCTTCCAGGAGATTGGCTCGTTATCCGGCACAGTAACATGGGAGAAGACCGGGCCCATGCGGGAGAAGCCCGTTTCATTCGTGCCGAGCAATAATGTTCAGGGGATGGGGAAACTGCGTGGTCGCCGAGTACTACTTACCGCAGATGACTTCTCTCTCCGGAGTGGACATGCAGATGGCGCCACTGCAGGAAAGACAATCTACTTGGAGAAACTAGCTTTAGCACTCAAGTTGCCCGTTGTGAAGCTTGTCGATGGCAGCTCAGGTGGAGGCAGTGTCACTACCATTCGCAAGGCAGGTTGGAGCTACCTACCCTACGTGTCAATGTACAAACATGTGGTGGATCAGCTGAATCAAGGCATTCCAAATCTGGGAGCAGTAGTTGGGCCAGCTGTATGTATTCCAGTCTACCCATTCTTTTCCTCGGCTGAACGCGGCTCACCGGTAATAGATTGGCCTTGGAGCCGCCCGTGTCGTCTCCTGCCACTTCTCTGTCATGGCTGCAGATGTAGGCTCGCTCTTTAATGCAGGCCCCGAGGTAGTCAAAGGGGCAACATTTGAAGAGGGGCTGGATTTCCAGTCATTGGGCGGCCCCCTGATACACTGCGCCAATGGGACAATAGATAATCTCGCTGCCAATGAAGCTGAATGCTACGAGCAGATCCGTACTGTCCTAGGATTTCTGCCTAACTGTGGCCGAGAAGCGCCACCTGTGGTCGCCAGTGATGATCCCGAAGGCCGTGAGGATGAGGCGCTACGTCAGGTTATTCCTCGCCGACAGACGAGAATGTATAACCCACGAACCATCATCACTAGCGTGGTTGATCACTACTCGTGGTTCGAGATTGGCGCACTCTGGGGTCGCACTGCTATCGGTGGTCTAGCAAGGCTAGGCGGGCGGCCTATTGGAGTAGTTTCCTTGAATTGCGAAGTGAATGGGGGAGCACTAGACGCAGCTGGAAGCCAGAAATTAACGAGGTTGTTGAAACTTTGTGATGTGATGAACCTGCCCGTGTTGCAGTTCATTGACGTTCGTAAGTCCTCTCATATATTATCTCTTCTATGCCATTTTACTTTGTGACAATCCCGCTAACATTATCGCAGCCGGTTACGCCATCGGCACCGCTGCCGAGCGCACTGCGACAATGCGATGGGGGGTTGAGCTAGCAAAGGCCTATTACTCAACTACAATGCCAATGTTCAATGTAATCACTCGACGAGCGTACGGTGTGGCTGGCGGCATTATGCTAGGCGCCCGTGACCCGGTTATGCAAGTGGCCTGGCCATCAGGACAGTGGGGATCACTGCCACTCGAAGGAGGCATCGAAGTTGCCCATCGACATGAGCTGCGCGAAGCAGAAAAAGCAGGCCGGAAAGCTGAGTTATACCAGGAACTAGATGAAGAATACCGGCGATTGATGAATCCGGTGCGCACAGCGAATGCATTCGGCATAGAGGAGATCATTGATCCTAAAGACACGAGAAAAGTATGCTGTGCATGGGCACAGCATGTGTATAAGGTTATGATACCGGAGAGATTAGCAGATCGGGCTGCTGGGAGAATTCAGCCAATGTTCTCTTAGCCTTGGGCCATGGTTTAGCCGCATCAGGTAATTGCGCTGTGGGATTCAACTGAAACAGCAAAATATCAATATCATGCATGATACAATTAAGTGCGACACCTTAGCAAACCCCTTCTATAGCGGGCTGTCAGCTTGATTTTATTCCAGGTGATACTGAAGGAAGGTGGTGGCTGTTACCCAACAGAGAACGCCAATGTATATATTTTAATGATGGTCAGGAGATTAGCCCGCGCATCGAAAAAGCCACACGGATTGACCCCTTGAATCAATATATAACTAGCTAGCCTATTCTGGTAGCTCCCGGCACTTATGATCGATGTTTTCAGAGTATTGCTTTAACTAGTTCATATAATTTCAAGAGGTGGAGAAATTAGTGACCGGATATTCGGAAATTACAACTTGGCAACTCTCTCAGGCGTTGATATAAAGACTCGGACACCACCGCCTATGGTTGGAGGTTGGTGGTACCTGGCAACGAAATTTTCCCTTTAGTTCTAGGCGATTGACCAAGAGAAGCCGACACAAACATTCCAAATAGGACAGAGAGCGAAAAGGTATAAGCGAGGAATAAAGAAGCAAAGGGTGTGAGACAAAAAGAAGCGAGGTGTGATCCATATCCGAACAACCGTCCAAAAAAGGAAGTGAATGGTCCCGGAGAGGCTCGAACTCTCGACTTCTGAGTTATTAGCTCAGCACTCTAACCGACTGAGTTACGGGACCAACTTATTGGAGGAACTATTTCTAATATACCTGATTAAGGGAAAAAGAAAACACAATGGCCACCATAATCAACGGGCAGGTGTATACTCCCGGGCTCGCGATTATCGACTCCCCTCAGCCCTATACTCCGCTCGGGGGAGGTAAGGATACATGTACCCCCTTTTCAAGCACATATGCTGATATGAATCTGTGACAGACAGTCTCCAAGTAGCCATTGACATCTCTGGAAACGGCCGGTTGACCTCCAGTCCATCCGACTCCACGAAATTCCATGACATTACGGTCTTCCTTACTTCCAATGAGCTCTCGAACAACTTCACTATCTCCAATGGCACAGAGCCCAACTCCAAGGCCTATGTCGGTCCTGTCCTGGAGATTAACCCGTCAGCCACTGTCCAGCACGTCAACTGGAACTGGCCTGAGTGCTTAGTGGGTGATGGGGACGGCGGTTCTGGCTCCGCACGGGGCTCATACAATATCTCGATCCATCAGTCCTTCAAGTGGAATGGAACAGATTACTATACCATTTTCGACTTGCCTGTCAACGTTACAAACTCTATTAGCAAGTCGGACGATAGAGTCGATTGTAAGTTGTTGGAGAACGACTTGCTCAAGCCCGCTGAGATTGCTGCGAGCAATGATACTTTGCCGGGGCAGCCTTGGGTGGATGCAGGTGCCAAACGTGATAGTGACAATAGTGGTAGTAGTAGTAGTGACGATGGTGGAGAGACTAATGGTGCTGACCATGTTCGGGGTACCATAAAGCAATGGGGTCTCTTTGCCATGGTAGTTGGGGGTATGCTGATGGTTTGAGGGACAGGACACGGGCTCCTAGTGGATTAAATCTTTCAGATTTTGCCATATACATATCTTGTAATTATATATATAAAATTCTCTTCTATGTCCTAAGGCGTTACCGATTGTAATCGCCATCAGAGTGATAATCATTTGAATTAGTCCTTCAAGGTAGCTTCAGACATGAACAGTTAATGGCCATCGCGGGGCAACAGCCAGTGACACCCATAAGGGTCGGGGGACGGTTGCTTCCATGTCTACTCCAAAATGACACACAAAAGCGAAAGTTATTAGGATAAACCACTCCCAACATGACATCGTTATTGACCCGGCGCTCTTAATGCGCCTTCCTCTGCGCAGTCCAAGAGTGAAGATGGTCTGCTAATGTCTCCTCCAACGGTCGGTAAGCGATCTTTAACTCCTCCAAACTAGAGTTATTGTCTATATCGAATTTGACACCCAGATTCAATTTCAGCCACTTTTGGCTTAAGCCGAGTAACGGTCCGCACAAACGTACCAATGAATTTGGAAGCTTATGTTCTGGAATCCGGCTGGAGTGAGCAAGTGAGCGTAGGATGCGAGCCAACTCCACGAAGCTGTGCATATCTTTGTCGGCCAAGATATACCGACCGTGCGAATCTGGGGTTTGGGCGACTCGAAGGTGAGCCGTAGCAACCTCTCGGACATCGACAGTAGCAAACCACAGGTCTGGAACCCCCAAAAACAATTCGCCACGGAGCAGCTGATCAAGTAGAGACAAACTGCCGGATTCTGAAGTGGGAGAGAGCGACGGGCCCAAAACCAGTCCAGGGTTGATTGTCACCAATCTCCAGCGCCGAGGGTTCGGTTGTGTCTCGTAGTATTTCCACGCCTCCTTCTCCGCAATCACTTTGGAATAAGAGTAGGCATTGTGTGTGACGGTACTGGTGGTATTGTAATACTCGCTGGAGAGTGTGTTATCCTTCATACCTTGCACATCTGCGTTGTCCCCAAAGATGGCCGCTACGGATGATGTGACGACGACCAGTTTGATTGTGTCGCATTTCTGGACCGCATCGAGAACATGTTGTGTTCCTTTGAGAGCCGGCTCAATCACCTCTTTCTGGCCGTCACGGATGCGACTCTCGATGAAAAAGGGTGAGGCAATATGATATACCACCGAACAGCCCTTGGCTGGGACGTCGAACGACCCTGCCTTCAGGAGGTCCGCCTCAAACAAAGTCAACTTCCCGGGCCATTTGGCCTGCATGTCGAGCAGATGCTTGACCTTTTTCTCGTTCTTTATACTGCGAACCGTCGCGCGGACCTGGTAGCCGCTTTCGAGCAATTGTTGGACAACATGACTGGCCACAAAGCCACTTGCACCTGTCACGAGGCATATATCTCCTGTCATGTCCAGGTATGACTCGAGTTGTATCACAGTGAGAATGAGAGTCTCTGTTTTACCGAATAGAGTGTGGTGCCTGTTACTCTCTCAATTTCCCTATATTTTCAGGCTTGCTGAATACATGGGTGGCTCCGGAATTTATATCCGAGTGTTGAGTGAATACTCCAGAAAGCTTGCTCGATCATGGCTTTTTTTCCCCCCCCCCTACAAACACGCAATCCAACTTTGGGTCGTTATTGTTTGCCTCTCGCCGCGGTACATTGAATGGAATCCCGTCAAAAAAAATCCAGTGTAACCATATACATGGGAGTTTAGAACCTCAGTGCCCAGATCATCATCTACCAGGCAATAGTCTCGGGATCGGGCAGTTAGTTCCCCCGATATACTAGAACCATACGTCATATAGAATTTAACGAAACACGGGCCAAGTAAAGGTTCAATCATGCCAGGGGCTACCTTAGCGTATGAATTTATCTCAGACCTGCAGAGTGGCAATACAGTGAACGACCCCTTGCGCACATGGAAAGTCGCAATCTTGATAAGTTAGTGCTCTCTGGCTCTATCTACAAGCGCTTATCCCGGCATGAACTTCACTTAAAGCCCACATAGCCCTAACAGTATATTCGCCAATTCATGTTGATACTTCTAGATTCTTAGCACAACGTCGGAATTATTATATTGCCAAACTGACACAAATAAGTCGCGCTTGTGCTACTAATATAGCACATGAACCAGCATTGAAACAACATCCATATAATATATCATCCCCAATATCTACCATCCAGATTTCAATACTCTATCCACGGAAAGCCGCCCAAGCCTGGAACGCCCCTGCAGCCGCTGTGATGAGACCACTTGACTTCACCCCTCCCCAGAGATACGAGACCGAACTACCCCAAGCAATCAAAGTGAGCAAACCAGCGATAGCACGGTTCAGGGGCTCATCTAATGCTTGCGGATTCAATGACCATTGGAGATTAAGCAAGGCTGGGAAAAAAAATAAGTCGGTTAGAGCGCTGGCAAATACATTGTATGCATGAATAAAAGCGAATACATACCAGCTAGCACCAGGTAGCCACTCCCTTGATACCATCCCACGGTGCTGCAAACATATGCTATACTGGGTAATTCTTGGAATCGTCGCAATCGCATGAATTTACGGCTGGAGAGCTGTGTAATTGTTAGACCATTTTCTGTATATATTGGACTTTGTGGATTGGGTTGGATAGTTACTAACTGCATGTCCAAGGGCCAGGATTAGAGAGCCGTATGCGGCCGCTTTCAGGTGGGCTGGGTTTGCCATAGTATCGATATGTCAGGTATGAAATGAATTAAGCAGTATGGAGTGGTATGGAAAAGGGCTAGGGAGTTAGATATAATAAACGTTCTTTGTTCCTGATGGAAACTCGGATGAACGTGTTATTTCCCCCGATTACCTAGGTTGAATCAGTAGAGGTGGAGTAAGTAATCAAGTGTTTATCCCCGGGGCCGGCCTTAAGCTTCCCCAGGGTTGGGGCCACGCCTAGCCAAATTGGGGGTGGCTTGCGAGGTCTGACAGTGGCCTGGACCCTTGTTACTTTTTAATATTTAAAAAATAATGGTACCACGGACAATCCTTTGTGGGGAATTTGCTGAAGAGTGAAGACCGATTATTTTTATTTGAATCTCTAATACGACCTCAAAGATTGGCCATCTTCAGACGATGTCTGCAGCCCAATTGCCACCTTCTGATAGACGATGGCCAGAGGAATAAAGTAGTATATGATTGCTATCCACGTAGTCTACATCTGTTCGAACTGATAACGGGGATTTGACATAAGTCTCGGTACAGTGGGTACATGCTACATAAAGACCAAGATTTTTATTGTTGACTCTCAAAAGGAGGTTGAATACTGTTTGTTTCAAGGACTTCCCTACTGATGATGGCGAGGATGAGAGCAGAATCCAAGACATGTCAATTAGGGAGCACGTTATTTAACGTATTAATATTACAATATGGATATAAATAACCCCAAACGAGAGACTCAAAAAGGAATCTAACAAAAAGGCCGAGTGTAGCCTCTATCAGGCAAGTGAGGCTATTGCGGATTTTCGGGCTTGACAACTTTAATAACCACCTTCCCCAGACCACCGCGGTTGCTGTATACAACCTGACAGGCTTTCCGCACCTCCTCAATCTCCCACATATTAGCCGTGGTGCCAACCACTGGTTTCAACTGGTCCATCTCGACATATTCGCGCAATAGATCCAGGTCTTTCCCACTGGGCTCCAGGAATATATATGAGTACTCCACACCGTATCGTCGTGCACGCAGCTTACGGGCGGCATCCATCAAATTTAATGCTTGTTTATAGATGAAAGGCAGAGTCGGGCGATGAGGAAGTCGCATAACCGATGAGTCCTGTAGTAGATTTCCCGATGGTAAGGTTGAGATTGAGATAATTCGGCTGGTCTTCGGCCGCATCAGACATAGATACTCCATGGAAAGGCCAACTGTATCGAACAGAAAATCAACCGAGCCGTGTGGGATAGCGTCCTTTGGTTCAGACTTCGTATAGTCAATTACTTCAGTAGCGTTAGCAGTTGATTTTATGATAGGGAGTATAAGTGGGTTGAGGCTAGCTGGTAGGATGGGGTCTTACTCTGATCAACGGTTCCCTTTCCTAACAGTTCGTCTACTTTCGGGATTTTAGACGTCGAAACCGTTGTGATCACCTTGCCGGCATGGAAAACATGCTTTGCTAGTTGGCATGCATATAGACCCGTTCCGCCCACTGAAATGTTGTCAGATATGCGCGCCAATTTGAGGCAAAAAAAAGAGGGATCATACATCCTGCAGGCACAAATACAGTCTTCCCCGCAAGGTCACCATTGTACTTCTGGAGCGCCTGAAAGGCTGTGGTTGCTGCCAGTGGAATGGCGGCTGCGCTCTCGAAAGAAAGCGATGGTGGCTTCAGAGCAATGAATTCTTCCGGACATTTAGCGTATTCACTCCATGCTCCCCGATGTGACTCTGGCAATCGAACATAGACTTCATCTCCTGGTTTAAACCGGGTTACACTTTGCCCGGTTTCGGTCACTATGCCAGCACAGTCGTATCCGATCTTGTAGGGGAACCTGATTTATGTTGGTTATGACCGCCTTACTTTTGAAGAGCGTAACATACGTGTCTTTGAGCGCTGCCTTTAGAACACCTTCTGCCTTTTTCAGGTCAACCGGATTCACACTGGCAGCATGGACCTTAATGACAACATCTTTTGAGTCGGTGATTTCCGGTGCTGGTAGCTCGGAAAGTATGTACCCAGATGGGCCAGAGTAGGAAGGGATGTTGATCGATAGCATTTTAAGCTATAGTTTGACAGAGCTAATTGAAGTCAGAGACGATGAACTGGCTTTGAAATGCAGGCACCGTGACGTATTTTAAAGAACGAGTAAGCTCGGAAGTGGGTTACATTTATCAATCCTTGGCACTGGAAGCTTCAAGTAAATAAAAGAGAAAAATATATTAAGTTCTTGATAGCCTATTCATGCACAGAATGTCGCCCCGACTCCGCCTTGCGGCCTTCTAATGAGATGGTGGAGGTTATGAACCGGTTCCTGCCGTCGGGAACGGTCAGATCAAATCCTCCGCCAGGACCCACTATAACCACGCACACGTTTACTCATCTTGATCTTCAGGGTCCATGTCAGAGTATTGGAACATGGGCGAACATCTTGGTGCTCTGACTAATGTTTGCTTCTCCTATTCACTTCACTTCGAAAATTCTCTCGATGAGTGGATTTGAAATGTCTCCGGTGGTTTTTCAGCCACCCACGTTGCCCTACCATTATTTATATAAGGACAGGGGAATCCCACGACTTGATCCCTTTCGCTCATCACCCTCCTCAGTCAAAATCCATTTAATATATCCTCCTGTCTTTCGAATATCACCACATCATGAGCTCCAACAAGGCTTTGATCTTCAAACAGATCCCCCAAGGATATCCTGTTCCTGGGGAAGATCTGACCATCCAGCCAGCTTTATACGATAAGGATATCGCTCCCGTTGAGAACGGTATCGTTGTACAGTCTTTATATGCTAGTTTCGACCCTTACATGCGGGGTCGCATGAGACCTGCCGACGCGACATCGTATATTCCGGCATTTGAGCTGGATAAACCAATTGACAGCTTTGGTATCGCTAAGGTACTCCGCTCTAATAATGCTGCCTACAAAGAGGGTGACATTGTCATTGGCCAGATCCCAATCCAAGAGGTTGTTTCGCTGAATGAAGACTCGATTGCCAAAGTCCGCCTCCTCCAAAACCCCATGAGGATTGACCTGAGCGTTTTCCTGGGCGCCTTGGTATGCCTGGTCTCACAGCATTTTCGTCCTTTTATAAGATCGGTAAACCTAAACAGGGTGAAACGATCTTTATCTCCTCTGCCAGTGGCGCTGTAGGTCAAGTTGTTGGCCAGCTCGCGAAGCATGAGGGCTTGAAAGTCATTGGTAGTGTGGGCTCGGATGAGAAATTGGATTTTATCTTGAATGAGCTTGGATTCGATGGTGGCTTCAACTATAAGAAAGAGACGCCCACGAGTGCCCTTGCTCGACTTGCTCCCCAGGGATTGGATATCTACTATGAAAATGTCGGAGGCGAACATCTTGAGGCGGCCATTGACGCCTTGAATCAGTTCGGCCGCATCGTTGCCTGTGGTATGATTTCTGAGTACAACAGTGCTCCACACCCGATCAAGAATCTGTACAAGGTTGTGGCCAAGAGTCTTGAGATGCGCGGGTTTATTGTCATAAACCCCGGCTTTGCCGATGCGTACATGGAGGAACACCAGAAGAAGGTACAGAAGTGGATTAGCGAAGGGACATTCAAGGCTCTGACCCATGAGACTGTCGGTATCGAGAACGCAGCCGAGGGTCTGGTGGGTATTTTCTATGGCAGGAACAAAGGTAAAGCTGTCTTGAAGTTTTAAATGTATTATATGAACATAATCGTGACCTGGACACAACAAAAGTGTACCATTTAAAGAGTTTTCTTGAATGCGATTGCAGAGGCTCTAGTGAAGACATCTTATGTTAATTGCGCAGCGGAGCGAAGCGTAGCAAGCAATATAGGAGACTGTTCAATCGGATCTGTGTTTTGATTGGTCCACAGTTCTGGATTATTATTGGATAAGAATTCACCAGTGACATCATTCCTGTTTTATCTTATATAATCATCTCAAGCCAATTTCTAGAGCTTCTGAATTGTCTAGATTTCTCGAGCTTTTGAACAGCCTGTGTGGCCTAGATTTCTCAGGCTTTTAAACACGGTGCAATAATCAGATTTCTTAGACTTTTTAACAGTCTGTATAGCCTAGATTTCTCAGGCTTTTAAACGCGGTGTAATAACTAGATTTCTTAGACTTTTTAACACGGTATAATAACTAGATTTCTCAGGCTTTTTAATAGTCTGTGTAGCCTAGATTTCTTAGACTTTTAAACGCGGTGTAATAACTAGATTTCTTAGACTTTTCAACGCGGTATAATAACTAGATTTCTTAGACTTTTTAACAGTCTGTATGGCCTAGATTTCTTAGACTTTTAGACACGGTACAATAACTGGATTTCTTAGGCTTTTAAACGCGGTGCAATAACTAGATTTCTCAGGCTTTTGAATCGCCTGCGTGGTATAGAATAGATAATCTAGATAGATAATCTAGACAGTATAGTATAGTCTATTTAAATAATCTTAATAATCTACATAATATAATAAAAGATTATGTGATTCTTTCGCTGTGCAAGTATTCTGCCAGTTCCTTGAGCTGGCAGCCTCTAGTAATCATATTGGTCGTAAACAGGTACAGGATATGGGAAGCAGCAATCTATTGAGCAGACTGCTAGCATATCCAGCAATACTACCTGGTCGACTCATAAACGAATATAGCTCTACCTTTGCATTTAAAGATAGTAACCACCTAGAATGGGATGTATAACGTTATACTAGTAAACAGCCCTGTCTCGCAAGCTGACCTCCATCTGGTTAGTTTGACCCACATTTACTTACCGTGGCCCCGCCATCTCAATTTCGGTTGCCCAATTGCTGAATAGTTATCGCTTTAAAGCAAGTGGAGAGACTGGCAATTGTTCCAGCCCAGGAATACCAGATCAGCATCCTTCAATTTCTGGTCCATACTAGTACTAGTACTTGGTCGACTATATTATCCGCCACCAGCTGTCGCAGCGACATTGGCACGTTTGTGCGGCAGACAATCACAAAAGACATTAGAGCAGCGAGTGAAGCATGGACACACTTACCGACGTGAAAACACCACATACAAGGCCCATTTCAGCACCGACATGGACAAGGATGAACCTCGACGGCTTGTCAGCAAGGTACACGCGTGTTGGTCATACAAGTGCTACCATTTATGATTCCACCGACTCGGGCTATAGCTTGGACATGGTCAGAGAAAGGGGGAAGATTGAAACAGGCCCACTGAGCAGCATCATTGTAAGGCTGTTGAACGCCTCTGTTGGCTCAAGTATCGCTTGAATCCCGGCAAAAACACCCTCCATACCGACAACACACTTCGAGACAAGATCATACATGTGGATGCTTTTACACACAGTTTCATTCTGCCACCGCCTTCTGAGTAAGTCCACTGAACCATGGCTACTAGTACTAGTAGTATCGTTGGACCCGTAGTAATCAGACCTCGAACGGTCATTATACTACAATACTATGTTTATCCGAGCACCGCGGCGCTTTTCAGATATTGCTCGCTACGCACAACAACATACTCATGGCACACTTGATAGTCAGGGCACTACTAGTAAGATATACTCCGTACTGATGCATGTTAACCGATGCAGCCAGCCACTCGGCTCCACATCGGTTGTGATTAACCGACTGCTGTGCTGTTTCCCCGCATCCTACGACTTCGGTCGATCTCCCGCATCGTTGCCAAGCGCTCTGGTTCAGAATTGTCTTACTTCAATTCAGCTCTATTTTCTTAGGGTAACATACTCTTTGGAAAAGCAACCCACATGTTAAACCGTTGGTACTCACAATGTCCAACCGCCAATGGCTGTGCAGTGTCTGTTCTGTTCACTTTACCCGGATGGAGCATCTCAGGCGGCATCTCAGATCCCGTATGTAGGCCACCGTAGCAACATGAAATTGGCTAATAGCTGCAGATGACAATGAGCGGCCATATGCATGTGCCTTATGTCGGAGAACGTTTACACGAAAGTACGTCCACTGGACACCGTTTTCTGATCGTGTGACTAATGTCGCAGAGATGCAATGAAGCGTCATGAGAAAACATGCAAAGCACAGCCCAGTGCCATCGATGCACTTGGCACGCTAGCCCCTGTGTATAATAAGGGGATTGGTCACGGTGTCAACGAAACTTCTTTTCAAAACACAGACCCAGGCGTAGCCGACGAGGACACTTGTCTAGCCAATATCTCCGCTTCATCTGATTTCGAAGCGCTTGATTTGTTGTACTCACAAGATCTAACACCAGATAGTACGGCCCTGGCGGAGAGACTAGAATTTCTAGCATACTTTACAAGCGCCAATGGGATGGCGACTTTTCTGGACCGGGACACGCTTAAACAATGGCAGAAGGTGTTACTAGAATATGAACGACATGTTGAGGCGTATGGATACGACCGTGATACAACAATCCTGGGTGATACTTGTAACTCAGCTGGGAGGCATGTCTTTCCCAATTCATGGGGGAACGCTGCCGAAGATACGATCGACCCATCTGTGGTACACATGACATCTGAAGATTCAGACTTTCTTTTTCTTAGAACCCAAGAGGTTATTCATGACCTCCAAGCCCTCATTGCTCGGAAAGCGGACAAAAGTATCATTAAGTTGGACTGGAGCCCCTCGGTGCAGGAATCATGCAGTACCTTGTTTGCACCGAATAACATACGCCGCTTCTTGGGATATTTCTGGTCCCTCTGGTACCCAAACTGCCCGATCGTACACCGACCATCGTTCAAGCCACAGACAGCCCCATTGACTCTATTATGTGTCATGGTAATTATCGGGGCTTGTCTCTCGCCCCATGATGGAGATAGGTCGCTTGCAAGAATGTGGCTCGACACTGTGGAAGAGTTGGTTTTTAGCAACGAGATATTCCAGGAAAAGTCTTCCATGGAAACCACACCACCTGTGCTCGAGGGACAAACAGAATGGAAGAAGAGGCGTGTAGAGTGTCTGCAAATGACGTACTTGGTATGTTCATTACAAAAAAGAGAGGGCTCCATTGAGGCACAGACGAGGAGTCGCAGATATCGGCATGCAATGATGGTCACGGTAAGTCTTCTTCTGTCCCCGATAGTAGCTTGTATGCTCACATTAGAACAAGCTGGCCAGAGATATTGGCCTTTCTGCGTCGCATCGGGACCTCGAGCTGAAGGACTCTTCAGAATCTTGGTGGCGGAAATTTATAGTTGAGGAAGAGCGAATACGGTGAGATTAATATGCAATGTGTATAAACTACTGGTTAACATTGTATAGATCCCTCTTATATGTTTTCTGCATTGACTCGGCAATCACAATGTTGCATAACTCGCCTCCACGGATGGTGTTGTCCGAATTAAAAATGGATATGGCCAGCCCAGAAGAATGCTTTCAAGCGAGATCAGCCACGGAATGCTTCACAGCCTTGAATACATGGAAGGATAACATATTTTGGCGCGAAAGACTGTCAATGTCGGCAGTGGTAAGAAGAATCTGTCAGAGAAGCTTGGATGATCATCTTGTGCAAGAATATTCTCGAATGGGAACTCTGAATATGTGTACAATTGTACTATGTAAGTGCCAATATATACACATTCAAACCACCGCTGATACATTCTTTGGTATAGCACTCCACTCGCTCATTTTTAGTCTTCAGAACTCACTTACTTTTGAAGCTACCTTCACACCCGTCCAGACTGGCTTGGAAAACTGGGGACGTATCTGGAACAAGATAATTCCTGAAGACAGATACACACCGGATGATCCACACAATATCTGGAAGAAAATAGGGTTTGTACGCTATGCTGCCGAATTCTGGCACTTGGCACGAATCATCGTGACTAGAGTACAATCGGGAAGTCTTTCTAAAAGCCAAACGGGTTTATCTCGATACGATCATACAGATATGGTGGATGTCAATGGATTGATAATGGAGTATCGACGAATGAGTCTGAGTTGCCCCCCATCCTCATAATGCGCGCCCGTTCAGCAAAAATACCAGCTAGGCTTTTTTGATACTGGATGTCCGTCTGCGGACTTTCACAACAAAATCAGTTGGCTTGACAAACCAATAGTTCTCAGTAGACCACTTTTGGCCTGTGGTAGCAAAGTCGAAGTCCCGAATAAGACGGGGAATCAATTTCGACATCTCGAGAATGGAGATATGTTTTCCAAGACACGTTCTCGATCCGAGACCAAACTATCCGAAGTTAACGCTATTCCTGAGAAAGACGAAACGGAGATCTTACCGGCATGTACATCTCATTCATAATTTTCAGTCTTTCTGGATCAGACTCTGCTTCTATCCAGCGCTCTGGGCGAAACTTCTTTGCATCTGGGTATATCTCTTCGTCATAATGTGCCACCCAAGTGTTTATTCCTACCGTACTACCCTCCGGGAAGTAATATCCACTGATCTCCGCACCACCAGCGGGAACGACCCTCCACAGCGGGAGACCAGTGGCACTGTGCATACGAAGAGCCTCCTTCATGACGGCCTGGAAGTAAGGCATTTCTTGACTCTCTTTGAACGTCACACGAGAACTGCAGCGGCCTTGTGCGGTAAATTCATCAACTTCGCGACGAAGCTTCTCTAAAACGGCAGGATAGTGCAGCAGGTGGTACATTATCGACGAAAGACTGATGGCGGTAGTATCTGAACCGGCAATCACATTCGACAAACCCATCATGAATAAGTGATAATCAGTGACCTTTTCTGGATCCTTGTCTCGGGCGAGGATCATCTTCTCGAGAAAGTCCTGCGTCTGCAGCGTCCCTTGCTCCGGATCACGCTTGGCAGGCTCACTGTGTCGGCGAATTTTCTCCTGCACGTACCGCATGATGTATGTTCTTCCGCCCGCGCCAGACCACTTGAAATGGCTCAGAAGCTCGAATAGCCGTGGATGCCATTCTGGGTAGATCCCGATCAGAGTACTGTACATCATGGTCTTCTGCAGTGCAGCGATGGTCCCTTCGATGTCGTCGCCCTGGTCCAAGAACCCTATTCCTATCAATACATAACCGTCTCAGACCCAAAGATACATATATGTACTCACCGAATCGCTTTCCGAATGTAATCTCTCCAATTACGTCAAAAGCATAACATTGGAACCAGTGCCCAAGGTTGAGACTTCCTTCCCGCTGCGCGTACTCCGTCAACCGCTGGGAGAAGATATCGGCGCAGTGGTCCACAAATTCCTCATAGTGCACCAACGAACTCATCGAATACAATCCTGAGAATCTCTTCCTTGTTTCGGCTACATCAACCTTTAGTTTTATGCTCTCGCACGAACTACAGAGCAAGAACGAGAATAACCAAAACAGAAAAACAAAACATACCATGTCTCCGAACATCCCGATCAGGAAATAACGTCCATCGCTCGGGACTCGGATGCTTCCACCCCTCGTACCACGCCGACTTGGTAAATTTGGTCCCCGTCCCGTAGACGAGCTTCACCGCGGCCCGGTCACTAATACTGTAATGGTCCGGGGCGATGCGCACAACCGGACCATACCGCTCATGAAGACGGACATTATCCTCTTCAAAATGGCCCCGTCGGACACGATCAAAGTACCATAATTTTGTGAGACGAGTGATGAACGGCCCAGGAACGGATAGGAGGGATTTTGTTGTCAAGGTAGTGGAGATAAGGTGAAGAACGTGGTAGGATACGATGAGGACGGGGAGGAGGAGTAGGATATACATCTTGAAATATGAACCCTCCTACTTTCTCTAGAAATTTTCAGTGCAGATGATGCTGCAGGAAGAGAAGAAAACCGGGCTTACGCATGCGTTATATAGATCTGTCGGATGCGGGTGTGTGCTTGTTTATTGGTTACGGGGATTGGTTTAATCGTTCTTCTCCGCCCCCACCCCCACCGCCACTGCGGAGCTTATGCGATGGGAAGCCTGACTGCATTCCGGATTCATGAGGTTGTATTTGGCTAGCTAGTATCTTATGGATAATACTATCTACAGCTTTTGTGGGACAAAACGGGTGCGGGGTCCATTGATCAGCGGCATTTTAGTCTTTTCTTTTTGCTTTTTCTATAGGAAAAAGTCCGAGGAGTAGTATACTTTGTTGAGATCCCTACCTTTTGAAGCATTATATATAGACGGCAGTCTGCATTGAATCCCAGCAATGTCATTGCGCTGTCAATATACGTAACATACATTATAGAGTTATCGCCTTGAACCCAAAAGAAAACAAGATACAGAGAAGAGATACACCGCTTCCCAGGTATACAAAACCACCATCAGAACCAGAAGTTTAACAAATGAAAAAAGAACCCCAATAGCCATGCAAACAAACCAAACCATCCTAATCTATTTTCTATCCCCCCAAAGCCCAACAATACCCATCGCAAGCGCAAGACCCGAGAACACAGCGCGCACGCGCTGGAACCTGCGCTCCGTATCCATCTCCCGCTGCACACTCTCACCATTAACATTCTCCTCTGCCTCTACGACGACAAGATCCTCCTCCTTCTTCTGAGTGTTCTTGCGACAGAACGACGCGCAGCCGACGTCCTGAACAAAGCTCTGGACCCACGCCTTGAAGCCCATCGACCGGTGGAAGAAGTAGTCGGCACCGTAGGTTCCCATAATCGAGGTGGCGACCATCCACATCAGGTACGGGTGTTTGCGGTGTTTCGGGGAGGCGCAATATGCGAAAAGGAGGCAGCCATTGGCGAGGTTAGTTAGACGGAGCCCGTGTTTGCGGTTTAGGCGCTTTACTTCGTGGAGGGAGCGGGATGCGTTGGCGGAGGTGGGCAGGAGGGATAGAGATGGGATGGTTACAGCTGAGGCGGAGTAGGAGAGGCCCTGAGTTTTTATTAGTATTTTGGTTTTTGGCCTTTTGGGTCTTTGGTTTCTTGCTGGGGTTCTGGGGGAGTGTGGTTCTTGTTTTATGGTGTTTTGAGGGGGATTTCTTTGTTGTTTTTGTCGGTGCAAGGGAGGACTTACGGTTAGAAGGCCGAGGGAGACGGTGCCCACGAATTTGCTGACGGTGAGTGGACAGGCCATGATGGGGACGGAGAGAGCTATTGAGAAGGAGAATGCTCTATGGGTGTGGTAATAGAGATCGAAATGATCAGAGATCCCTTGCGATAGATGAGAGTGGCTCATATACGGTGGGTTTGCAGATGGGAGGAAAAAGGGAAAAGAAAAGAACAAAAGAAGATTAAATTGTTTGATTCATGTGGAGTTTGTCAAACATGACGTCGTGACCGTGGCCCAATGCCAGGCGGCCAATCAGAGTGTCCGGATTAGGCCGTTGGGTGTATTGGTGGATGCTGTACATCCATGTAGTACTAGTAGTATACATCTGTAATTGCAGATCAATTGTTTGTGACGATACGTAATGATATTAATTATATATATTTGAATCATAGACAGGACTTCAACATAGTAGGTAAATCCCGAGATTAGCACAATGCTCATAGCGGTTAGCTACTAGTATATCTACAGACGCACGTGATATATGCGGCCAGATCTCGAACATCGGATTTCTTCCATCAACATAAGAGGATGTTAAGTAAAGAGACTTACTGATGCTCCATAGTAGACTATTCAGAGTGGTCTCTTGCCAAGAGCTTTTTATACATATCTTACTCTGCACTAGACAATGTTGATTAAACAATAAATTGATTTGATGTTACCACTCCCGAGGCTCCAACCGAACCGCGGCATTCCCCCATCCCTTTCTGTGGAGCTTCTCCGCAAAAGCCAATTAAGACTTGTACTCTCCGAGCACTTGAACAGCATCTCTAGCCTTCAACTTTCTGTCTCTGCTGTACATACTCCATACCTTCATATTCCAGTTAAATACACTCATAGACAAAATGCCTCTCGCCAAGTCAGAATACTTGAGCGATACGTGGAAGGATGGCCTTTTCAGTATGTATTTCCACGTTGTATTCATAGTGGGCAACATGTGAATATCGCTGAACTCGGATAGAAAACAAGGTCGTCTTCTGCACCGGAGGTGCAGGAACCATCTGCAGTGCTCAGGTCCGCGCCCTCGTCCACTTGGGTGCAAATGCCTGCATCATAGGCAGAAACGTGGAGAAGACCGAGAAAGCAGCTCAGGACATCGCCACGGCTCGTCCAGGTGCCAAGGTCATTGGCATAGGCGCGGTTGATGTGCGCAAGCTCGACAGCCTGAAAGACGCAGTAGACCGCTGTGTCAAGGAGCTTGGCGGTATAGATTATGTTATGTATGAGCGCAACCCCTTGTCTTTGTTTGATTTCTTCAATTGACGTTGTTCAGCGCTGGTGCGGCCGGGAACTTCCTCGCTTCGATCAACCAGCTCTCGGCCAACGCTTTCAAGTCTGTAATGGACATTGATGTTCTGGGCTCTTACAACACCCTCAAAGCAACCCTTCCGTATCTGGTTGAGTCCGCCAACAAACACAAGGTTGACTCTAAGTCCCGTAAGTATCCAACGATCTATCTATGCTGTCGCAAGAGATATGCTGAATTGTTATCTAGTGAAGCCCTCTCCACTGGGCACCGGCGGACGCATCATCTTCGTTAGCGCTACCATCCATTACAGGACCATGCCTTTCCAAACGCATGTGTCGGTAGCGAAAGCTGGCGTTGATGCCCTGTCTCATAGTGTTGCCATTGAGTTTGGCCCACTAGGCATGACGTCCAATATCATTGCCCCTGGTCCAATCGCATCGACAGAGGTAGGCTCAACATCTCCATTGTTGAAATGGACAAACACATTCATGCTAACTGGATTAGGGTGTGGATCGTTTAGTTCCTGCCGATGCTATGGAAGGATACGTAAAGACACAGCCCCTGGGACGCTTTGGCTCTGTCCGGGACATTGCAGATGCCACGGTGTACCTCTTTGCTGATACCGGAAGCTATGTCTCTGGTCAAACACTAGTTGGTATGTGCCCTACGTTTCATTGAAAACAGGACGACTTGCTGACCTTTGTAGTTGATGGTGCAAGCTGGCGTATGTCTGCTGGTGGTGCAGCATCCGGAAACCTGGCTTATCCCGACTTCCTTCTTTCGGGAGATGCCGTTCCTAACGTAAAGGGACAGAAGTCGAAGCTTTGAGTTGATATTTGAACTTTCTGTATTTGCTTTATAGAATTAACGATAAGTTAGATATTCCAATTGGTACATGGTTGTGCACTTTATCTCTTGACCTCATGATTTTGCTGTACTTGTAGTCAATATAACCCCGTTTAAAAGGCGGAGCATACACAACGTTCCCTCATCGACTAAAAACTCAACTACACGTCCTTTCTCTTTATTCATGAACTTCCGCAACCGACTGACCAGTGATAATGGAACTATTCACTCCTCTTTTAGCAGCTACAGCTCCCTGCTATATGCAGCAACCCAATATGGTCCTGATTACTACAGCTCTTGGACACTCACATTCACTCAATCTTCCACTATCCCACCACAGCGATGGACATAAAAGCACCGAATTGCCTTTTAATGAAGCATGTATGCCCTCTTCTATTTCCATGATCATCCCTGTTGTTTCAAACCTGATGCATAGCGATAGTAGCATAATATCATACTTCAATTGCGTCTTTCCTTTTCTATAACTATCAACCTTTTACCTACTTTCACATTCGCTAATTCCAAACTGCCAACTTCCCTATTATATCTCGTTATCGGCCCCTTGATCTACTTCCATTCTATTTATGTTCATTGAATACTCTGTTCACCATGTCCTTCCACGGAGGATTCTCGCACTGTACCTGGCAACAGGCTGTAAATTGCACCGCATATCTCCACCACCACCAGCACAGTGCAAATATCGACCTACAGCAATCTCTAACAGATGGATATTATCTCCAAGCCAACAACCAAGAACTCATACAGACAATCAGCGTACTGCTGCGTGAGAAGGAAGAATGCAGGCAGGACCTCGACGCCGCAGACCAAGCGTACCAGCTCGCGCAATATGTGTCGTACGTTGCACAGTCGACTTTCGAGACCCAGAAGCACCATTTGCAATCAGCGGAGAAGGCCTACATGAAGGTTCAAGAGCACATGATGAGATATAGTGAGTTGTTGGCCGACGCTTGCGCGAAGACGAGGGCTTGGGAGGCTCATATTCGCTTTCGGGGGTATACGGTCGATCATTTGAATGCCATGTTGGAGGACAGGCAAGCCATGATCGACGAGTATCGGCGCCGTATGGGGCAGCTCGATAATGTGTGCTGGGCTGCGGATGTCTCTGCGTGGAGGTATCACCTGGTCGAAGCAGGTGAGATTCTGGGGGAGATACTTTTTCGGATCAGTCGTGCTGCTGATGAGATGGAGGGTCTCTGCAGGAGCTATCGACAATTTTTGGCTGATAGGATGGATATTGTCTCAGAGGTTGGTGATGGGGGAGAATCCATGTGGCGTGCTGCTTCTCGGGCTGCAGCTGGGGATGGTGATTTGGCTGATTTGGAACACAATTTAGATGACTTGATCAATGGGCGCTGGTCTGGTTGTGGGCTCAATCCTTTCCTGGAGCGAAACTTCTCGCACATAATAGCTGAGGCCCAGGCTAGTCGCGGAGCCAACGGGGCAGATGCACAGACACAAGAGGACAGTGAAAGTGAATACGAGCCGCCCGAGACAATACCTCAACCCTCTATCCCTATACCGCCAGGGGGTTATGCCAATTTAGGAGAGGGGCAGATGATTGCCAATGACACAGCCGCTGCAGGCCACATTTATAGGTGAGTGGATGATAAGACGCCTCAGGTAGGTAGTACTGAGCAAGAGTGTGCAGGGCAACACAACTGGTTTCATTCGTATGGCAGTCAACAGCAGGATATTGCTATGTTCACAGGATCCAGTCGGTCAGCTCATAGATTCGCATGTCTTTTCACTAGATGTGGAGCTTCCTCAAGTATCATAGAGGGCCTTTGATTGTGTCATGTACCCTGCTAACGCAAGGTCAGCGTGATATGATTGATAGAAATGACAATGATTCCATTCAACTAATACAGAAGCAACCAGTACCATAACCTGACCAGGGTGATTTATTACCTGGACAATGGGCGACAAAGGTCAGATGCAAGACAATGGCGGACCCTATGATAAAGAGGATTCCAGATGCTTTAATTTGCACACAAGTGACGGCTAACATACTCAACGTCGATAGCTTCTCTGCAAATCGTCTCCACGTCAAGTTCAGTCCTCCAGTCCAAGCCCACAGCCATTCCGACTATCCAAAGCTATCTGGAGAACAGCAATAAGGTCAAAAGAGAGGAAAAGTAATGTGCACCTTTGGTATTCCGAGATCATTTCGACCAAGGTATACGGGCGTGATATATTTCCCGGTGAAGGCCAGAGCACCAGCTCCACAACGACAATCAATACCGAGGTTCCGGCCTATAATAGACCTGCAGCGGATCAGAATCTCGCCATCGCTTCAGGTTGCAGGCTACCACGATATGTGTAATGGCATAGTAGCAGAAGAGCCATCGATATCGTCTTTGCGCTACAAATCTCCCTGCTTCCGAATGAATGCGAAAGGCGAGCTAGTTCCGATTCAAGATCCATACGTTTATGTCAAAGAGGAAACCGCACCAGCGACCGAGAAACCATTTAGTCAGGGAAGTGACACGGAACGGCAGAATCTGCAGAGAACATCCATCCCAAGGGTTGGGGTCATATGGTGGGTCTTATTGCTTTGCATCGTACTCTTGTGGTATCTGCGATCCAGTGGCGAGTCTAATCATCAGAAACTGCTGGAAACAAACCAGGGAGCGAACGACTTGCGTACAAGAATCCAGAGGAATCGGGACTCTGAATTTGAATTTATGCAAATGTTAGCCTACGAGATGGGCAAGAGATCCAATATAGATCCGATGGCACTGGGGTGATGTGGCCTCTTCGTCGTTCTTTGGATATCACATTTGTTAAGTCCCTGAAAAAATGCTCATTCTCTTGGGTGAGGAACAGACCGCTCCAATGACAAGAAAAGAGCATCATCATCAAAGGCTGAGTAACCCAGCCATGAAGTCCGAGGACACAGCGCAGTAGTGTTGGAGAGATCGTGTCTTGATCTTTTCGCGACAAACCACCGCGCGAATCGCAGTTGTTAGAAACGTCTATGGAGTGTGTTTCTGTTTCATTCGTTCCAACCTAACCTGGCGTCGGCGTCATGATTTTGATCCTGTTAACATTCTATGTAGGCGTTGAAAGTGAGAAGAGACCGGAAGCGGCGGAAAAGGTTTACACTGGTGCAGGGTCATGATAGATGGGATTTTCGGTATTGATAGCTGTTGTGGTATCTCGGTTGAGGACAAAGTTAATGTTGTTGTATATATTGAATACTAGTACTACTACTGTTGAAGAGCATAAGCTTTCATATCCTGCACATCCGAGTCTATTTTTAAGATGGAGTCAAACGACGGCCCCCAGTATGGGAGAGCGCTAATCCATAAGGAGCAAAGCCTGGAACGTAGTGTTGCGTCACGTCCTCCGCCACCAGGCATTCATCCAGCGAACCAGAACAATCCATAGCCGCCCTGTCCTTAATCTTCAGGCATACACATTTCCTTTATTCCCCCATTTCCATTCCCTACTACTTACTAGTCTCTCTCTCTGCCCTTCTTTCTCTCTCTCTCATTCTCCCATCATCATTCATCGTCATCTCCTTTGTCTTCATTCAACTTCTAATTCTATTCAACGATTCATATTTAATCCCAGTCCAACTCTCATGTTCATCTTCTAACTCCTTCCACCAACATCATGCATCTCCGCTCGTTCCTTCTCGGGAGCGCCGCCGTTCTAGGCGCCAACGCTTTCCTAGTCGTTCCGGAAGTCGAAGTAGAGGCCATCGCCTCTGAACCTGAATTTGCCGGTCTCCATCCTCTTGAATCTCACGCTTCTCAGCAACAGAATGTCGATCTCCTCTGCACTGAGTGCCCTTTCAAAGAAGTCAGCGAAAATGGGAAGGTCAGCTGGACTGACGGTTTCCAAACCGCCTTGGTAAGTGGACCCCCTCCCCCACCCATCGTAGTATAGAGCTTGTCGTTCTCAACCAAATCCATACAGAACCACTAATGATTCCCTACAGTCTCTAAACTTCTCGATCGACGATGGTACCTTGCTGGCCAACGGGCGTCAGATCTTCCCTCCCCCTCCTCCAACCATCATCACCGCCGTCCAGCGCCGCCTATCGGATGACGCGGAGTCGGAGCCTATCCCGTTGGGATACGCCGTCGAGATGCTGCCGCTGCCTTCTCCGCCTGAGGAACCCGTCGACTTGGTTGCTGTTCGTTTCACTGTCCTCGACTTGGACAGCCACCCTGTCCCGCTAAACACCGTGGCAATCAACCTCCTCCACGACCCTGAGGGCAATCTTTACATCGTTAAGACCGATATCGAGGACAACACTCCCAACCGTGTGTCTTGGAGACAGTGCCGCGGAAAGCCAATGTGCCTAAAGAGACTTTTGTTCAACCGGATTCGTGCGTTGTTCGCTGCTGCCAAGGGCCGTATGCTCGGAGTTATGGGCCCCAAGCCACACTGTGGTCGTCCCCGCCCTCCTCACCCCCACCACGAGGGCATGCCATTCCCGCCCCAGGCTGAAGGCCACATGGGACGTCCTGGCCACCCTCACCACCACCATATGCACCATGGCTCTCACGGTAACTGGGAGCGCACTGCCTCTCGCGTTGTTCGCTTCATTGTCATCCCGGCTGCGCTAGGTGTTCTGGCAGGATTGGCTGCCAGTGCTGTGGGTATGTTGGTTGGTCAGGTGGTAGTATTCTTGTGGCAGCGCTATCGCCGTTCTGACCGCGAAGAGTCTCTGGAGCAAGGCACTACTTCTGAGAAGCAGGGCTTGATGACCGAGACTACCGATCTTCCTCCTGCTTACAGTGATGAGGGCCCAGCCGAGGCAGCAGCCGACCACAAGAACTGAACGATTTTTTACTTTTTTGGGCGTTGAGATAGAAAGAATGTATCATCTGGGAAGGTCAAAAGGATCGGCGGGACGCTATCTTAGCTCTGCCAAATAGGAATAGGATCTAGGAATTTGGATTGGTTGGCAGTGGCTTTTAAGGATGATTGACTTCAAGCCTACTTTCTTTCATTTACTATCACCCTTCCTTCTATTTGGTCTACTACCTCATCCTTTTGTTATTACTATCTTTGTATATTTGCCCTTCCAGGAACGTGCCCCGCCTACGCGGTTTCACAGCTCCTGAGGGCTGTTGTGTAGTTCGGGTTTCGATAAGTTTAGGAATCGAAATTGTATTCGTCTCCGACTGCAATGCAATGTACACTCCAGGTATCGCTTAACAGCCCCGAGCCCGTCATCCTCCGCACGATAAGATATGATACAAGAGAACGAATGACCTTGTTCAATAGAACGTGACGCCGGCCGTTCTTGGCTGTTTCACCTGCAGGGCATCACGTGAGGGTCAGCGGCGGATGCCTTGATGGGCAGGCCGCTGGGCGTAAGGTTGATTCCCCTCTTCCGCTTCCAGCAGTCAAGTCTAAACATCTCCGGCTCCAAGTTACTGCGGCGCGTAAGCCCCTTGGAAGGATGTTGCGCCTGTCTTTACGATGAGCCTTGACTTACCATTTCCCACACTTCCAACCAAGGGCGTGCTTATATAACTACTGATTGCCCCGAGCTTGCTCGCCGTCGAGAGCTGCATCATCTGCCGCTTCCCGCCCGGCCTTAGCTTCAGCCTTACAACCTCCTCCGCTCAGGCAGCTGAGAGACGTCTCGGATTACCCGGTGTTGGGGGGTTCCGCAAGTCTGATCCGGCATCATGATGCAGTGGACGTCTTTCGTTCAAAAAGCCCAGTCATTGATCGACCCGGCCAACTTCACTCTCCCCACGCTCACTTCCACCGATCGCAACCCTTCGAAAGCTTCCTTGTTTCGCCAGCAATTTCGACTTCCGGATTCTCAGAATCCCCTACAAGAGATAACTGCTGAACTGATCCTTCCTATCCCACATACCTCGTCTTCCACATCATCCGGAGACCAACCTCGCAACCTTGACCGTGCCGGGAATCGCTATGCTGGCCGACTTCATTTGAGCGAACGGTTTATCTGCTTTACTACTCAACCTACCAGCTTCGCACCTTCTGCAACCCATAGCGCTTCAACTCATTGGGCCGGTCAAACAAATGGGACTGGTCCGTTCGGTAATGGGTTTACTCTCCCCCTTTGTTGCGTCCGTCGAGTGGAACGGCTAAATAGCTTGAGTCATGTATTCTCGCTCGCTCTCACAACATGGAACGGTGCGCTGGGGAAGCAACAGAGCCCCGGCTTTATCCCCCAACGATTTACGATTCAGCTGGTCGGGAGCAGGCAGGCCTGTGAACGATTCTGCGATGGGCTGAAGAAGGGATTACGAGAATGCATGAAAGAAATCGAGAATCTGCGGGTAGTCGTAAATGATTGTTATTCGGAGTACTTGCTGTCTGGTGCCAAGTCCAAGGCTCAGGACAGTGATAATGCCGAGGTGCGCCAGCCGCCAGATGCCGGCCTAGGGATGATCTTTCGCTACCCTGGAGATGCGCGCAAGCTCCGGGACAGAAGTAAAATGAGACTATGGGGGGAATATTTCAGAGGTATGATATCCTAGGCTCGGTTTCGCCCCCATGCAGACCGTGTATTAAAATCTCCTGTAGAAAATGGCCGCAACGCAACTCTTATTCGACAACCCACATTTCATAAGCTGATTCGGGTTGGGCTTCCGAACCGTCTCCGTGGTGAAATCTGGGAGTTGTCGTCCGGATCTCTGTACCTCCGCCTCAGATCGCCAAATTCATATACAGAGACACTTTCGAAATTCTCCGGGAGAGAGTCCTTGGCTATCGATGAGATTGAAAAAGATTTGAACCGGAGTTTGCCTGAATATGCTGGGTTTCAAAGCGAGGAAGGCATAGGACGACTTCGTAGAGTCCTGACAGCCTACAGTTGGACTAATGCGGAGATTGGATACTGTCAGGCTATGAATATCGTCGTCGCGGCTCTGTTAATGTATAACACCTCGTCGTCACCACCTTAAGTCATCGCTAACTCCATTAGTTACATGTCCGAGGCGCAAGCCTTCTTCCTCCTGTCCGTTTTGTGTGACCGTTTATTGCCAGGGTACTACTCAACAACCATGTATGGGACATTGCTCGATCAAAAGGTGTTTGAGTCCCTCGTCGAGAAAACCATGCCGGTCCTTTGGGACCATCTCACCAAATCCGATGTCCAGCTTTCCGTTGTGTCACTCCCATGGTTTCTCTCTCTCTATATCAACTCCATGCCTTTGGTTTTCGCCTTCCGGGTGTTGGATGTATTTTTCCTAGAAGGGCCGAAGGTTCTCTTTCAAGTTGGGTTGGCCATCCTGCGTATCAATGGCGAGGAGCTTCTGGACATACAGGATGATGGGTCTTTCATATCTGTCCTCAAGTCATACTTCTCTCGTCTGGACGAATCGGCCCACCCTAGATCCGAGAACCCCAAATTGAGGGCTATCACCCGGTTCCAGGAACTGATGGTAGTCGCTTTCAAGGAATTTTCAGGAATTACCCACCAGACGATTACGGAGGAGCGTGAGAAGCACAAAGACGCCGTTTTGGAGAATATTGAGAGTTTCGCGAAACGCACGTCCATTCGGAACCTGGGCCCGGACAGCAAGAAGCTCAGCATGGATGATTTGGGCGTGATCTATGACCGATTCTACGAGGTTCTCTATGAGCATCAGCAGCGGCAAAGACTTCTGGACGAAGAGAAGAAGCGCCAACAAAGGAAGAGAGTTGAACGCACCTCCTCCATCCTGGGACCTCCAGTGGACCGAGAAGTTGGCCGTGTAGGTCTCGGGCCCAGCCCCACTCACATGGATTACGATGCTTTCCGCGATTTTCTCGCGGCTACTGCAAAGTGGGCCGTAGGAGACACCCCGGGGTCTTCACGGAAGGAGTCGAATGCTGAACAGAACTCCAGTAGCTTCAGAGGGTTTGGGAAGTCTCTGGCATGGAACAACAAATCGGAGCCAGCGGACCACGAATTCATGCAGCGACTCTTCCAGAAGTGGGCCACAGAGCCATCTGAAGGGCTCAGCCTACAAAATGTGGTCAATGGACTTGCACGCCTCAAGGGACCCCGTGACATTATGAACAATATCAACTACTTTTTCGACCTGTATGATGATAATGGGAACGGCACTGTCGATCGGGAGGGAATCCTAAGAATGTCAGAAGCTCTCCTTTTCCTCTCTCGGCGAGGCTTTGACGGCGCAATTACCCCAAGTGAACCTCTGGAAGAGGCTAGCGAACGCGACCGTTTCGACCAGGATAAGCTGAGCACCGATGAGAGGTTCTTGGGGAGTGTCAGCTCGTTCATCCGTCGCTGTTTTGAATACGCCGATCCCAGTAACCCGGAAGGCAAGCCTACACAAGAGCAAAAGGATGCTGATACAGAAGAAGCAACCGAAAAGCTCGACGCATTTGCCATTGGTGACGACGAAGAAGAAGACCTCATTGATATTGGTGACGAAGCGAAACCTGAACCGTCCGATTCAAAGAAGCACGACAGTGATACCCAGCACAACCGGGGCGCATCAGAGGCTGCAAACCCAGCCCTCGACCCTAACAATCCTCTACACATCACCCTTCCCACATTCCGCATGGTCATATTGGCCGACGAGTTACTAGAGCAATTTTTCGATACGTTCTTTCCTCAGTCATTCCGTCTTTCCGACCAATCACTTCCCGCAGCAAAACTCACGTCTCTCTCCTCTAACCTCACCACCTTCTCTAACATCAACACGCCTAAACCCCACGCCAGCGCTGCTGCCGGTGCCACCGTTGCAGGTGCATCCGGTGGAATTGTTCCACCAGGCAAGGGCCTGCGTGGGGTCCTGGACAATATCGTTTCAGATGGTATCCGGATGGCTGCGGAGGTCAAGAAGCGCATGGACGAAGCACAACGCGAACTGGAACGCAACGCTCTCAGCCGGCCCCAGGAAGACGACGAAGAGGACGACGAGGAGGACTACGATCCTCGCAGTGGCAATTCGGCCCCACCAATCATCGTCGGCGGCATCTCCAGCTGGGGCGCCGGCGCTTACGGCGCAGACCCAGAACGGCGCAGCGTGCGCGACACGGACCGGGACCTCCTGGAAGGCGCCGAAGTGGTCAGCATCCACAAAAAGGAAGACGCATCTCTCCTGGACGACAAGGACGAACATCAACACAGCGCAGCTGAAGGGAGCAGCAGCAGTCACCACCACCACCATCAGCAGAGAGAAAGCTCGTCCCATCCCCATAATGATGGTAACGTCGTTAGCAAGGTTGAATTTGAGTCATGAGGTCTATGACTGGGTTTGGGATGTGTCGTTGTCTCTCAGTCTCTCTTGCTCATGATATGAGTGTTTGCCCTGCAATTACTTCCTGTCTTATCTCATTGTTCAGCTGCTGTTTGTCCTTGTCGTTGTCGAGTGTATCTCTCATTTAGATGGCCCGTTCTTCCCGTGGGGAAGTATGGTCAATATATGTATGTACTATGGATCTCCAGCGTTAACTTGAATCTGATGACTATGTGGCGTTGGATTGTGGAATGCTGCTCTGTTTTCTTTGTTTTGTGATCTTTGATTCTGTCGGTGTGCGCGATCAGATTATGCAAGAGAACTGACATGGTTAGATCTGCATATAGCAACTCAATACAACTACCTAGATATACCTCAATACTATGCGTGATAACCAGGATATAAATGAACGTTTGAAGTGATAGATGGTGTGAAAATTTGTGTATGTACAGGGCACTGTTCTCTGAATCTATAAAACAATGGCAACGAACAGTGAAATATGAAGCATGACAAAAAAGGGGTATAGATCAAGAATAGAAAGAGTAAGGGTGATAGATAGAACAAATAATCAAAATGCAAACGGAGGCTTGTATCGCCGCCGAGTTGAAGATTTTTCGGTGAAAGGTATGATATGATGTGAGGCGATGTGAGAATAAGAATGGGGGTAGAGGTCATCCAGATATACTAAGGCACAGCACATTTTCATCATAAAGTTCTGCCGCGGGGTACATCCTGCGAGGACGAAGGAGAAGCGAGGTGTCAGTACGACTCAATGAATCTAATCCTTCTGCCCTTCATTCTCAATTAATTCGAGAACGATCTGGTTCCGTTCGTACTCCGGATGCTGCATGCAGATTTTGACAGTTCGGCCGTTGTTCGCTAGGGCAACGCCGTTGGACAATCCGCTGGACAGGTTCACCGTGCCACCTGTGGTAGTGGGAATACTATTTGCTCCGGACCCAGGCATGCTGCTGCCATCATCAAGACAAACGACGCCATGCCCCGGGATAACCTGGCGTAATCGGCCATTCATCGCATTGCGCACCTCGACAAAGTCTTCGTTGAACAATATCAAGAACTTGCCGTAGAGACAGGCCGTATGGGCACGTCCGACAAACTCCATGACCACACTACGTGACACATCTCCATGTTTATTCACGTAAACCGCGCATTCAGCGTACACAACCAAGAACTCGCTGTCACTGAGACGGAACATACCCAGAGGGCGCAAGTTGGTAATACGGGCGGCGATACTGGTAAGCTGGGCTTGTGCCTCTGGAGCCTCCGAACGGAAATCAGGAACAGACCAAGTCTGTTTCTTATCAATTGTGAGAATCTCGATGCCGCGCTGGGTGGAAATTGCCAGGGACGAATGGAACATATTGATGCTGTAGCTTTCTGCCGGGATGTAGAACTCGTCATATTCACGGAAGAATTCAGTTTGCGAACGACGGGAGAAGAAACGAGTCTTGCTCGTTGATGATTTCTGCAGGACTGGCTCCATGATCTACACCGAATTAGTCCCGCAGACTTCTGGAGCTAGGAGAGCATGAACAAACCTTAAAAGTTGAGGACAGTCCATCTCGCTTTTTATACATCACCAATGTGCGATCCTTCATGTGTCCTGCGGCGAAGAAGCCCACTTCACGACTGCCTGATATTTTCTGCGGTGCTCGGCGAGCCGAGTCGCTCGTAGTTGGGGTAGAGACGCCACTTGGTGGGCACACAACGTCCAGATGGTAAGCAATCAAGGATTTGTCGGCAATCAGGAGGAATACATTGAATTCTTCAAAGACGGCGATCTGCGTGACTCGGGGAATTTGGATTGCCTAAAACAATGTTAGTCATATCACAAACGACCGACTAGAGACATCCACGCAGTAGAGAGAGATACATACCCGAACCCAACCACGAGGATCATTGTATTCAGAGATATAAACCCCGTTATCAGTCCCAATTGCACACATCATACGACCAGGAGGCTGTTGAAAGACAGTGGCAGAGTGAACGCTTGCCCGACAGACGGGTGCTGGTCTCTTAAGGTCGGCAAATCGCTGCTCAACATCTTTAATCGCACGATCTAGAGGCGTACCTTCGATGATAACGCTCTTGGGGGGCGGGGAATAGTCTGAAGAAGCGAAGGCAGTGTCCGCAAGTACGCGGAGTCTGAAAGGCTCCGCATTCTGCGCAAATAGGGCTGCAGCATGTTTTGTTTTCGCCTCGATAATCTTCTCACACCAATCCTGTCGGGTCTGAGAGGAAGAAGCGTAGAGTGTGTACGTCCCGTTCTTCCCCAGATGTTTGATCTTGAAAGGATAAAGGATTTTGTTATCCGTGGAATTCTCAAGGACTGTGGTGGGAACAATCGTCTTGCCCGCCGCTGCACCAGCAGCGTTGGCGCCATTGCCATCTACAGCGCGGGTGGCCACGGCCTGAGGCTGAGTCACAGTCGCGACGCCTCTCACTGAGGATTTGACGACAGGATCTTCATTGGTGCTTTCAAGAACTAAGAGATCCATGGGAATAGGCAATTTCGACACGTCGAAAAACTTGTATTTGGGAACCGGCTTGGCTAGCACCAGATAATGGTCAAAGAGGATGGCGTGGGTCTCCTGTAAGAAACGGGTTCGGGTTCCTGGCCGCTGCAGTACCCCTTGGTGGACAATTTCACGTCCCAGATGTTCCAGATTCAGTTCGACTTCCCTCTTCATATCTGGGCGGAGCTGCAACTTGGCGGCCAGTTCCATGAGACCAACCTTCTTGGTTGTTTCACCCACCTTGTTGTCACATTCCAAGGCAACCAGCTTAATTTCTTCAATCGCTTGCGCCAGATTTGCCTTTTCCTCACTATCCTTGAGCATATTCTTATGCACCGTGGCGAGCAACAAAGTATATCGCTGAATTCGGGTGATAGGGGCCTTAAGGTAAGTATCCCAACTCAAACGGTTCGATAACTTGTGACTCTGGGCCTGCTCAAGGAAATGCCGGAATTGGATGTTCCTCTCTGCTTCACTCCTAACAAGATAGTTGGCATGAGGAAACGTTGCCGCATAGTCAATGTAGACTGCTTTGGCTTTCCGGATCCATTCGCGGAAGATGTCACTGAAACCGCCGATGAAGGGACCCTGTTCTTTCTGCCGATACTTCAGCTGGGCCAAGAGGTGATCCTCATTAACCCTCTTCACCAAATCGACTTTGCCAAAAACATCTTTCAAGAACTTATTGGCGCGTTTTGGAGGAATGATGCTTGGCTGCATACCCGCTAGCTGATCCCGATACAATTCGCGCAGGACATCCAATTGCCCAATAAAGGAGTCCTCCGTCGTCACGATCTCGTGGAGATTATTCTGGCGGTCAATTTCCTTCTTCGGATACGACTCCCACAACTCCTTCGGGACCTTGTAGAAGGTCACCCAATCTTCGGCCTTCTTCTGTTGCTCCATCACTTGGGTTCGCAGATTCACTTTCTTCAACGTTCGCATGCAGTGATGAGAGTAACAGCGTCCAAAGACCTCAGTTTCCTGCTCGTGCAACCGAGATGAATAGCATCCTGTGCCGGTAATCTGGAACAAAACGCCGGACAAAGACCCATGGCCGAACTTAACCCATTCCTCCTCTTTGATCAAGGCCTCCTCCGCCAACATGTTCTGCACGACACGGGCGGCTAGTGTTTCTGCATCCGCAATGTTCATCGTCGGCACCTTATGAGTGAACAAAGCGACGATAGCATCGACTATCGTGTGCTCCTTGAGATCAGTCTCCTCCTCGCTTAGCTCCCGAATCCATTCCAGAATGGCACTCAGCGCCCACGGTTCCGTACAACGACGGAACTGCTCCGTGGACAGTTTGGTGGGATTGAACTTCTTGCGGCGCCCGGCGGGAATCGTGGGCAGATCCAGGGTCATACCTGCCGCGGCCTGTTGTGGGGACGCCACCTTCGGTGACCCCGATTGACGGTGCAGGTCGTGCTGTTGCTTGTACTTGGCCCGGTCTGCATCGGTCTTGGATCTGATAGGGGGGTCAGTACGAGGTCCAATCGGGTGACTCGATAAAGAGCTCGACCGTGGGACTTGAGATGAGGGGCTAGGCACGGTCGGCCCGTACGAGTCAGTAGTAGCAGGGTAGTAGGAGGGTGTATACTGAGTAGCACTCTGCCAATCTCCCTGCTCTTGATGCCGGTACGTCCCCGCCGGCATCAAATGCGGGATCAAATCAGCTCTGTTCGCAGGTTCCACCGGCGCTGGCGGTAGAGGTCGCATGCCGGGGTGAAAAAAGAGATCTCCGGGCTCTTCTCCTCTGTCTGAGTCGTCGCTGCCCGATTGATGGGAACGACGCACAGGCGATAATGTTCCCTCATCCCCATAATCGAAGCTCATCCGCCGTCCATAGGCACTAGGCTCGGACAGTCCACCTGTGCCGCCGGCGTCAACACGCGCATGGGACGGCACCAGTTCAAAGGGGTATTCAGCGTCCTGGGTAATAGGAGGATACTCGTAGTCGTCCGAGTATTCCCCACGATCCTCCGCGGACACGTTCGAGCTCCTCAGCGAGCCGGAGGTGGGCGCCAGTCGGCCATGGTCGACAGCATCAGCGTACTCGTCGGCGGATACGTCTGTCTCCTCGTACTGGTTCTGTCCCCGGAGGTTCCCGCCGTACCGCGCTACCTCATCACCCGCCTCTGCCTGTTGTTGGCTGGCATATGCACTGATGATGGACGCATTTGTCTCGCGTCGTTCGCGTTCCTGCAGACGCTCAGCCCGCATCCTGTCTTCCTCGTCGGCCATCTGCAACATCGCGAGACCTGCGGCCGCTTCGGCATCACTGTCGTCGCTATAGGCATCATAATTGACATACTGCCCCGTTCCTGTTGCCATATTCCCGTTGGTGTGCGTATGCCTCTCATCAGGCGAGAGACGCATGCCATCCCCTCCGTGGTTGGAGTTCTGCGCCTCCAAACGCAACGATCTTTGACTACTTCGGTCTCCGGCCTCTAATACCGCCGCCTCAACTTCTTTCAGCAGGTCATCATAGGCGGCTCTTCCATCCGGTCTGCCATGCAAACTCCCTCCGTTGGTCAATGGGGCAGAATCGCCCTCCGCATCGACTGGTGGACCAGGCAGCGGGCGCGATTGCGGATGTCGAGTCAAGGTATCTGTTCTCTGCGGTGACATTTGTGACTGAGGTGGGTAGATCGGCGGGGTTGGTAGAGATCGCCCAGACCCGGGACGGGTCAAGCTCGGTCGTTTTCCGTACAAATCGTCGCCTGACGACGCATGGGCGGGCGGCTCTGGGGGTTGGTCCTCATGAGATGCGGCGGTGGCGGACTCAGATCTGCGAGGAGAGGACGGTCCATAGGATCCACTGGAGTAGGGGCGAGACTGCGCTGAACCCATGCCGGCGAACGACGACCCATAGGTTGCGCCGGGGGTTGACGGGGAGGCAAGGTTGTAGGATGAGGTCGCTGGAGCCAACCCGTAAGGTGTCCCGGGAGAAGGGCTGCTATACTGGGGCGACAAACGACTTCCATACGGATGATCCGGACCTCGCGGAGGTGGTGGCGGCGGTAGCGAGGGAACCGGTGGTGCATAGGAGAGTGGTGTCGGAGGTGCTTGCGCGTAGCCGACACTAGGGTGTCGCTGGACACCAGCCGAGCTGTAGCCAGCGACGCTGGTGGTTTGGTAAGCGGCTGGATTGTATGGTTGATGTCCTAGGGCCGAGCTGTTGCTTGCACTAGAATATGCCAAGGGGTTGTAATTCAATTGCGACGGCGTCGGAGGGACGGCGTATTGCTGGGGGTTGTACGCCGCCTGGGTCGGTGAGGAAATGGATGAGGTATACTGGTACTGATAGCTGGACTGCGAGGAGGCGCGACTGCGAGGAATTTGGGGTGCGGTTGCGGAGGGGAGGTGTGCATATCTGGGATGGTCCGCGTACTCCTGTCGGTCATTGCTATAACCTCCTTGGGAGTCCCCAGCACCCCACTCGGAATAACGAGCGCTTGCGTCTGTCGGTCGTGGGTTATGAGAATGGGACGGCGCAAAGAGACCCGCATCGTCCCCTATACTGTAGCTCGGCATCCTCCGGAGTGTCGGGTTACTCTGCGAGGTAGAGGGAGCGGAGGTATACAGGTCATAGCGGGAAGGCTGTGCGGAATTTCCAGACTGTCCATATGGTGGCTGGCCATTTTGATAGTGAGCCATCGTGTGATCCGCACGAGACGGGCCCGGAAGGGAAGCTGAATAGGGGAAAACGAGAGACGTAGGGAGGAGGGGGTGTTCGTAGCGACAGAGGCTCTGCTGGCGTCAGGGACTAAGACCCCGGGGGGGCAGTGGGGAAATTGCCAAGGCAGCGATGAGGGCAGGCTGAAACGAGCGAACAAGTAGGGGTCAGCCGGTGCAGTCGATCAGGGGGGTAGAAAAACAAACAATAGGGGTTGCAAATGGGAGGAAGAACAGAAGAGGAGTGTCGCTGGTGTGGTTGTTTGTTGTCAGACTCGTCAGCCTGATTATTGTGATGGACGGAAGGAAAGGCTGAGGCTCAAGACCCATTTCATCCACTCAGATGGTTCCGAGCCTGACCCATCCCCACATTTCTCTGGAGAAACCGAAATTAGAACAGATGGGTACCTCTGGGTGTGACTATATAAGCGAAAGGATCCATACATACTCACTCACACACACACACAGAAAGGAAGACACAGAAAGATTGTCGTGAACAGAAGACGAGAAGTGAGGGGAGGGAGTGTGTAATGAGTAAAATACTTTTGTAGAAGAGAGAACGAGAGAGAGGAGAACACCTGACCCAGGATTACTGTACTACAAGAACAGCTGTTCCCAAATTGTATTGTTTGGGCATCACTGACCGTACCGTATGGTAATCTTTCCACTGGGCTCCCAAGGATAATACTACTAGTAGTAGTACATACATTCACAGTCCCTCGCCTGTATCTGCGTTGCCAGTTTTTTTTCTTGGCTTGAAATGAACCCACTGAGTGGAAAATACCCACTACCAACTAGTGAATTGTTGGCCTATTGGCGATCAAATTGCCCGAATACGAGAAGATTGCCATTTATATCGATTGGATTGCTTTTGCCAGAAGGTCAGATCGTATGGAACTATAGGTAATACTAGTAGTACATTGTCATTGAAACATGGGTCGACGCCTATATATTTTTTCATCAAGACCGCAAATCCAATCTCGAAGCGAGTACCTCTGGTTAGTATATATAATAGTACTACTATACTATACTGTAGAAGCCCAATTAATCTAGTCCCGGGCATTGGAACAAACAGCTGTTCATTAATCAAAACTTCACAACTAACCGCCCGCGAAATGATCTGGATAAATACATCTCGGGGACCCGCAGGATATCAATCATCTTTCTTCACCACTGTCCAACTGAGCCCCGAACTCCATGTTGATCTACCACCGCCATCATCCCCTCCACCTCTTCTCGACTAGCAACGTAACTTCTTCGTAGAACCAACTCACGAAAGACAATGGGATGAGTATCAAATCTTCACTGTTCTGGCGGCAGACCTAAAAGGACCGCTACGCCGCCAATTCGCAGTAACCCCAAGCTCCAGGCGTTGACGGCAATTGAATCTGCACAATTGATCACTGCGGCTAGGCCTTCACCCCCAGTTAGATCCAGAACTTTCTCGCATGCATCGTCACACGTAGAGGTTATTAGATGATCCGGCTAAAGCACCGTGGGCATGCCGTCCGTAAGCTGTAGACTAGCATCTCGGCTATCAATCGCCACCGTTCGGTATCCCAGCGCTTTAGCAAGCTGTACACCCAGCTGCCCGAGCCCCCCGGCCCCAATCACACCGATCGGATCACCTGCTTGGAGAAATGGTCGCGCCTTGTTGGTCGCTCCCCAAACGGTGGCCTAAATCTTCGTCCTGGCTCCTCTCCAGTGGAATATAGGAATAGCGACGTACCCCCGCACATAAAAGTGGCGCTCCTTGTTCAAAGGACATAGAGCCAGGAAGAGCGATTGTTGTCGCTGAGTCGGCGACCATATACGTGGCAAAACAACCGTCGTTCTTGAAGCCTCCTCTGTCTCTGTGATCACAAAATCGCGGATCCAGCTTTCCATATATTTTGCGAGACCCTCTGCATCCAGCATAGTTGTCGCATGCATTTTTGAAATTTAAGATACCCACCCGATCGCCGACTTTCGTTTTGAGGCGGATTCCTTCCCTACCCGCACAACTGTGCCTACCGGCTCATGGGATGGAATCAAGGACAGAGGGCTGTTGAGTTCTCCGCACCGCACTTGGATATCCGAATGACAGAATCCTGCGGCGTGTATTTTGACGAGGAGCTCATTGGGACGGAGCTGGGGAGTATTGACCGTTGAAATGGTGTACGGTTTGTTGAACTGAAGGGCGTTAGGGTAGTGGTTGTTGATAGGATGATGGAAACGCATACTGCGGTGATTTGGGCTGCCCACATCGTCTCGGGAATGGACGGAGGCATTTTTTGAGCGGGAGAAGCTCACAAAAGGATGTAGTGAGCAGTTAGTAAGATAGAGGCATTTGTATTTTTATGCTCTAATCTACAGCAGCAGTGAGCGGAGTAGTACAGCGCTAGCATTAGTGTTGGAGAGATGAAGCCATGCACTCCGTGGCACCATGCGTTTCTCCAACTAATTACTCCAACCCTAATCATTCCATACCGCCGAACTTTGGCTAAATCAAGAGTTCTATATCACAATCAAAGAAGGGCCTCCTGCTCGATTTCCGAAGATAGCTTAGTAGTCATATGGTGACTTGACATTTAGTTTAGCCAGTATATGTTGGTGTTAGTTGTTTAAAGGCCCCACGAGGGCTCTCTGATCCATATGTCTCTAGAATGATTGATTACGAATTCAAACATATCCAGAAACGTCTATGTGATGGGGTTATCTAATCTATATGGGATCCTAATAGCCGAAGGAAGAATGATGTATACCCGAAAATGCAAAAGGTGTGGCTAGAACCTCGCCGATCTGGTGCCTAGACCCTCTCCAGGCCATGACATGACTCGATACATACCATACCAGAACAGGCAAATGATGTTTCGAATGATTATTGAAGCCGTTTTCGTCCTTTGCGGAATGCGACACATCCGTGGGAACATTTTTCCGTTTGGGCAGCCACCCATACTGCATCCTATATAGCATGCAACGGGGGTTATATAAAGGTATTTTGTGAAGGTCCCCTAGATACCTCAAAAGTATCTGAGACACTTCAGTGTAATTGTTAAGTTCAATCTGAGAGGCGAGTCCTGAGTTTCCCAGATACCGATATCGTGTAAGCCATTCTACTACTTTTGCGAAAGGTTATATATAGTTCATTGAGAGGCATTTCCGGCCGACATTGATACTTCAAATCATTCTTCATTCGTCAAGCTCTCGATGTGCTCGCTAGCCAGCCATCTAAATCTTATCAATGGTAGGCATCTTGACGTGATTCCTACTTCTGGAGGAAGGTGGTATTCGGTTCTGAATACAACTTCCGTTCCAATTTGTGATGTTGCATTCGCGCCAAGAGAACCAAGTTTAGGAAACGCCTCTTGATTTGACTTGCACTTTGCGGAAAATTGACACGGTACCTGCTATTGGTGCATGCTATAGATAGAATGGAAAGAGGAGTTGGTACTAAACATATCAATGGGTGGTTGACTTGGTAGCATGTAGATGGGAGCGTTAATTGCTGACCAGGACGCAACAGATGCACCCACACTGCAATCGGAAGAAACGAATTAATACGATTATGTTTACATATTTTGATTACCTGGCTTTCGTTTGATAGTACTAGTATTGGTTGAATTGGCGCTGCCATGTTGTTTGCGGAGTGGGTATCAAGGGATGTCCTTCCAGAAGCGGCATCCCTTGATAAGACCACGCATTCATCGATCCAGGCCCGCCTCTTTCTCACTGGCAGAGGCTCACTTATCTTGCACCTGTTGCCCATGTCCAACATGAGACGTAGAGAAGCTCGGGTGCCATAGCCAGGTGTCAATAGTCTGACGTTGCATATAACGTCACGGGTTCCATTAAAACCCGACGCCAACCCTATCAGCACCTTTAACCTTCACTTTTATGAAGTCTAGGGTGTAGCCTAAGGATTCATGACTTGTATCTCTTAGAGGTAATATTCTTGGGGATTGCCAGTATCAGCAAACAACATGGACTCCGGGTTTATTCGCGAGAATATCCCTGCCATCGCATCGATCGCTCTGTTGGTATACGTTCTCTCGGTAGGTAGCTCACTGCCTCTGTTGTATCGCAGCCTCAGCTGATTCGCGTCATAGGTCGTATACCGGTCGCAGAAAAGTCACCTAAGCTACTTACCCGGTCCCTGGTATACCAAGTTTACCGACCTCCTTCTCCGATACAAAGTCGTCACCGGCCAGCGGCCCCGATATGTCCACGCTCTACATGAAAAATATGGTTCGTCGCACATTCAAGATATACATAAACTTGGCTAATGATGGGTACAGGCCCCGTTGTGCGAATTGGACCCGACGAAGTCGATGTGTCTGACATCAGCGGCGCGCGAGAAATCCATCGTATCGGAAGTGGTTTCCTTAAATCCCCTTGGTATTCCCTCTTGAACCGCAAGGATACACAGAGTATCTTCACCACCACCGACCCCAAATACCACAATGCCCATCGTCGACTCCTCTCATCTCCTATGTCTGAACTGTCACTCAAGTCGATGGAGCCACTGATCGACTCTCGAGTGCGCCTGACGATCCAGAAAATGCAAGAAGAGATGAAGACTCGTGGCGTGGCGGACGTCTATAAATGGTGGTTTTTCATGGCCACGGATGTCATTGGAGAGATTACCTTTGGAGAATCCTTCCGCATGTTGGAAAAGGGAAAGGTTAGTGGCTCGTTTCTTCGCTCGGATGCTGTTTAGCTAATGTACCGCAGAAAAACCAATATGTCAAAGACATCGAGATGACCTCGATGATTGGTGGTATCCGTGCAAGTTTCCCTATCCTCGTCAAGTTGGCGACGCTCCTCCCTTTCCCCATCATCAAGGAGGTCAACGAAAGCGGAGACCGTGTGTTCGGATATGCGACAGAGTCTATTAATCGGTATAAGCGTCTCTTGGCTGAGAACCCGAACAACCCAAAACCGACCGTCTTCACCAAGTTGTACAATGCGGGCGAGGAAGGTCTGCCGGATAATGAAATCCGAGACGATGCGCAAAGTTTCATCGTGGCCGGTAGCGACACTACTGCCAACACTCTGACCTACCTGGTCTGGGCTGTTTGCCGGGACCCTCAGATCAAACAGAAGTTGGTCGACGAACTGGCAGAGATTCGAGATGACTTCACGGACGAGGACCTGCGGCCACTGCCTTACCTGAACCAGGTAATCAGCGAGGCTCTCCGTCTCTACCCTGCTGTTCCTTCAGCCCTGCCACGCAGCGTGCCACCGAAGGGAACGACAATGGGAGGCCACTGGATACCTGGGGGTTCTACAGTGGGCACGCAGCTGTATAGTTTGCATCGTGATCCGGTTGCTTACCCCGATCCGGAGAGGTAAGAATTGCCATAAGCGAATGACCCGTGCATTGCTGAGTACATATCAGATTCGAACCGTCTCGGTGGGCCTCACCTACAAAGCTCATGAAAGACGCATTCATGCCATTCGGGGCTGGATCTCGCAGTAAGTTTCTATGCTTTTCACGCTCTAGTAGCTACAACACTCACATGGACAATGCAGATTGTATTGGACTGCACCTCGCAAAGGTGGAGCTGCGACTCGCAACCGGCTACTTCTTCCGCTACTTCCCCAATGCTAAGGTTTCTAGCAAGTACGACTTCAACGATAACGACATGGAACAGATGCTGTTCTTCTTAATGTTTCCTAAGGGCAAGCGGTGCCTCGTGGAGGTGTGATGGTGTAATGTATAATTATCCGAGGCCTGTTATCGTTCGTTATCGACGGGCCACAAGAAAGAGCCGAGCGAAAGCCATATTGTGGATCTCTTGCGTCAGGCACAGTCCCTGGCTGATTCCACCGCGGATTCAATTCCGTGGTTTCTCTTGGCTCATATGATGTTATTTGGGGTAGGGAATAATGGGATCTAGTATCTGATTATCAATGCTCATATAAAAGGTTCTGGTTGTGAATGGTAGGATATGGCTTCGGATGTAGGATGAGTACGAGCTACTCAGTTTAGATAGCCTTCGCTGTTTTGAAAGCCACGAACTTTGTCCTTCTCTTCGATCTGAAGCTATATCATCCGATCATTGCCCAAACTGACAGCCTAAACGTGGTTCAAACTCAATAGCCCAAATGCTTGATGCACGTTCAAAAGCCGCTAAGACTAGGGAACGGGTGCCAAGAACCGCAGCTGTGCGACGGACCGAAAGTAAGCCCTAAAGATGGGATCGGCAGAGGCATGCCTGCTCGGTGCAAAGAGGGCACCACGAGCGTTACCTCTCGTTTGGAAATTAACGCTTCTTAGCGATGGCTATGACTGTCGTGGCCGGTGCTCTGAGGAAGAAATAAGGAATACTACGACTGAGGTAACCCATATCTCTGTATCTCTTCGGTATATCGCGATGCCAGGAGGGAGCTGATTCGATATCGGGGCCCATTTAGCACTCCGAAAAGGACGCGCCATGCCGACTAACCGGGTCAACAGACCCAGCTTCGGGATGAAGGTGTCCACCGCTAATTTCTTAGTCCCGAAAAGACGTGCTCACCGCGGAATTACGTCCATGCTGGATCAGCATCCCGGTGTGCTGATTCGCCGAGGGGAAAATTCTTGGTCGACAAGTTCTTAAATCTATATGTTAAGTCGGCTGACCCCATGGGTGCTGGCACTTGCAGGATTGGTAGAACCCCCCAACTCTGGACGATGCGCTACACTACGGCAAGTCACCCCGATGATTTGGGCTTGAATTTTTGACCCACTGTAGTCTCTCTTCGAAGAAATAAGAAAAAGAAATAGCCAGCCAGGCCACCTGCTAGTCGTAGTGAAATTCTTTCCGGCTGTCGCTCCATACCCGTGTAGACTACGTGAAAGCTCGTGAGACCTACGGCATAGGGATTTTAGGCATCGGGATCATGACTCACGGCCTTGTGGAAAAGGCCTCGAAGGAGACGGTCAGCGCTACCTCTGGAGGGTATCTGGCTCCCCTGCCGCCTCGAACTGTCGACCTCGAGTCACAGCGCCGTCCTAGCACCCTCCACGATAGCGTCGAGCTTGAGCGCATCAACACATCTCGCCTACAGCAGCAACTTACCGTTGGATCGAATCGCAGCCGCATTCCTCGAGAGCAATGGCTGCCCATGGGAGCAGGAAAAGACTACCCCCCTCCCCTACCGGACGCAGAAGAATACGTGGTTGAGTTTGAAGGATCGGACGACCCCATGCATCCCCAGAACTGGCCCATGAGAAGGCGGTATGCTGCACTTTGATCGCGATGTGGCCCAGGCACCGGCACTAATCCAACCACAGTGTTCTTATAGGGTCGCTCTTGACTTTCTGTGCACTTGTCACGGCGTATGCAAGTGCTGTCTTCGCCACGGCCTCGGAGGGTGTTATGAAGGAGTTCGGATTCGGTAAAGAAGTCGCTGCGCTGGGTACAACGCTATATGTGCTGGGGTTTTCTGCTGGGCCGACAATATGGGCGCCGGCGTCTGAGTTGATCGGACGACGATGGCCCTTGTTAGTTGGCATGTTCGGATTCGATATCTTCACGATCGCCTGCGCGACGGCGAAAGACACGCAAACCATCATGTTGACCCGCTTCTTCGCGGGATTCTGCGCCGCTAGTGTCATCGCTCTTGTCCCGGCCAGTCTGTCGGATCTGTTCAATAACCATCATCGAGGGGTTGCGATTGCCGTGTATACGATGTCGGTGTTTACCGGACCGTTTACCGCGCCGTTTATCGGTGGGTTCACAGCAGAGAGCTACCTAGGTTGGCGGTGGACGCTCTATATCCCGGCCTTTGTCGGGTTCTTGAGCTTGATCCTAATGGCGTTGTTCGCACAGGAGACGTACGCGCCCGTTGTATTAATGCAAAAGGCGGCCATCCTGCGCCGTCAAACCAGGAACTGGGGTATTCATGCGCGGCAGGATGAACATGAGATCGATTTCCGGGAGCTGGTGACTAAGAACCTGGCGCGGCCCTTTCTGATCTTGTTCACCGAGCCCATCGCCTTCCTTCTGACCCTGTATATGTCCTTCATCTATGGACTGGCCTATGCGCTGCTGTCGGCCTACCCGATTGTCTTCCAAGGCACCTATGGTATGACCGGTGGAGTGAGCGGATTGCCCTTTATTGGATTGATTATTGGTGAAATCTCGGGCAGTAGCTTCGTTCTCTCGCTTCAGAAATCGTACTCCCGGAAACTGGAGGCTAATAGTAATGTGCCTGTACCTGAGTGGCGATTACCCCCTTGCATCGTAGGTGGTGTTGCGTTTGCGGGAGGTCTCTTCTGGTGAGTGACCTTCTCCTAGACTCGATCATGCCATATGTCTGGCCATATGCTTGGCCGTATATGCTTGGCCAAGACATGGAGTTGACAGTATGTAATAGGTTTGGATGGACAGGTTGGAACCCCTCGATTCATTGGATGGCTCCCACGGCGGCCGGCGTGATGGTCGGATTTGGCATCACATCGATATTCATGCAGGGGTTCAATTACCTGCTAGATTCGTATCTGAATTTGTAAGTGGCATGTTCCTAGACATTTAGTTATTCTCATGCTAACGGATTCTGTTTTCTTTCTGTTTTTTTTCTCAGTGCGGCATCGGCGTTCGCAGCTAACACCATGATGCGATCCATGGTGGGAGCGTGTTTCCCACTTTTCACACGACAGATGTTCAACAACCTGGGCATTCAATGGGCAGGCACCTTGCTCGGCTGTATCGCCGTCGTGATGATTCCGATCCCGGTGCTTTTCCTCGTATTCGGCCCTCGACTACGTCAGAGGAGTCGGTTGGCACCAGCCGTAGGGGTAAAACGGGCGTAGAATGACGGAAATTCTCAATGGTTCTAGGGAGAGATCTTTGCATATGATTGGGTTTCTGTTATTCAGCTGGCTTGGAAGGATTCCATAGATTTTTTATCCATGTCGAATCACACCGCGATTCGTTTCTTCTGTGGGCACTGAGGGAAGGAAAGCCGAACGTGGTCACGAGAACACCACCGTTCACGGAGTTGGCTTAATTTCCGAATGAGAATAATCAGGCTTTTCACCAAGAGAGCAGAGATCGACAGCGGGCACGGGTCTTATTGGTGCAGGACTGTGTTAAGAAAGAAAACGAATTGCAGCCAGTGAGTAACCGGAGACTCCGAGACGGATCTTCATCGCCAAAAAGCTTCAGTTTAGGGCCGAACATGAGTGGGGCGACCCTGCATTGCGCACCCAAGGGTCACATTAGGCCATGTGGTACATGTGATTCAGCCGTTTCGCCGGATCGTCAGTCAATCTGGTCCCTTTTTTTTTTTTTGGTTTCTGTCTCTGTCGATGTACCGCCGTTTTCCTTTTATGCTTATGCGTTGACAGTTCGTATGGGGTTCCCGGGGACTGGTATGCAGGGAGAAGTTAACCCGTAAGCGGCAAAACCGACAAGACGGACAAGACGGACAAGACGTACAAGCCTTGCAACCAAGAGCCCGTCCTCGTTGGATCAGCATCCTTTTTGAACATGCCGAGGCTGATTTCGTGGGGTTCTTCGTCAGCTTAAGCAGTGGATCCCCGTGGATGGGTACTGTCAACGGGTCCAATTCAGCTCGATCCGGCCAAGAGTGTCGATGGTAGACTATTGAGATCGCGCATACCATGTCTCACATTTTTTTCAGCGGAACCATGGACAAACCGATTGTCGGATCGGGGATATCGATTCTGGAGGGGGTCTGTATACAGGATGGAACTATTTAAGGGGCGTGGTTTCCACTGTCCGCTCTGTTCATCTGTCCATCCTCGCAATTGCATTGTCTCAATCCCTTGAGTAGACCCTGCGACGCACACTGGCCAAGATGCGTTTCATTTCCGGCGTTGTGTCTGTTCTGTCCTCGGTGGCCCTGTTGGGTTACGCTTACCCCACGGCAATTGATATTAGAGGTACTAAATCTCCTTCATGGACCTGCTCGACGGACACCGGCTCACTGTTTAGACATCCCGACCACCCAGCTCGATGACTTCAAGTTCTGGGTGCAGTATGCGGCTGCCACCTACTGCCCCAATAACTACGTTGCCAAAGACGGCGACAAGCCGAACTGCTCCGTGGGCAACTGCCCCGATGTCGAGGCGGCTGATACCACCATCAAGCTCAGCTTCTCCGAGTAAGCCGGCCTGAGTCCCCAGGACTGTGACCTCCATCTAACAACCCTAACAGCGACACCATCACCGACACCGCCGGCTTCGTGGCCGTAGACAACACCAACAAGGCCATCGTCGTCGCTTTCCGTGGCTCTTACTCCATCCGCAACTGGGTCACCGACGCAACCTTCCCCCATACCGACCCCGGACTGTGTGACGGCTGCAAGGCCGAACTGGGCTTCTGGACCGCCTGGAAGGTCGTCCGGGACCGAATCATCGCGACCCTGGACGAACTGAAGCCCGAACACAGCGACTACAAGCTCGTCGTCGTGGGCCACAGTCTCGGCGCCGCCATCGCCTCGCTCGCAGCTGCAGACCTGCGCACGAAGAACTACGACGCTATTCTGTACGCCTACGCTGCGCCACGGGTGGCCAACAAGGCCCTCGCCGAGTTCATCACCAACCAGGGCAACAACTACCGTTTCACCCACAATGACGACCCCGTTCCCAAGCTGCCGCTCTTGACTATGGGCTACGTGCACATCAGCCCGGAATACTACATCACTGCTCCGGACAACACGACTGTCACCGACAAGCAAGTCACCGTTCTCGATGGATACGTCAACTTCAACGGAAACACCGGCACCAGCGGCGGACTGCCTGATCTCCTGGCCTTCCACTCGCATGTGTGGTACTTTATCCACGCCGATGCCTGCAAGGGACCGGGATTGCCCTTCCGCTAATCTACCTTTTTTGTCTTGTGATTGATTTTCTTACACGAAGTGAATGAGAGGATTCTATTCTTGTACTGTCTAAGGTTTTTGATGTGGAGTTGAGGCCTACGTAAATACTTAATATTGCTAATGAACCAAAAATGCATCGTACCAAAACCTTAATCGCCAGATAAATTGTTTTCGTCCCCACTTCTCTTTTTAGGTAAGACTAATATCTTCACACCCAAAGAAAAGCTGAAAAAAAAAGAAAAGAAAAGAAAAGAAAAGAACACCCCCTCCTCAGCAGTCTGCAAAAAAAATTCCAAATGTCGTCGGCCAAGCACACCACCCCTGCAGGCAGCAGCAGTTCGATCCTCACCGTGCAGAGATTGCGCATGGAACCTATCAGCAGGGGGAATAGCCAACGCCCAGGCCAGAGGATGCGGGAGATTCGGCCTCTCGGAGAGCGATCGGGCTGCAGCCAAGCCAATAGTTTGTGGAGGTCGGCACGGGGCGGCACGGCTAGGCTAGAGTCTTAGTCGAGGGAGGATCACGGCGGTCTTATTCGGCTTGGGTTTGCTTTTTCTTCAGCTGGGTTGTTTTTTGTGCTGGTGGTGGTGGTGGTGGTGGCTGGAGATATATCTGAGATTGCTTTTGTTATGGGACGATTGCCTAGTCGTCTACATGTATGACTTACTTTCTCCTTTCGCGATTGATCCTGAGCCTGGTCAGTTACATAAACTGTATGGCTCAACGCCGGTGGCCCCATGTATGTACATCTGTCCCCTATAATACAGGCTTATAAGGACAAGGAGCTTTACCTGAGTAGAACTTCGCCGACAGGATTCGGGATTCTCAGCTGAGGACGGACGGAGTTTACCTCCGTGATTAGGTTGCATTCTTCTGCAGAAATCCTGCAGCTAAATTGTGTGTTGCATCCACAGCTGAATGCTGCCAAATTAAAGTGGGCTGCGTGACATCCCCAATCCAGAGCGAGACTCCTATCGTTGTCAGCTTTTCTTTTGCCCAACACGGCTGCTAGGCTGTCAGGCTATGCATGTACGGCTGAGAGATAATATCGGACTCTGCTGAGCTGTTCGGTGAGGATGTGCTGAGCTGAGATTTGAACTAGGTAGGCTTGCCGAGATGCTGAGGTGGGATTCGTGTGATATGGGGTCTGTGACTGTCTGTTTCTTGTGTGGTTTTTCGGGTGGCGTTATTTCTGGTAGGTGGCCATGCTGTCAGATTAAGAATGGTTAATCAATAGGGGGTTGATATTTATGTCATAGAGTCAGTTACGCAGCCCATGCGAGTGTCTGGTTTGGCGTCAGGAGAGCATGTGGCCTGGTGTATTCCTAGGAAAACAGTGGCTGTTGTAAAAAGTCTCACTTTTATTTGTGCCTCGTCAACTCACTGAAAATACTTACCCGACATGAAATGTTCAAAGGCCAGTAGTAATGAGATATATATACCTGTTGGTCCTGGTGACGCTCAAGTGAGCCTTGGCTAGTTGTGTCATTCCATCCATTCTTTCAGGGTGAAATTCCTATGTAGCTGTATATATCCCATCTGGCGTCGACTATCGCGGATCGGAAAGAGTGTGTCTATGGAGCCGAGTGTCCTCTGGAGGATCATCGCATTAGATACTATACAACCCACGGAGCTGTCTCGATTGCCCTAAAACAACAATCATTGATGGATGTGAGCATATCTTCGTGTGGCGCTGACATCTGATGCATTAGTGACCGTCCAACAACAGTCTTGGAGGAGAATCGGTATATGGATGATACTGTTGCGCTCTGAGTGTTGCATTTGAAGTCAGTAAGTTATACCCCTTAGTCAATTAGCTTGACGCTTACTTTATTCATTGTGATAGTCATGTAACGTAAGAGGTGAGTAGCGAGAGACCGTTAAGAAACACAGGCAGCTAGTGATGACCCTAGACGGATGGACCAGGTATAACATGGCGAGTTAACTATGTCGATGTGAGACAAGAGACATTATGGTTAGGTTGCTCAAGATCATGGCGCGAGGAGTGAACTCTTTGTAACTTGATGTCTCCTGATATTTGGCAAGATATATTATTGTGATAGAAGACCAGGCACACAGCGATGCGATTGGCACTTTTAACATTCCAATAACGACATTTTCGCATTCAATATAGTAAAGATTTCTATTCCGTTGACCATGCGATAAAAAGAATAACCATAATCAGCGTTAAGAATACCTTGTCCATAATAAACTACTTGGTTACCATTGGGCGGGGATACTTCATACTCAACTCAACGCATAATGAGCATGATGCATTCCAGCGTCGGTGTAGCAACCTTGGTAGTACCACTCCAGTATCTCGTTAGGGACGTTATAAGCAATAGAGTGAAAGCGAATACAAGCCTGAGGAGCACAATCCTAGCTTCGTCCATCTCAGTGATTGTCATCCCATGCGAACCGAACAGGCAAGCGCCTCTAATGTCTTCCCTCCGTGATAGTTTCCATTGTCACTGTCTCCCATACTGACCATGTCTAGTCTGTGGGTACGCCACTGTATTCCAGGTGCATAGCTAGATAGTCAGTTAGGTAGAAACCTACAGGTTAACGGAATATTGATAGCTGGTCGATTAAATGGATCCGCTGAACAGTCTAGATTACTGGGATATGTAACGCTGTCATCGCAGTGACGGTTATCTCTAAAACGCTAGACTCTTGCATCAGTGACAGAAGATGAATCAATTGAAGGTAGCTCAGGTAGGTATAGAACCGGAATACTCGGGATGGCTCAAGACCTATCTATTGAGGGTGCTCATGTCACCCACGATGATATCACTCAGAAAGTCTAGTCCAACTTCCCAAGAAGAGTAAAGGAAGTGCACATGATGTAAGAGATGAATTTCAGCATGGGGCACCGCGAAGCTAATGACATCAAGGACTAGACGCTAGTTGAGGATGTAATACTAGAGATAGCGTCACTAGCTCCCCGATGAAAGGCTTTGAGATAGGAGCAGTGCAGATAGTACGGTGCTCGGATGTATTGAAAGGAATGGACCTATATGCTGATTACATTAAACTAGAAGTATCAGACTGCGATACGCCTTTTGGAGACTATGATTGTATAGACGGGAAAGGAGTCTTTGTAGGATAAGGTCCGTTCCTTATGGACGTTTCACTTAGCATATTCTTACCAGTTAGGTCGGTTACTGTTGAATGGCTATTTGCACTACCCTTGCTATAGGGCCCAACTTCGTAAGCTAGGGATGACATAAATTATATTCCATCATAGAAAAATCACCTCACATCTTCTCGAGAGCTCTCAGACTCACGGAATTTTCAATGAGGATGATAGTCCGGTGACTCCTCATTAGTAGGTTCAGGAAGTTCACAGTATATCAGCCCTTCTTCAATCTTACTCTTGTAGTGTACCACTGTTCATGTGCTTCATGTCTTGTCTTGACTTGACTATGTTAGTTCAACAGCTTGATGTCAGCTGCTTTGGAAACTATCTCCTGACAGACTAGTGGGGCGTAGACAACCAGTTCGCCTGATCCTCCCTAACAGTACCCTTTTGGGCGCTGGCCTCAACATACCCACTTAATAGCCTTACTACAGAGGCATCTCCACTCGGTTGCTAAAGCGGGGGTTTGGGCGGCAGCGAACACCCCACGTAGAGGAATGATAGCTCTAGCCGAGAGAGGCTCGGGGTAAAACTGTCTCTAAGTGGAGAAAGGACTAAAAATTTGAAATGACATTTCAATATGCTGGACTAATTGCTATAGTTGAGTGATTATGACGTACATGGGGAAGTATGACATAAAACGGTCGACGACACTATCGAAGTCCACTTGGCGTAGATTTCATCTAGGCGACACCACTAATGCAATATCTAGAGTACCTTGCAGCACCGTCTAGACTCATTGCCCAATAGATAGTGTTTATCGAGTTGTTGGTCTAGACCTCTGTGCCAGCACAAGTTGCATCATACTAACCAGGGTCCGGCTTGGATCAACGATTGGTTCATCAAACGGGAGTATTGCTGTCGTAGAGGCATTGAGAAAAGACCATTCTAGTAGATATACACGCAATGAAGGAGTCGACGTCATGGAGGGTGCCCCTGTGGTATTCAAAGCGTCGAGACATTTATAGGGTGGATGTTGGTTTCACAGGTGAACCTTCAGGTTCAAAGCGAGCCACCAACAGGTATACGTCGCTCAGGAACAGAGGACAGGGCCATTCATGCATATTTATAACTACCAATTGGCCACGGGGTATCTGATCACAATCTCAGGAACTCCAGTTTCGATCCCTCTTGGATCCCCGAGTGAACTGCGAATACCTCTGCAGCCATGCATTGGACTCATGGCACGTGGCTGTGGATAACTCACAGGCAAGCCCTCTTTACTTTGCAATTCAAATTCTACCTGCTGATGCCAAGTTTCCCTGTGCAGATCCAAAAGGGCGTCAAGGACTTCTGCCCGATACCAGGAAGGCACCGACCAGAGGAGTAGCAAGCAACATCATGTGTCTGAACAACAAAAGCCGCGCCCAGGGATGTACGTTCGGAGTGTTCAATCTTCAGGAAGCGAGACACAACCGTCGATTCAAGCAACGCGTGAGGAATACAATATACACGAACTACGATGCCAACGGTGCAATGGCCGTCGCTCATCCGCTTACCACCGTAAGAACCGTACAGACCCAGTTATCTATCCACCCGTGGGGATCTGCTCTCGTGAATGGACCGGTTGTGCAGTAGTGAAGCAGTCGGGCGGGCTGGGCCACTGGGATCACCCAATCCATGAACTCCCAGGGAGCTAGAGGCTCGGTGGATTCGCACTATGCAGGGACTTCAGAGAGCGACGTGCATTGCATGTCGACTTAGAAATGGTGCATGAGATTGAGAACATCAGGTATAATGATGTCACAATAGCCATCAGCCCCACCAATGAGCAGTCCACAGACACCAAGTCGCACGCAGGCCAACCGTGAAGCACTGACGACGTTGCTTGACACTGGTACCCCGAGATTATACGTTGATCAATGGCAGCCAAGCTACCATGAGCTTCGCGGCCAGATGTTCTTGGAGACGCTTGAGCGCGGGCCATAGGGTGACGCTTTGAGAGGTTGCACTAGAAATAGATGTTACTAAATGAAGAGACGTTACTAGCACTCATAGTCAAGAGTGCCTTATTATGTATCAGAAGTACATGTATCTGATGTCATGTATGTATTATAAACGGCGATTCGCTTCTATCATGAATGTGTTGGGAGAGTGGAGACGCAAGCTATGGATTCACGTAGGAACTCTGTTGACAGACTTAGCATTAATGCTTCAACGCCAATCACCGAGCATAAAACACTATGAGAGAACATCATAGGTGACCGCATCATGTACCGCAGACACGCCAAGGTATCTGACGTAGATTTCTGTAGTACTGTAGAGAGATTGACGCATGGTTCTAGACCACAGTTGTGCTCAGGCCTTCCCATGAGGACAGGCGCAGAAGAGAAAAGCGCAGACCCACAATCTGGCCTTGACTGATACTAGAGAGATAGTCTAAGAGATAGTCTAAGAGATAGTCTAAGAGATATAAGTGCATTCATTCTGCCAGAGAACTGTTTGTGGAATACGTGCTGTCGTGAATACTATACAGCCTGAACCGCGAGGAGTTCCCCAGTGGAGATATATTAGAACGTATATGCTAACTTCATACTTCCGCTCGATTGGAGAGCGTTTATAGTAGATTTATGACTTGTCTTAGTATATGAGCTAATGAACCTAGTGGGGGGTGGCTGCTAGGGAGGGAATTTCATTAATTTTTCACAGTCAAACACAGGAGCAACGGAACCATTTATAAAATTAGAGCAAGCATCATAGTCACGAAAGCATTGCCACAAACCAGATCCTACGACCGAAATCCTCCGTTGAAAGGCAATCGCTAAGTCAAGCCAGCTAGAGGGGTTCTGGGAATAAGGCCTTTCTCTGCGCCTAGATGCATCACACCCATTTAGAAAAGAGGCCAAGACCATATCGTCACTTACTCACAGTCCTTGGCGAGTAGCGCCCACAACCACTTATGGCTTAGTATTCAAATATCGAGGAAACTTTCAGGAGACAGAAAGCTATATGTGGAAAAGTTTTGCGCCAGGCCCGCTGATCAGCAACATATAGATGGCTGTAATGACTCTTGGAAGAACCCCTGGCCGTTTTGTCGGTGAAGCGTTACGTGAGACATATGTGCTCGCTGATACCCCTGGCTAATGTAAGGAAGATTAGGGATGCATACAATTGCTGCGGTGAGGATTAGTATATCCTTCCCGCTAGGACTCATACTCTTCCTGATACCTCGCGTAGCTGTGCAGAGTCTATTAGGTTTACGTGGTGGTGTACGGAGTACACTTGCCCTTTGCATGTTCGTTCAACAAGAGGGTATCTGTGTACGCGCGCGGAACTGACATCTCCGACAGACCCATAGTGGGCCCTACAGCCATGTAGTACCTGACGCTACAGAAATTCCTGTAATGGGCCGTCTTAGTTAAAAATATCACGATAGCATGACGCAAGCTTGTAGGGGAGCTGTCAGATCGAGTGTGGCAAACATTGTCCGACCTATCGTCTCTACAATTAGCAAGATTTCAAGGAAAATGGAGTCCCAAGCACATCCTTGAAGACAGTCACTTCGGCAGCATCCTTCTGATTACCCTATTACGTCATGTGAAGGTTAGTGAGACCATAATTGGGCGCGTTCAGCTTGGAAGTACTGCATCCTGACTCCGTGGCTGACTGCGAGCCGGGGTGCATGTGGGTAGGCACTTTTGTTATGACGCAAAGTTTCTTGATGGCAGGAGATAGGAGTGAACACTGAAAGTAGAGGGCACCAGTGCTTACGTGATAGTAAGCTCCAAGCCAGGTTCAATGGCCTTGTAACTCGCTTCTATAGTAGGCAAGGTGTTTCCCCTGATCATGGGTTGAACGCTCCGGTGCTGCGGTGCTACTATGACCTATTGTCCAGCTTGCACATACACGGTAGCTTTCTGTAATCTGTACGAACAGTATGTAACTAGCAATGGCGACGGCCTGACGTAAAAACGGTGGGCTTGTTAGCCCCCTTAAGCCCTTGTCGACTACGATGAGAATAGGACTAAAAGTGAACAGTCATCTACATGCTATTTCCGTGATAGTGTACTCGTCCAATGTCCATTCTGGGGCTGGAAAACAACAGTCACTATAATTACCGAGGCGGATCTTAAATCTTAGTCTCTAGGCGAGGGGTAATTAGGCATAATCCATTGGACTGCCCCTGAAGTGGAACGGGCAATCCTCTTACCTAAAAGTGAACGGATCAGTTTCCTTCGCCGCTAGAGATGGTTTTCGATAGTGCGGAGGAGACAGGAGTTACATGAGCAACTACTTGGTTGGATCCTGTGCTTGCCTTACTACTAGTACCTGTTTACGCTTCAGCCAGTCCGAATATTCTATACATTGGTCTCCTCTTCCATTAGTCTGGCCCATCGTAGTCACTTTCCTTTACGGATGCTACCACCGGTGGCGGATGCCCGTTGACCGGGTAAGTAGTCATTACACAGTAGGGGAGAAGTAGATCAACATTCGCTATCACAAGTACAAATTTCATTAGGGGGAATTGCTACAGACATGCTGTCCAATCGATGAAGGCGTCGGAGTTCAGGAACGACTCGGATTCCGAAAATTGAGGGATAGTGGGTTCCTTTAGACCCATCGGCGACATTGCTAGGCACACACTTTGATGAAAGTGGAGCACTTCCATGAATCTACCAGCTTCCTTGTTAGTAGAAGAGCGTTCAGGGGGGATGAGGAAGGGCATACATCATTTCTTTTAGCATCTCCTCGTCAAATTCACTGCCGTTGAACGTCCAGTCGAACTTTTCTTCGGCAATGGGCTCATCGGCCGGGTCATGATACACACTCATATAGGGGTGTTGTAGGGCTTCCTCGGCGGAAATCCTTTCTTGTGGGTCCAGTATGAGCATTCTCTCGAGCAAGCTCCGGGCTGGGTAACCAATACCAATCAGCAACCCAGTGAAACTATTAGAGGGTAGAGTATGGTCGGTATCTTACAGAACTCATCTAGATTCTGAATAACGCTTTGCAAGGGACGCGGCTCTCTTCGCTCCAGTGACCGGATGATCTCCACTGTCTGAACGGGCAGCAGGTCAGTACTGCCGCGTGTATAACAAAAGTCTGCTGAAATACCTACATTTGTGGTACAGACCCGCGAGATAAACTTGTCCGATGGATTCCCCAACACGTCCAGGATCAAGTAGAACTGGTTAATGGGGTCTTGCCCGGGGAATAACGGCTTTCCATTGAACATCTCCGCAATGACACACCCGGCACTCCAAATGTCCATCTCTACACCGTACATCTGCCATGTAAGCATGACCTCCGGTGCGCGATAATACCGCGTCGAGACATATCCAGTCATTCGACGATCCTGCGGCCTGGCGAGACCGAAATCACATATCTTCAAGTCGCAGTTCTCATCGATGACCAAGTTGCTGGGTTTGATATCCCTGTGAACCACACCAGCCGAATGGAGGTATTTTAGACCGCGCTAAGGCTCGTCAGAATCGAAAGAATTAAGGTATGGGGCACCAGCGACTCTCACCAGTATTTGATACGCGAAATACTGTACGAATTGTGGTTCCAGGGTCCAGCCTCCAGGAGGCGGCCGAGGTCAGTTGAGAGGAGCTCGGTTACTAGGTAACTGAAAAGCAATATCAGTGAGCGGTATCGCCAAGATGACTGGGGCTAGACATACACATCTGTTCGGGGAGAGATAAAAACATCGCACAAGCCGATGAGCTTCAAGCTGTTAGCATGCTTGGACTATCGCTCACAGGCTCAGAATCCGTACATTTTCGTGTCGTAGCTGCTTTAAGAGCTTAATCTCCCGGTACGTCTGCTTAGCGTTGGCTGCCGTGGCAAAGGGGTTCAATAGCTTCTTGATCGCCACAGATTGGCCCCTCACCCGGTCATACGCGGAACTGCTTTCCTCACTAAGCCTTCATCTTTTATAAGGGGCCAAACGGTGGGGGAAAAGGGGCAACGGGGATAATAAGGGAGACATACCAAACAAGGCTAAAAGCACCCAGGCCCACCGGCCGTACGTTGCTATACCTAGGCGAACGGTTAATTTCTTCGGAGTCGATGACAGGGCGCAAAGGCCAAACGTATATACCTGCTGGTAGTGTCAAACACAGATCCCAACACCTGTGAGCGATTGAATTCTGCCATGTTTGCTGCTTACTTGCGATACCTTCAAAGACGGTGCACCAGGTGGACAAAGCGGCACCTTGCTTTATATAGCCTATGCCCTGACAGACCGAGAGAGTTCTCCACCAGGACCCATCTGAGACGATAATGCGAGGATGGGAAAAGCACCTCCGCATAGCGGATCTGCTACGTTTCCTGCCATTGAACAGCACTTCCAGTAGGATCGCATCCTGAAAGGGCCCTCAGATAGTTGCATGCTCATTGGTGAAACCGACTCAAGGGCAGCCAAGAATGCCTGCTTTCTGACGGCCATTGGCTATGCAGACTAACTCTAGACAGGAAGTCCTCTGCTAGTCAATAGAGGCTAGACCCATTAGAAAAAGGATAGGCCAGAACGGGTGGTACGGGTCCATCGAGTTTGGGATTTGAAATATCCTATCACGGATGCCTTTTCCAGTGGCCAATGCGAACTCATTATAGGACAGTCGTTGGTACCGTTACTGGTAGCCTTGCCGTGTACGAAGTAGATTGATGTGTAGTTCTGGGTGGCGATTTACCTATACCCACTTAGAACCTTCTTGTATCATTGTGAAACCTTCGCCCAATTAATTGCTCTTATTTTGAGCCACTTATCAACCCACTTCGGCCGGGGGAGAGAGAGAGACGCAATGGGCAGGAAGTGTCCCTACCTCTGAAGCTTCACATCGCGCGAGTGGTTCATGAACTAGCAAGCATCCTGTGATAAGAGAAGAGATCTCGAGTGTTCTGACGGGTATTACCTAGGGGAAACCATCTGTTTTCTTCTCCCCACCCCTTCAGCAAGCCGCTGTTGGATGTCCGGTGATGGTCTCTCGCCAGAGGGGTGCTCCACAGCCCTTGGCGAATGGCGCACATCAGCAACTAGTAACACTTATACACTTGGGCCAGGAGAGTCTGGAGAGGCTGTCTAGCCCAAGCTAACTCTCGGCAGCCTCCAACGGCCGAGAATGATGTGGAACTTTAGATGTATCTCTCACTGACGACATCCTCTGGACCATGCACAATGTGGGACGGGAAAATGCCCCCCCCCCCCCCCCTTGCGCTATTTTGAACCTGCCGCTTCTTCTTGCCATTTAGAGCTTCATGCATACTGCTTTGGCTGGTGCGATAAGGTATCCCCTGCCTCCCGGTTGCTATATTCAGCTAGGCGACATCCTAAGGCAATAGAGTGATATAGTAACCGAACACCGGCAAAGTTTGCATCGCTACAGGCGTCTCTGATTAGCGCATAAAACGCCGGAATCTCACCGTTTAATCCACTCAGGTGGCTATACGGCTTCCTAGGAGAAGGTAGGATCACGCCTGTCAAAGCATAGTGCCTGACCGAGGACACGGCGGAGTACATTATCTTTAGTCCCAGTACTTGGCGGATTATTCCGCAGCTAGCGTATGTGCGCGGTGGGATTCTGGGAGATAATAACAATCCTCTTTCGAGTCATTAGAGTGGCTAGAAATTGATATAACTCGCTACTGTCGTGAGAAAACATTTTGCACTAATAGGCGTCATGTGAATCCTCTATGTTGAGGTTGTAGACCGTCAGAGTTAGAACAGGCAGGGCGTTCTACTATCACCTTAAAATCTAGTAAGGTTAGCTGCATAACACACTATATACGCATAAATGACATACATTGTATCCGATTCCACCTGACTAAGTACATTAGTGTAGGGTACTACCGTTGCCCTATCCCACCTGGTCCAGGCCGGTAGTGATCCACAGGATATGCGAGACGGGTCTTGTCTCTATTGCGAATCAACCCCGTGCAGCGCACTAAATAGTCTAGGAGGGGAACTCAGCTAATTGCATTGCATCACACGAATTGATGGCCCTGAACTTTCCAATGCGCAGAGATGCCGTTTAAACTGAGGCAGACGCTAGATCAATACGGCTTACATCATTACATGCATGCTTCAGAGATACGCCTTGTGCTAGCCAATCCAGGTTGGGCTCTGTAGACTGATGTTGTGTCTGGATAGACTCATTCACTATTTCTGGGATGAATAAAATGCCTCAAGCGCTGGCTATTTGCCCTGCCTATTGGATTCGCTTTTCTCCGTGAACTCGGCCGGTCCCACAAGGGGGCACTTGAGGTTGCATCACTGACTGTCTTGTCTTGCCGGGGTAACCGCCGTTCAGCTTCCTGCCTTGGTTTGATTCCGAGCCCTTTGGGCTACTTAGGTCACTTCGGAAACGCAGATCGCATTCTTGGGTCACTTGCTCCTTTCCTTTCTTAGTGGAGTAACTAGAAACACGATGTCAGCATCCCAATCACTACGTGGGGAGTGGTCCATTTCTGTGCATATGTTGAAAGTTCGATCAATGTGTCAAGTAGACTGGATGCATCACTGGAATTGAGTCAATCCTGCCGCTCGCAGGCTTTTAATTAAGATCCAAGCAGGGAGAGGTACTTGATTGGTTGTCATCTGCATATAGTATTACCAAATAAGGAGGAGAACTTTCGGTTATAGTCTGACAACGCGTGCAGGCGTTGGGTATCATGGTAACTCATGCTGGCTTCCTGGCGTTGATACCGCAAGCTGGTAGAACACGAACCCACTAGCTGTCAATCATTCTTAGATTGTGATGATTCTCGGTAGCTGTGAGGAGTTCTTCGATACTTTCGCCATGCACGTCCTTCGGCGTGCCCTCCTCTACCAGTACTCACAGGGTTCCACAATCCAAGGAAGTATTCGAATGCGACGAATGATGTCAGCATTGGCTAATATTTCATTGAGCGAAGTATCATCATCATAGCCTCTACACTAGTATATGAGAAGCCGGGATGTTGCCTCCCGGAACTGCTGCTCGATCTGATTCCTATTGGGCCCTCGAAGTAATGGATTGGACCAGAACAATAGATGTCATGCGCTATGAGATAGTACGATGGGGATAGGTGGCATGAGACTTACTCCTGTTTGCCTCTTCGCTAGCGGCCTCTTTTGTTATTGAGCCTGGCACTTGTTGGGTTGATGCTAGTGGCTTCCTGGATTTGGACTCAGTAGAGGAGCTTGAGTTCATGAGGGTGGTGTATTTGGTCGGCACAGATAAGCGGTTGGCACTGTTTCTGTCTGTCTCCGTCTATTTCGATAGTATATGAGCTGAAGCAATTGCTGTGTGATATTTATCCATAGTTGCTTGGTACAAAATATGCGTCTTTGACAAGGTTAGATGGACGAAATGTAAAACTGCCTATCAATATTCTCCTTGGTAGAGCTTAGAGCCATCCAGACACTGGTGCTCAATATCTCTCTTCACGATCGATTTCCTAGTCACTGTTGGACTACTCGGTATATTCGAGGCCTCCAGTTTGGGTACTGACAAGCGCTTTTATATGAGATATGATCTTTAGACACGAAATCTCTCATCTCTTCAGTAATCAGCTGACCTGTATGAATTAGTTTCGACTGCTTGCAGGGTAACGTGCGATTAGAGAAACATATATGCTTCTTTTTATATACCCTCACACACATGGGCATGTTATACTTCGCCATTGGTAGGAGCATGGTCTCAACCAGGTCTTTGAGTCTTGTCTGTCCGTAGGATTTATATTTTTTCCAGTAATCGATCCCTTCTAGAAAAGACTGTGAAGATACCGGACAAATTCTAAATTGATGTTAGGTGAAGGAAAGCTGTCTGACTCTAGGCCTGCCACTATATAATGAACCATCCTGCAGACGTCAGATTTTGGTCGATGATGGATGCGCATATTCGGGTAGTAGTAAGTGGCGTTCTACATGACAATGGCTGCAGCCAGCGTTACATCCATCTTATTACTACACAGTCATGATCAGAAGCTTTACAACATTCTTCCACACGTATTTAGTCATAGTATTTCGGGCCTGAGCCACGTCCTAAAGGCTGCTGGTACAATGATGCCATCGGAGATGTGATGGCCATCCGGCAATCCAAACACCGCCCCATACAAAGTGGACAAGAGTATTCTCCACATCTCGACCTACATATGCAGTCAGCAAATAGGATTCTATGGAATACGAGCGACCAGGAGATGTAACTCTCCACTCTGGGATTTCATGCATCAGACGATCCATTCCAGCCTACCAGATGCTACCTTTCGCGTCACACCGCATCGTCCGAATTTGCAGCTGAATCCGGGCCAATGGCGATATCAGCTACAGCAAGCTGCAGGATTTTAGGTCCGGGACTTCGAGGGGATTTGCTCTGTTCCTGAAGTCAGATTTTAGATAAGTCTAGGCGTCGCGGGGAAGGATTCGGATTCGAGGTGCGTAGGAGCCGGAAATGATCGATATAAATCTCATTCACCCAACTGTCGAGTTGAACGCGGACGTGATCCTGTCAGCCTTTCCCATATCTGCAAGGTCAAAATGATCCTAGGGATATCTGTCCTGGCTTTGCTGGGGGCAGCGTTTGGTAGTGCTGGTATGGTCTAGCATGTTCCAACGACTCACAGTGACGGGACTAATTCAAAGTATAGTGATTCCCCGCGACACTCCATCTGGGTCGATCAGCTCCCCAGTACGTTCATCTGTGCCGGGCACCCTGCCAGTTCCTTCTTCCGAGCCGACTTGCTACACCAGCAGTCAGTGGCTCGTCATCTCTAACACCAGCGTCTTCTGGCCGACATCCACGGACTACCTTTACGGTCCCACCACGGGACCCGGTGCATCCGATGTGATCTGCGCAGCACAATGGATGCAGTACGATAAGCGGTCAAGTGGGCTCTCTAGTCTTGGCCCAACCAAGACCACGACGACTACATTGTACACTCCCACGAGCACTGGGGCCTGCAGAACGAGCATTCACCCCGAAGAATACTCGGATGTTCATACTGGCCCAGTGACAACCCTATGCGATGGGGTTGTCCGGGCTCTGGGACCACGAGAAACCGCAACAAAATACTACCCCGGGACTGGACCATGCAGCACATTCAGCCTGCCAAGCAGCACAGTCACGCCAGTGTACCGAGAGCCCTCGGCATCCCCGACGTGCAGACCGGAGTTAGCAGGATGCATCGGGGTCTGGCAAACATACAGTAGCCTCTCCAGCGAATACAAAGCATCCGTCACATCCTCGATTCCAGGCGACACAAGGAGCCCCTTGCGACCAGTGCACTGCACGAATACCGCTCGAGACCGCCCCGAAAAGGATCCTTGCTCGGCATGCCATTTCATCCCAGGTACCGCGACAATGTTCTACTGGCCCGTCACGACGGCCAACGGAGACCTGTGCGCTCAAAACGGGACAACCATCCCCGCGACGCCGACGGGCGACGGCCCCAACACCGCCATCCTCGATGATCACACCCTCGTCTCACCCAGCATATATATCTCCTTCACCTCGATCAACGCCTGGAGTAACCGTCGCAACGGTCACATCTGTGGTGAACGCTATTCCAGCCAGCTGATCTCCGTCCATCCCACTGCCGTCACATCGCTCCGGGACCACCGCAATGCTCGATATCCCAGCGAGGGGACCCCATATCCGTTTAATTTTGCCGAGTTCCTCCCCCAGACGGTTGGCAATTACACGCAGTCGCTGATCCCCTGGCCTCAGTATCGCGGTGGCTCGCAGTGTCCCCTCTATGATCCCTCCTGTACGATGGTTCGTGATGATTACCTGCCCTACATTGAGGTGCCGCAAGAGGCGGCGGAGATTGATTCCCACTGGGAGAAGTGTGACCGCAGATGGCTTGTTCCGGCTGTTACAATGGTGCCTATTATTGATGGTACTGCTGTTGCTCCGACCCCTACAGGAGAGCCGGAGGAGACGTCCATGGACGCGGATGCAGTTCCGGAAGGCATGGTCGCTGCGCCGACGCCAACGCCGACAGCTGAGATAGGGCGGTAAGATTGTACAAAGTATGGGATTTTAGCATGGAAGACTGGGGAGATTGGAGGAAGTGATGGTTATGGATTGTGGATTTCAGTATTGGCAAGTACTTAGCACCATTAAGCTTAGTTTTGGGGTGGACTTCGAAGTGGTATAATTGAGCGTGGGCCTTTGGAGATTCGTATATGCTTTAAAACATCCAGCATGATTATGTTTCTTCTCACACATATTCCAGTCATAGAGACACACCATTCCTTAGAAGACGGTACCACGAAGAATATCCTCCCTCTTCCCAAGGTGGAATACAGGAATATGTTCCACCGGCGCGGGCACAGTAACCGTCTGGCCACCAGCATAGGTCTGATTAGTCCACCAGTGCGTCCAAGGCTTGGTACCATTCTGGCCTGTCTGTGGAAGATATACCGACCATTCGGTGACATTCGGCATGGTAACAGGTGACACAAGCAACCTCGGGCCGAACATATACTGCTGCGTTGTCACATTGTTGTTCGCCTGCGTCCACTGCGAGACCTTCGGATCGGTCTTCTCGAAGTCCATGTACAAGGGACGCATGATCATGCGACCGGTCTTGTGGAACTGATCGAAAAGAGCGCGCAGATACGAACCCAGCTGGTACCGGAGGTGGATATACGAGAGGATAATAGGAGTGTTCTTCTCGCCGTACGACCACGGCTCATTGTTGCATGTGTATGCATCCTGTGTATCGCAGACCCGTTGACCGTGCGTGCGCATGAAGGGGACGAACGTAGCCCATTGCAGCCAACGCACGTACAACTCGCGGTACTCCGGGGTGTCGATGTTGGCGCTCCATGGCACTGTCGGGTCGGGCTGGAAGCCGCCGGCGTCCATGGTCCACCAGCCCCATCCTGTTGCGGCGGCGGACAGTCCACTGGCGATTTGAAGGCCGAGTGTTTCCCAGACGGACGTAACGTCTCCTGACCAGATCATGCTGCAGAATCGTTGAGACCCGATATAGCCGGACCGGCTGAGTGAGATGTGCTCACACGCTTCGCCTTCCTCGCTGTCGGTGACGTTACGGAAGCCCTCTTCGATTGCCAGCTGGTGGGCCCAAGGGTAATATTTCCCGGCACTCTGCTGGGTACCAACCGCATAGAGGACGTTGGGCAGGGCGAAGGGGACAGACTGGATGTAGGTGCTTTGACCGTTGTTTTCGTAGGCTTCGCCCAGGGCACCACCGTCAGCTTGGTCGATCCAGAAGTTTTTGATACCCTTATCATAGTAGTTTCGCTTCAAGGTTGACCAGATGAACTTCCGCGCGCCTGGGTTCGTAGAGTCGACATTGCGGATGTATGAGCCATTCCATGAATCGGTGGTTCCGGGGCCGTCGCGAGTTGCAGACAAGTATCCGTTGGCTTGCAGCTCTAAGTAGTTGTCGCTCCCATCGGATACACTGGGCCAGAGAGATGCCATGATCTCTGCTCCCGTGAGATCTTTTACCTTCTTGGCCATTGCCGCTACGTCCGGCCACAGCGCCGGATCGAGACCCCAGTCGCCCTGATTCCGCCAGGACTGGTAATCGATGACGAACATTCCGACAGGCACGTCCTTGTCCTTGAAATTCTGTGCTAGGAGCTCTAGTTCAGTCTGGTTCTCATAGCGGAGCTTAGACTGGATGTATCCGAGCGAGAAATCAGGAGGAGTAGGTGCTCTACCCGTCAGGGCGGATAAACGTTTCTGAAGTGTATCGTAGTCGCCTGGCGTCGTGGCCACGACCACATAGTCGACGACTGTGGTGGAGGCTGCGGTGAGCTTGGTGCGTAGCTGTCCGAATTCCATGCGACCCTGGGCTGGCATATTCCACACAAACGCATAGCCTTTATTGCTCATGAACACGGGTGTCGGGATGTGAGTGTTGAAGTTGATCAAGTCAATGACCGTTCCTTTTTTGTTGACAAGATGGTCCTGTTGTGTACCCGTGCCATAGAACTGCTCGTCGGGTGTAGTACTAAACGAGAACTCGGCAGAGAATTCACTTCCTGGCCCGTTCCACGAGTAGTAACGGGGGTTGACTGATTTGAGTGGCGCATACTCGTTTGTTAATAGGGTCTCAGAACCATCTTGCTCGGCGCGATAGAATGCTAGCCGATATCCTCCGGGGTTTCCACCCCAACCGGAGGTTCGCACAATAGTGTTTCCATTGCGAATGGTAACGGTATGATTACCGTTAAATGCCGTGTCAAAGTTCAACCCATGGGCTTGCCCGTCCTCAAAGCCTTCCAGTGGTGGATCGTAGATAAAGCTGATCTCATGCCCCGTAGGAGGCCGGAAGGGCCAAGCGCGCACACGGAACCCATCGTAGCCAAAAGGCTGCACCAGAATAGTCTCGAAGCCATGCTGCATGCGAAATCCAGTAGAGTTGGGCAGGAAGTAATCCGATTCCCGTGTCTGGATCGGGGTCGCCTGCACCAGCTGTGCGGCGCAGGCTGTTAGGGCCACCAACCAACGATACATTTTGCTCAACAGCCTTGAGTTTGAAGCCCTTCGCTGGGATTCTCTCCGGCCTTAAATCATGTTGATATGTGTTTTATCCGTTCAAATAGCCTGAATAAAATGATCCCAAAGGCGTGTGACATCATGGCTCGCTGTGTAGGTCTGGCCAGTTTATGCAGTGATCGGGTCGAGAGAATTGGTGTATATGATGATTGGCGAATTCGGGCGTGAAACGGCTCAAAGGAGACTGTCACAAACCCCCAACGGAGACCGGATGTGGAGTACATGAGGAGACTGAGGGGACTCCGGCGTGTCTTCTTTGGAGATAGTCATTCCGATTGCCTTGCTGGTCGATCAGATCCACATGGCGTCATGTCGGCCGCGATTTAGTTTGGGCAGGACCCTGCAACCGCTGCTTTTGCTTTGCTGGCGAGCACAGACGCTTGCTTGTTTTCTGGAACAACCGGAACGACCGCATGAAATGGTCTCATCCATACCCCCATTGCCGTTGGATTGGTTGATTTCTGAAGTGTCGTTGAGCGAGAGCCTTGGCTGTTCCCACCTGAACGCCGCCGGACCATTGATGAGAAGAGCTTTGTTATTTAGCCATTTAGGCAATATGAATGATCAATGTTTTATCTTGTCCTTAGCTTCTGGTTGTCGGTGAGCCAACATGGTGTGTGTTGTTCGTTGCGTGGTGGGATGCGGCGATGTTAATGCACTCTATTCCCCTCGCTGTCTGAATTGAGGGTATTATGCATTATCCCCCTTTTTTTCTCATTGTTGCCTTGATTCTTTCTTCCTTTCTTGCTTTCTACCAGCAGGACTCCCGTCCTCCGTAACCTGTTCCTTCCCGGCTCATCACTCCCCTTTAAAACTTCGTTCCCAGTCCTCTCGAACCTGTCGCTCCGTGCCATATGACTTCGCATCCGTAGAGAAGAGGGTATGCTTCGCACGCAATAACCGGTACTGCAGTGCTAGTTGTGACGCCTTGCAACATCTCTTGTCGCAGACAAAAGGAGATTTAATGTTTGAATATTTAATCCATGGTTGAACTCCGGAGAGGATGCCGTCATTCCGCCCCCGCCACACCGGTCCGAGCCATCCGGCTACTTATTTTATGGTCCGGACAGCAGGTCACAGGTATATACAGGAGGAATAAAACCTCATCCCCGCCCAGAGTCATGTAATAAAAGTTTAAAGGTGAAAGGTTTAGCCCCGGGGAAAAGCGTTCATCCCCGCAACGCTTATCCGTGAAACCCCCGTGGGGAGAATATCCCTCCACGTCCCCCATTCTTGGACAATCCCTGACTCACTCCACCATCCTATATTTATGAATCACAAGCGCCGATAGAGCACTCTTTACACCGTGCCAGCAAAAATAGACTCATCATGCCAATCTCCTGGCCACCAGTATCCATTCCCAATGAATTCGGGATCGCCACCCTCTCCCTCGGCAACTGGAGACAGCATAAACTACAGCCGCGACTAGAAGAAGCGGCGAAAGCTGGATACAAATGGATCGACTTATTCGATGAATGCTGGGCTGCTTACCTTGAAGAACATGGTTTACCAGGGGACCAATTATGGGAACCAACGGAGGCGAACCTACGCGTTGCGCGGAAACTAGGTGATCTTGTAAAGTCCCTGGGAATGCAGATCGCGTGCACACAGCCACTTCGAAAGATCGAAGGGATCAAGGATCCAGTCGAGCGACGGGCATCCCTGGACTTGGTCGCTAAGCGGTTCCCCTTCATGCGCGCATTCGATACCGACTTGGTATTCATGTGTGCCAGTATCCGGACGGACGATGGCGTGACCGCCGATTTGAAGACGGTGGCCCGAGACTTAGCTGAGTTAGGAGATATGGCCCAGGCCTTCGCCGAAGCAGACGGGGGGCCGGTGCTGCGCATTGGCTATGAGGGCCTCTCGTGGGCGACGCGAAATACATGGGCATCTACGTGGGAGGTTGTCCGGATGGCGAACCGCCCGAATGTTGGACTTATACTTGATGCATTTAATGTGTTAGCGGTCGAGTATGCCGACCCGTATAACCCGGCCGGTCATGGACGGCTGTATTCGACGCCCGAAGAATCGGTCGATGTACTTTGTGCATCTATGGCCGGGCTGGTCGCCTCTGTTCCCGGGGACCGTATCTTTTTCTTCCAGGTCGGTGATGCCGAGCGTATGGACCCGAAGATATTTCGACCACCTACCGATCCGGACGTGCCGGCTTTGCTGCCCTGGTCGAGGGGCCACCGGCTGTTTCCGTATGAATCCCAGCGAGGAGGGTATATGCCGGTCGATTTGGTCGCTGCTGCTGTGGTGGCGACGGGGTACAAGGGTCCCATGTCGCTGGAGGTGTTCAATAATTCGTTGAATCAACCGGATGCAGGGGTTCCGTCGGCCCATGCTCGTCGGGGGTTCACTGGCCTTCGGAAATTGGCCGATGCGATTCCCCAGGTGCCGGCCTTTTGGGAGATGTGGCAGCAGGGCAAACACAAGTTTGCTGGCTCGGTTCTTTCTCCGCGTATACAGCGTCTGTGAGACTCGCGCCCCTTCGACTTTACATTGTATATAGTGCAGATGTGATATATTGACTAGACCACTCCGGTCCCTACCGAAGAAGCTTAAGGTTGTTTAGCTACATGTTGCGGTCTGACATGAGCTACTAATAGAGTTTTATAAAGAATAGAACCGATAATATATTCACACCCGAAAATGACATACTCTTCAAAGCATATTTAGGCTAAATTGCGTAACTTGACAAAGGGCCAAAGTTAGGCATTGCCCAACGCAAGGAAAGTCAGGATGGTCCAGGTATTGGTGTTCACCTCCCATGGGTCGGAGCGTGAGCGCCAAACAAAGAAAAGAGAGAGCGCCTCGTGTAACCACGCATAAAATTTCTGGGGAACCGGGAAATAGAATCGTTCCTTCAAAAGCTGGCTTCGGGCGAATGAGTTAAAGCTTATGGACACACCTCCTGTTCCCGTACCCGAAATCTGACCGGGTCTCGGGCATGATGGTGACACAGGAAGGAGTAATATGAAACATCCCCTGGTCCGATCCCGAGGCGACGTGGGCAGTATCGACACAAAGGATAGGGGCAAATGTGTGTCGCCATACCAGGTCTATGTATAAGATTTGGTCTCACAGGGCTTTTGAACAGGACCCCAACTGACTAGAAAGACCATCGCTTGGATTCAATGTCCCAACGCTGGTATGGATCATTCGACTTCAGCTCGCAAGCAGATTGCATTCATTGTCCCAGAAAGTGAACCACTAGTTAAACGTTAAATCCTCTGACCACCGGTCGCATGGTCCGAGATCGTCCCTTACTTCCTAGGTTTCATTGAGGTGGAGTGGATATCGGGGAGCCTCTTAAGGACAAGACAGTGCTCTCTGGAATGGGTCGGAACAGCAAGGGTAGATCTTGGAAAGTTGGTGCGGCTGATCAATTCGAAACAAGTTGCCCGGTGCATCAGCCGCATAGCGTCATCGTAGAGACCTCATTTCGATGATCAAAAGAAATACGCCTGGCAGATCACTCATGCCATTCGATAGAGGGCCATTTTGGCCCATTGTCAATAGTCTATGACTCAGGCCGAACATCGGTGATCATGGAGTTGAAATGGTCTTTGACGGAGCAAGGAACCGACTATGTCGCCAACTAGTGGTCATCTCAAACCTGTTACCATGCGCAAAGATGGTTGTCTGATCGGTAGTATTGACACGCATTGGGTCATTTAGGACATAGACCGTAGAGACAATGTATACATTACAAAGTCCAGTCCTGGCAGTAATCCAACGGCAAGTTGAAAGGCCCATATATTTGTGATGCTTGTACCTTGTATCGAAGCCTGTTTCATCCTGGCGAACAGTGATTGGTGAAATGGTTCTTATCGCTGTCAGTATGAGAAGCTTCATGGCGTTTCCACTCATGGAGCGAGCGGCTGGTTGTCAGTCCTTCGCATTTGGGATAGTGTACAAGCCGCTATTTGAATACCATATAATACTACCAGAAATCCACAGAGTTTGGAGATGGTCAGAAGTACCATTGATAGATGATATACATACACGTTTCGCCAAAACGCGCCGCTATCAAAGACGACTGTAGAGCCTTTGGGGCTCAGTATGCTGGACGATGTCGTGGCTAACGGTCACTTCAAACTTATGATGTGGATTGTAGCCAGCATATATCTCGTTGCCGCGATAGTACGGCTGGCCCACAGCAGTCACCGAGTGCAATGGCAGGGTGTCCCGCGTCTCGCTGGTCCCCGTCCCTCGTCGTGACATCGAGCGACCGAGTTTGGAAACTATCCTGCTGGATCCGACATCTTCAAGGAGTGGTCTATACGTGGGCAGACAGGCTGATATCAGGTACACCCCGGTCTCGACTTGGGTCCAGATTATCAGCTCAACAGCTACCCAGGTCCCGTCGAGAAAGGCATTGTTTCGGAAAAAGATCTGGAAGCGCATAACTGAAGTGACTAATCCTCTGAAAAGCAAACAATCCCATGTTAGTATAAGTAAGACTGTAGAGGACAAGGTGATTGATCTCACATGCTGCCTACTGCGAATGTGATTGTCAGCCCCACTTTTAAGCGTGGACTGACATTAAGTGACCACAACACTGGCATTGGAAGAAGAAGTAGGATGACGTCGGTCACAATGTTGGGAAAGCTGGCCCAGATGTAAAGAACCTTCTTGTTGCCACAGTTGCCAGGGATACGACCAGTCCAGTTAGCGGAGAACGGTCGACAGACGAGGCTCGCGCCAACGATCGTAGCTATCGTGATGAGAACCAGGACCACCATCATGAACTTTGTGATTGCTCTCATCTTCCTGGTTGGGAAGAGCTTATGGTACAGCAACAGGATGGAGAACTTTGGAAGATTGACACTTCCTAAGTAGAGAAAGGACAAAGCAAGGAGATATTTCGCCCAGGTCCTCAGACTAGCTGGATCCTTGACCAGTAACCACGGGATATGATGTCCGACGCCAGCGAACTTAACAGCACCTAGAGCAAAAATCAGCACCTCTGATGTAGGTCAGAATTGGATTACCTGGCCCCGAACCTATACTGATGCCTGCCATACCCATCTGCTCCGCAAGCGCAAACAAGATCACAGCATCATCCAAGCCCCATGGTGTGCGAACCTTGTGTCTAGAAATAAAACGCAGAGCAACACAGAATATTTGAAGAGGAACGAAGAGAGCAGTGAAGATCAGTAGCCGGTCTCCGATATAAACGGGGACTTCCTCAAGCGGGATATCTAAGGATCCCATTGTGGCCGCACACCGCAGTCAATGGTGCGATGAAGACAATACAAAACATGGATTGAGGTGGGTTGAAACATAGACGGACCTGGTCTACGGCTAGGATGGCAGAAGTCACACATGCTCGGGTTATTTATTAGGAAGCAACTCCGGGCGCATGGTGGATAAAGATGTCGAATACGAGACAGGGCCAACTTCGTTAGCAGCCGAGTACCCACCGAATCCATATAGTTGATGGGGACTATAGTGTCCAACCTGAAAAGCATAAGCAATGGCACAAGACTGCTGCCCGGCCTGCCGAGGAACAGAACACGATGTGACATCGGGCACGGATCCCGCATTAGGGTCTGAATTAGCACTTGCGCTAAGAGTCGGGCGTGTCCATGGCGGGCCCATTGCCCCATCCGAAATGTTCACTGTACAAGCGGTGTCGCTTAGTTTATTGATTAGTGTCCTTGATCCCTCCTTGCCATCCATGACCCACGCTGATAAGCGGAGTCCGAGCCGGAGATCTGCAAGTAACAAGCAAACAGTATGCATGGCTAGAGGCCGGTACCCCCGCGCGATTCCTGCGCTTGGATCAATTAAGCAAGTCTGTTTCATGTATAGATAGCTTAGTGCCCAAGCCAATGATATGCATGATTGAGGCGTGGAAAATACCATATAGGCAAAAGCCGTGTCAGTGTCGCTAAGCGTATAAAGTTTTCATTCGTTTCAAGGTCTGAACTCAATGTACGATAACATCAGAAGGCTGGAATGAGAGCAGTAAACAGGCGTGGAACGGCTGGCTTTTGTGCTGGTCTAGCCTCGGACATGTAGGGCTCCGTTAGTAGGAGGCCGTCCCTTCCTCCTGAGACACCAATATATAGTGCGCTGCAAAGCAACAAAAAGGCCCACTTTCAGACTCCTTTCGCCTGTTTAGTGGGATAAGTGTTGGCCAACGGCATCTGACACGATGAGACCAATGATTTCTCTCAACTACGGAGTAATGCGCAACCAATCATCATGCGCTCCGTCCCATCATATCTGGACACTAAGATACAATTTATCTTTTCCACGATCGACACCACATGGGATTCACGTCATGGTAGGGGTTGAGCTTATCCAAGACGTTGATCGCGACCGTGCGCAGACATCGTGACCCAACGGCGCTGATCATTTCGGCATGGAAAGGGAAATTTTATTCCTGATTTGAAGCAGAACATATTTGTCCAATGCTTAAGCGTGCAATGACCCTAAGGTATCTAAGCTGCGCCACGCATCTATTGCGCGCAATGGCGCTGGACGTCAGGGTTCGGCTACTGAATCTAGCACGTCAATGTGATAAGGTCATACTATGGTAATGGGTGGAAATGCTGTATTATATGAGACACCTGTGATAACTGACTTCGGATCTATGACGGTAGGTGTCCACATCATTGAAGATTGCAGTGTCCATACGGGATTGGCGAGCATAGTTCGGGGAATAACCGAGAATTCGGTGCTTTGGGTGCACGCCGGCCAGTAAAGTTGTCCCGCAGATTTTACTGACAAAAAAAAAGTTCATCGCAGATGGGGAAGTATCTCCAATGCCAGGGAACAATTCCATAGTGTGTTGGATGTCGAAGGATCAATTGCATGGATGAAAAGGGAAAGCCGAACACATGTGACGGCACATGATCTGGAGGGGCGTGACCTGCCAGCCACGTGCAGCGAATTGAGAATATTTCTCAAGAAAGCACTCTCTCTTTGGCACGAAAGAGTCGTGCAAGGAGGACGGTTTCAAGGCCAACGAAGGCTTTGACGGATCAGGCTAGGTTCGACTTGTCCCAAAGATCTACATGGCTGCCGGACCATGAAACAAAGACGCGGAAATTGAGCGTTGGCCAGATCTTCATATTCCATCACGCCCACGGGGAACGGAACTATCCAATTTAATCGCAAAATCAAAGAACTTCCCGAAAAGGGGGACTAGAACGAAATTGAATAGTGAGAGGAAATGAGTTCCCGGTCGGGGGCTATGTGGAAGACTGTTTGGGGGAGCGACACTCTCTCCTAAGAGCTTCAGCTCCAATTAGCTTATTGTTCTTGTGCAACAATACTACCAGTCTGAGCCTCACCAAGGATCCATACAGCTCACTCTCTGGTACTTCCAAGCCATGTGGAAATTAATGGTCGATCCTACAACTTCCTCTTCACCAATGGGACACCAGGATAGAAACCCAATAGATCAGGAACACTGAAATGAGTCCATTAAGCGATTGTTGGTGTCACCAACTATTCAATTAGGATCGAGGAAGAAGCCTGGAGTCTCCTTCCGGCAATATAGCCGTCTGGGCTAGAGATTCAATTCAACCCAATGTCTGTGCTACATGAATTAATCCCGCCTCTAATGAACGCAGTACCACCAACAACCAACCGATCGTTCTTTCATTGCCTTCAATAGATGGCCTTCACATTATCTTAATTCAGTGAGGCATCAGTGAGGATGATCAGTCACGTAAGAATTGGGCCCTCATAGCCATGGTTATACGGTACGAACCCCGGTTACTGCAATCAGAAGTCGCAGTCTAAGACATCCCGGGAAACGTGTACATTGTGGCTGACCCTTGCTTCGGCTGGGCCACCACCCTTCGCCTACAAGATAATCGGGCCTCCTTATAAGGATCAGAGGGGGTAACATTTCACAATAACCAATGACCAAGATGGTTTCATGGAAGCAAATCTTCAAAGTCCTTGCCTTGGGCTCGGTTTTCCGAAGCGGCAGAGCAAGCGCCTCTTCTCTATTAAACGTACACCAAGGATCTGAAGGTGTTACCTATCAACTAGGTGACATTACTTATTTCGCCAATGCAAAAGATCCGCGAGATACATTGACGATCACATACCCCAAAGATAAAAGTCACCACGCTACTGGAATATACATGACATTGACAGTCATCGTTGCCAACGAGAGCATCGTGACGGCTCGCTACCTCAACGCCACAATTTCGAGCTATCTGGCCAATGACGACGTTTTCTCAACAGAGTTTCTTGGTTCCGTGTATCTCACTTCATCCACCTCCAATGCCAGTTTAAACGCCAAGGCTTCGGACTATCTGTCGAGTGCCGGCGTTGAGAACATCTTTGTTGACTCGAGTGTCTTCAAGAGTCAGGGCGTACGGGAAATACACGTGCAACACAACTCCGCTAAGGCTATGGCACCTGGTCCATATACCGTTGTGATGTCGAAAGACAAGATCAGTTTGCTAGACACATATCGCCTATTCCCTGACGCATATCGCGATTTCATCAGCGGTATATATCCATCGAATGACGGCAGTGGCTCTTTTGTGCCACTTCAATTTATGTCTTCAAGCCTCTGGGCACCGTTGGTGCCGGTGCCAAGCCGCATCCGTTCGTGGGGAGACCCACGGCCGTTAGCTGGTAAACGGGTGGCAGTGAAAGATATATTCGATATCAAAGGATTGCAGACATCAGCTGGAAGTCAGGCATGGACCCTGACCACACCGGTTGCCAACCGAACGGCGCCAGCGATTCAGCGGCTGGTGGATCTGGGTGCGGTTATTGTGGGGAAGCAAAAGTTGGCACAGTTTGCGTCCGGTGCGAATCCCTGGGATTGGACCGATGGGCAAGCTCCTTTTAACCCACGGGGTGATGGATACTTGACTTGTGCAGCATCAACGTCCGGTGGAGCCTGCTCGATTGCGGCGTACGACTGGCTGGATGCGGCGATTGGAAGCGACACTGGCGTTTCAATCCGTCGCCCAGCGGCTGTTACAGGAACATTCGGAAACCGACCCAGTCAGGGAATGATAACGCTGGAGGGTATGCTTGCTCAGAATTGGGCAGAGGACACGGCCGGTGTGCTCGGGCGGAACCCGGCCGCATGGGCCAAGTTTGCCAAGGCGTGGTATACTGCAGATCTTCACCAGCCAGAGTCGATTACTGGATTATCTCCCCTGTCGGTGCCAGACACCATGGCTTTCCCAACCCAAATACTGTACCCGGATGAGCAATTTCCCCTCGTCAACCCCGCTGCCCAGAAGATCGTTGAAGCTTTTCTCTCGAGTATGGCAATGGCACTCAACATGACTATCAAACATACAAATCTTAGCGCCACGCTCATAGATGCACCTATCCTCCCACATAAGAAGGACAGCTTAGACCGTCTCCTAGCGGCAACCGCTACCCTAACGTATTGGTCATCTCATGTTGCCGTTGCTGAGCCTCTCATGACCGAATGGTCGCGCCGTTTCGAAGGTCGCTTCCCTCCAGTAGATCCGCTGTGGCGGAGAGAGTGGTCACAATTCAACGCCAGTGCCGTCAACCAAGCCGCATACAACCAGGCTTTACAGGATAAAAGGAAAGGTGTCGACTGGTTCGAAAGGAATGTGATGCTGGAGACGCCTCAATCTTGCTCGGAGTCATTACTAGTCTGCGATATTGGCACCGGCGGGTTACCCAGTTTCCGCGAGAAAGCCCTTAACGAGGGACCGAATGCTACATTCCTGGGAATGATGCCAGATGGGGCCGCGATACCTTGTTCCATGATTTGTCCTATTTTCGGGTGAGTCCAGCTGGCATCCTGGTAATGCGAAATTGAAAGATGAGCTAATGTGTTTGCTGCAGCTGCGCCGATTTCACCATTCCCTTGGGCCAAGTGCCTTATCATTCTCCGGTGTCTAAGGTGACGGAACAGTTTCCTGTGAGTATCAATGTGATCGTGCGTCGGGGATGTGACTTTGTATTATTTAACATGGTAGAGAAGCTGGCGCAGGCGGGTATCATTCGGGCCGTTAAGACTGGTACGAAGGCATTTTAGTTCAAGGAGCTTTGAGCCATTTTCCTGCCTGTTGGTAGGTTTAATATTTCTTTCTAGTGTACCATAGAGCAATTACAGTCAAAGAATTCCGTGCTAGATCATGGTCGGGAACGTCTGAGGCAGTCAGAGCTAGTATTACTACTGTGTTGGACTGCAAGTTAGTATAATAAAAACCCCCCCCTGCCACATATATTTTCTACCAGCTACTCGCTGACCGATCTGTAGTGCAGCAGAGACTGCTCCTGTCTTGCTACAATAATGCATCCTCTGACATTGTTTTACGACATCCGCTCCAAACACGGCTGACCTCCTGTGTACAGTCCAATTTGAGATCCCAGTTTCAGGATATATACGTTATGAAGCGATAGCAGGACCATGAAAGAAATATAGGACAGGAAGTCGCGGGTTAAGCAACCTTATCTGGAAGTCTTGAACGAAGTACCTGGAGACTTCGGGCGCAAATGTACCCCCATCAAGATGAGAGAAAGGCGAAGAGGTGCCACACCCCAAGAGAAACTATCTGATCAAACAGCCTTCGACGACGAGTAGGGGCCAATTTGGTGATAGTAGCTTTCCTACCTTATCGTCAACCCAGGTAGCCCTTCTAGCCCTTTTACGGTGGGAATTATGACCGGCTCCGGGAGATCAAGGATAAGTATCACCCGCGGCAGATCTTCTCTGCACGAACTGCAGTGGGGAGTGCGTGGTGGGTGGGGCGTGAGGATGGCCGTTTGTGTCGAACTGTTTGAGGGCCTGCAGACTGTGCACTTAGGGCAACGACAGCCGGAGCTACAGAAACGCATGGGCCTCGGTGGTCGACATATTCCGCGACTGGTTATATTGTATGCCAAAATGGCCCCAGTTACGTCTTACAACGCCTTAAAACTCAACGAAGAATTCTTCGATCCGGTTAATGTCTGACAAGGAGGCAGATGACCTAACTTCACTCCACATCAATACGGCGATTATATAATTGCTAGTTCAGGTCTCTCGGTACGCATAACGTTAGATCTATGGCATTTCGTCAAGTCATTAATCATCTGGATTTATATCCAAGGTAGACATTAGATATCACTGTATTATCAACAGAAAGTCGCTGCGAACGAAATTCCAACTGGTTCCACATCTATCATACATATAACCTGTTTTAATACCACCTGCCAAGGACCCCGTGTCCTGTAGATAATCTTCGATACTCCTCGAGAGCTGGACTCACTGACTTGGGACGTTCGGACTCCGTCGACGTCTTTGCCGTCGCGATCAGCGGAGTGTTCTCCTCCACCTTGGTGCGAATATAATAATGCTCGTCGTCCTCTTCCATGCCCACAACCCATTTCTCCTTGAATTGAGGACCTTGAGGCCCGGTACCACAAGCACCCTCTAATCGCGATGTGGCCGGGCTGTTGATGGCCAGAGCGAATAGGTTCTGCGGCTCTGTGAAGTCGGTAAGCTGCCGTCCTTTTTCGCTTAACAGGTAGCCTAGACACAGGACACTGGTAACGAAAGTGAGGAACAAGACTGGAAAGAAGGCGCCCTGCCATTTCTCGGTCCCGGTGGATTGGTAATCGACGACACTCATGGTGGCATTGAAGTATTGTGTATCTGGTTCCGCGAGGGAAGCGTCGGAGTGATTCCAATAGGGAAGGAAGGTTGCGTTCTCCGTCCCCATAATCAAGGTATTGCCAGCCATCACTGCAAGTGCCTCCGCTAGAGATGGTAGACCGGGCTCCAGGGAGTAGCCCGAGGGGGTGAGCTGCATCAGCAGCCGGGCGTTGGAGGCCCTGCCGTCATTGATGCCGGCATTCAAACTCAAGGAGTTACCCCATTCCGATCCAATGTTCTTCCAATCCAAGCTCCAGTTACCGTCCACTGCGTCTGGGAAGAACCGATCGAACTGCCATTTGTTATCCGGCTTTTCACAGTCTGTGATAAACTTGGCTCCACTGGCAGATGCAGTATATCGCACTGAGCAACGCGGTGTCTTTTTCGCTTTCATTGAGCATAGAGCATAGTCCACCCCAGTGGCGTTGGGCGGCTTCCCCAATACATACATTGCGTTGCCAAACGGTGCTGAGTGGTTGAGGATTGTCTGATACTCGCCCGGGAGCCTGCCGAAGATTGGTGGACGCCATCCATACTTGGGTCCCCAACCGAAGATATCGTCCACAACAGTTCGATTCAGCCAGGAGTCTGGCCAGCTCGGTAGCTCCTTCTCTTGGTCTGTCCACTTCTCCACGTTGAATTTCTTCCCCGGCCACATATCATATATCAGTGGTTTCAGTTCATTAGCTGTCATGCCCACACACAGCACGTTGATTGCAGGACATGGCGCAGCAGCGATCATGTCAAACTGACCTTCCGATGAATTTTGCGGCTGTTTAATTCCATTGACGGGGTCCTTTGCCGCGGCTAGAACTCCAGCATGAGGCATAGCAGCTGTAACATTCAAGACCATCCGTTTATAATGCAGTGACAACTCCGTCATGTTGCTGCGATCGATCCAACTCCCCGTCACTGTTGTATTATCGTGGATCGATCCCGAGGGAGGCGGTCGCTCCTCTAGCACAGCCGATGCATGCTCGCCGTTGGTAACCATCTTGCTCCAGCGGTTCAGGTACGCAATGTAGTTGTGGTATGCCTGTCCGACGTGTTGCATTTGAAGACACGTTGTATTCCGGTAAATTGGGTCCATCTCGTTGAGGATCGGTGTTTCGCAGTTCAAGCCCATGTAAACCGGGTTGAAAAAGTCGGTGGACACATTCGCTCGTAGGGTTCTGTCCTCGTGCGGTCCGGCATGCAATTTGGGTGATACTGAGTGATCGGAGTCAGAACCATAGATGCCACTACTGTCAACGCCAATCTACCTAAGTGTGTACTTACCCAATGCCTCCGCCGCAGTTGTATACAGCATGGCGATGATGGTCGCCGTCAGAGTCATCGCACCGAGAAAGGTCAATGCCGAATAGCGCAAGGTCTCCCAGTGAACTATCATCGACCCCGGCTGCATGATCCACGTCCGCATGCTCATGTCGGAAATGGTGATGCCGTTGGAATCCTTCTGGAGAGCTCGTCGACTTAAGAACTGCCCCAGACAGGCGACAAAAACCGTAACGTACGCCAACTCAATTGTTTTCGCGAACATCGCACTCAGTAAGTTGGCCGTCGAGGCCGCGACATTGCCGTCGACCCCAATGAAGTTTCCATATCGCGGCTTCAGACAGGCGACAAAGAAATACAACCCCGACCACACGGTCGCATATACGGCCAGCACCAGGATAGTCATGGGCACCCAGCGAAACCATCGCTGGGCGATTGTATCTCTATGAGGACATCGCACCTCACTGTCCAGAAGGGGTGTTTTCGAGGTGTGCGACCGCGGCGTGGCCTGCTCCGACAGGTGCGGGGAACGCGATTCTCCCCCGGGACGTCCTTCGTCCAAGTCTTCAACGAAGTGAATGGATGCTGGCCTGCGCCTTGCATTTTCGATCCCTAAGCCCACCGTTGTAAATGCCTCATTGTGGGAGGTGATGTCCTGCTCTTGGTGCGAGGAAGATGCGCGTTCATAGCGGATGTAGGAACGGTCGGAGTCGGCCGGGGGGCTCGGGTCGAATGGGCTCCAAGACGTCTGTGGCCGGTCGGGCTCGGTATGGGATAACCTTGACAACGGTGGTAGAAGGTATTCTTCTTGATTTGAAGGCATGGTACCCAGAAATCAACATACGGTGGTCAATGAAGACGACCTTCGTCGGGGCGAGAGGAAACCCCACGCGAAACAGCCTCTCTAATAGCATATGTATTCACTCCATTTGCAAGGAAAATGCGGCTATCTCCCCGGTTCACGAGCTAGAAGTGGTACAGCTTGGAAATGAGCTGGTCCAGCCTCAATTCCTTTGGCCAGGGCCTCTGTCAAGTCGACAGGGTTCCTTGTGGATCTTCTGCCCGAATGGTTTAGGTCTGAGATATTTCCACCAATAGCCCTCATGGACGAGTCCGACGGCTGTTGGTTGCCAAGAGGGCCGTTCAATATAAATAGATTAGCGGTGTTTACTTCGTACAACGAAATCCCAGAAGGCTGATTTTTCCGTCTGGGATGATGGGACCAACGGTTGGCAGGTTGCCTTAGGGTTTGTAAGGGTCAGATGGCACGTTTGGTCGGACGCATGCATGCGTGGGCGCCGAGAAAGAAACCACATCAAAATGTCAGTTCAACCTCAAGGATTCGTAATCTTTCCAAGTTCCAGAGGACAAACCGGTGCGTCTGACATGCAGGAATTGACCCCACTATTCACGAGAACTGCCAATCCGTTGAACGCCTACCTCTTACCAGTCAGCAGCCACCTCGTAAGGCCTCGGGGTCCCACTTGCGCGGCTCATATTGGCCTGGACCCCTACAGGCCAATATTCATTCGGCTGGCTTAACGGTGACCAGGGCATATCGGCGCATATTTTAGTATCGGCTATCAGCAACTGTAGCGATGGACATATTTTCTCTAAAGGGCAAAATCAACCAGTTGTTTTCACATAGTCTCGATAGGCGTTGTGACGCCTTGTCTTTGCGATCTACGGTACAGCCACGAAGCGGATCGAATGCTAGTATGACCCCGCCACATTAGCTCCACGCTTTTCCATGCTCTCTGAGAGCGAAGGAAGGTTAGCCTGGTCTTGGACAAGGCAACTAAGCTTCTCAGAAAAACAGTAGTAGTGTTCGTAGCACGGAAACCCCGGCTCAAAGCTGACCTGGCTTTGTCTCCAAATGACATGTGGGACGCACCTGGCTAGAGTCATTGCATCCGAAACGCATGTATACAAATAAAGACCTAGGTCGAATTCTCTGTACTATACCTGACACAACGTGCGACGGTCACATTATTTTTGTTCGCTGTGAGATTCAGACAGAGATTCAACGTTATTGGGCGGTTTATTGGGGAAATGGTGACAACCTGGCGCACCGGCTGCATCTCTGAGCAGCATTTTGGACTTCCAGCCTTACTCCAATTTAAATAATGCCTAGTCGGTCTCACGGTGGAGCGGTCCGAGCGTTAATAGGACAAAAATCATGGATACAATTATAGTAGACCTCTGATTTGCAGCAATGGAAGATGGCGGTTGTACTTAGGCCTAGAAGGTAGTGCAGGTGGTTCCCATGCATATACTCGCATACAAAGACAACCAAAATCAAAGGTTCTTAGCATCATATGACTGTTAGAAGTCCGGAGGTAAGTGCGGAGACATTGTATGTAAATATTTCATATACGGTTTGAGCTAACCTATGTATACTCCCGTCAGTAGTTCTCTTAGGGTTGGGCATTCCCCTATATAGAGTAGTAAGCTCCATCAGCAGCCATTCAAACGAATCCTAGATAGGAACTAAGACATTGCACCACATCCATCTCGTCGTCAGTCAATACCCATGTAATACAAGTGGACATGTTTGGTGTGTAAGTGGTGGGATCGCAATACAAACTTGGTTGACGAGCTTCTTGGCCTGCTGCGCGGCTGGATTATAGGCATATTCCATCTCATTGGTTTCCTTTAGCATAATTGGACCCAGGTTCAGGAATCACCGAGTGGCTGTAATTACAGTTCACTCCCACGGCTTGCATAACTCACTTGTTGTCCGGTGATGAAAGGAGACGTGGCGAGGAGTTCATTCAAGGCAATCAATATTAGATGGAACTGTAGCCACTGTGTTATATTAACAGGTGGTGTTAATCCTCCACGCCTAGGGTAAGCTGAGACAGTCGCCCGGGTCTCCCCAGGATAAATTTGTCTCACCCCCCCTGGCCGGCAACGATTTCCCTTGACTAGAGTAGATGCATCCAACCAAGCATCTGAGACGATGTAAGAGATTGTCGATTCTTCTAGTTCACTTATTAACGTCGAACCGGTTGTAGCTTCGCCCCACGGATTCCCCACCTAGTTCGAGACTCTCGAGGTTCTTGATATACTGAAACAATCAAATTCAGACTAGCTTGACAAGCCAAGACGTACCTTCTAAGTACTACAATGGTGAGAAGAACAGCTGACCGGCATTCTTACTCCTAGTCTCATATCCTTTCGAGAGCGTCGCTTAGTGAAATGCGAGCTTTTGGATCCATCTTTGTCAGGTCATCGCCGATAGATCGTAACCTTTCACCGAAACTACCGGCGCCCAATTTCCTGGCCATCATCGAAAGTAGTTTTCCATAAGCCCAACAGTCTGTAGCGATGCGTTGCTCGGGTGACGTCGTAGCAGGAGCCGTCGCAATGCTTCTTTCAATGATCTTTTGCATCTCTGGAGAGAGCCATTCCCATTCATACCCACCAGTTCCACTAATATCGACAAGGATCGCATTCTTATTCGCGTCAAAAACGATATTCGATGGTTTGATGTCAAGATGAGTCCATCGCTGTCTGTGCAACATTTCCAATGCTCTACCAGTCTGCAGTGCCCATCGTCTTAGCAATGAATCATCTTGGTCTTTATTCTCTGATAGAATTCGCTCAAGAGAGTCTTCGGAGTAGTATTAAGGAGAAATCCTGTGATTACAGGCGACGAGATTGTTGATGGGCGGGTATTGTACGGATTATCAGATATCACAAGCCCGATTAGCTGTGCGATACTCTGCTGTCCTCGAAATTGTGCGAGGGCGGTAATCTCGTTCAAGATATGTTCTGTGTCTCCTAGTTCATAGATAGGGCGGTCTATCTTTTTGTATGCGAACCGTTTTTGGCTGAAATGGACTGTGGAGACGGTTGGGGCGATGACCTCGTCGTCTTTTAGATCACTAGCCTTAAAGATAGGTAGATCTTGAACTTGGTCTAGAGTCGGGTATCTAATTCTCCCCGGGTCTTCTTCAATCTGGACGGACATTCGATGGGCAATAGATAAAAAGAAATTTGCCTCTGTCTGATTATCATTCCGAACCTTACGAATCGGAATCGGCTTAAGGCTTTGCTCAGCCAAGGTGAGACTGATACGAGTCACAGTATCATCCACCAGATCTAATTGATCAAAGTCAATAGCCTTCATGAATTCCTGAAACATAGAGCGGCGCTTGAGATAGCGTAATTTCAGTATTGACTTTGGTAGAGACCAAGCTATCTCAACTTGGATCCACCATACAGAGGAGGAGTGGAAGATCAAGGTCTGTGAAGGATGATCACCATTCCAATCTTGGAATGATTTGAATTCCAGCCTGCGAGGCGAAGCAACTGACTTGGGGGGCATCTCGTCGGATGAAAAGAAGAGATTTGACTCGCGTTTGTGAATGTCCAAAGTCAAGAGATGAATTGAATGACGAAAGAGAGAGGGGAGAGTACCCATTAAGTAGTAGTTATGCATAATCATGTGTCACCACTCGACAGATCGTTGCTCAGGTCCAGCCTGTCCTGGACTCCAAAGTAGCTGTCATGCTTACACTTAAAGACTAATAGCTATGCAGAGATCAACCTGGCGCATGTGTGCTCACCAGGTTACCGCCCGCAAGCTCTTTAGGCTGGCTGTACTGGTGCTAAGAGTGGTTTTCCAGTGCGAGATACGAAGACTGGTAACACAGAGCAAAGAGTATTCCAGTGGTCCTCTCATAGTACGGACCACGGCCAATGTCAGTTGGGGTTTGAAATCATGGTGTTTTCGCCGCCTTAACGGCGTGCTTGCTGCTTTAACTACCATGATCTTTCTCTTTCAACCTTCACTTGACACAAAGAATCGCAAGAGCTTTCCTGGGATGATCTAGCACACTTCAGTCTGTAAATTCACTGGAATTTCCGACATGGTTCAAAGTGTTCTGGTTTTCTTTCCGAGCGTGACAAAAGCATTGCATATCATTTTTGTTGAAAGCCGAATTGGTCTAGAAGCGGTACTTGACTAAATGAGGCATAGCTTGCGGTCGACCATCAGCATCAAGATAACTCGATTCTCTTTTTTCGTCTCAACATTCTCTTCGTCCCGGTGATCGCCCTATCCTGCGCTGTCCTTGAGCGATCTAGCGTTCTTTCCCACTGCTCTTGATCGATATCAATATGTCCACTGAATTGAGTAGTCCAATCAAGCCGCTGAGATCCAGACTGGGGTGTAAAACTTGCAAGTAGGTGCTTTCTTTCTTTTCATAGGAAGGGTATGAGTATTGAGCACTTTCTAGAATTCGACGAGTCAAGTGCGGAGAAGAGAAACCAAACTGTGTCCGATGCACCAGCACAGGCCGTAAGTGCGAGTATGAGGGCACAATTTCCGGCACTTTCTCCTCCACGCCTTCCACAACTTCCATACAGGACCACCCACTTTCATTACTGCCCAATACGGTGTGGCGTGAGCGTCGTGCCTTTGCCTACTACTTCCAGCAGGCCGCTGTGTCGCTCGGTGGTGGACTAGATGTTCATTTCTGGCGCAGTATCGTTCCGCAAGTCTGTCGGAGTGAACCAGGCGTGTGGGATGCCATCATCGCACTCAGTGACCTGTTTGAGAGTCCCAGCCAGGATTGTCGCTCTCCCAATCCGAAGCACCGAGATGCGTTGAGCTGGTATTCACGCTCGGTGTCTGCTGTCCGTCAGCGAATTCAGTGTGGTGACATAGATATCTTTGCCGGACTAATAACCTGTATTCTGTTTATCAGTATTGAAGCCATCCAGGGCAATGAGCAGGAAGCCTTGCAGCTGTATGGTCAAGGTGTGCATCTCATTCGCACGCTGCGCGCTCAAATAGCGTGCGGGGTTGTATCAGAAACCAAAGCTTGCTTGTTGGAAGATGCAATCGTCCCGATATTCGTACGTCTAGGAGTAATTGCTCTCACCATTGCGCATCTTCCAGTGAGCGGTCTACTGCTAGACAATGATCCTGTACTGGTGCAAGAATTTGTCTCCCTCAAGTCTGCTCGGGAGGCTATCGCTCGCTTAAGCACTGAGATCCAGCTCTTTGAACGCACTTGCATTGAGTATCGACACGAGTCGCATTCCTCCGATATGCACCCAGAATTTATGGACCGACAAATATTCCTGTCAGGTAGGTTAAAGGACTGGCATACTGCCTTTACTGTTCTCATTGAAGGTCTGCACGCGAAGGGCGTGTTATCACAGCAACAGATTGGTACAGGTGCCCTTCTTCTAACCTACTATGAAATGTCATTTGTGATACTTGCAACCTGCATTTCCTCATCACACATGATATACGACGCTTATACACCGAACTTCCAAAATATAGTGGAACAGTCTAGCATCGCTATCAATTCCTTAGCACGATCGGACGGCACACAACCGCCGTTCACGTTTGAGATCAACGCCGGGTTTCCGCTTTGGTTCACCTGCCTCAGATGCCGCGAACCCAAGATCCGACGCATGGCACTAGCTCTGTTTCGTCAGGGACCTCAAGCTCAGGGCTTCTACAACTCCGCCGGGGCAGCAGCCCTTGGTGAAAGAGTCATGATGCTAGAAGAAGCGTTAGCAATCAGAGCAAATCAGGGTAAAAGCGAGTCTGTGAGACAACACTCCAGCAATTCAGCTATCGAAAATCACGCCTATGATCCAGACCATAATAGCCACGTTTTCAACGTCGATTCTAGTTGTCTCCCTGTTATTCAAGACTCTGAACTCGCAGTTTATGTTCCGGAAGAGGCACGCCTGGGACCGATTGGTATCTTTCGGTCACAAGACGGATTTCCGCCAGGAACGAAGGAGGAAGACCTCGCGAAATGGAACCAAAGGCACGACCAGACCTTTTTGCGATTCTCGCGAAACGAGCATGATCAAGCCAATGATACTTGGCATGTGGTTCATGAATATGTTCCTATTGATAATTAATTGGAGCTTGAAAGATCTTGATGCTTATGGGATAATATATGGTCAACAGAAGGTGGTACCATGGGGGCAGCAAGGCGATCACTCGTCAACTGACCTTTAAGGTCAAGGAATACTCTATCTCAGCTGGAATGAGACATACAGACCTGCATATGTTATTTCTAGAGCTGTAGGTGCCAAGACCAATGTGTGCTGACTGCATGCGCTATGGGTCTCGAAAGGCACATTGACCGTCTTTATGGGCTTATGAACAAGATGTTCCGGACGAGGTATCTCTTGCCTCAAGCTGTTACTGGATCGAGTCCCAAGCAGAACATGCAGCATACACACACAAAATATCCAGGTATCCTGGATAACTTGCAGCTTCAGTGATCTTGGCACTTAAGCCCGGCATCATATAGCAAATATCAGCGGGCGATTCCCAAAATGTCAGCAACAACGTCTAAGGCTGTGTCTAATGCACACTACAGTACCCGGATCGACTATTTTATCTTTGCGCTTGTGGAAAGGCAATCTCTTCACGTTTATCTGACAAATCATCAGCATGTCTATATGCGAGACTATCTCCACGAGCCACGGCGCTGTTATTTGCGACTGTGATATGCCCTGTGGACCCGAGTCAACTGGGGTATGGCTGCATATGTCCGCCTCTCTGTATGTAGCCAGAGTGCTAGCGTGGCACAGTTGCAAACTGAACTGCAGGTGCCATTAAGAGGAAGAGAGGTCAAGAGCAACCAGATAAACCATGCACATGTAGGGGTACTCTAACATCGGCAGTCCTCGGTCGCATATATAGAGGTAAACGGTCGCCGCTTCGCTCCGTCAGCCACAGTATACACATACGTGCATAGTTTAGCTCAAGCTCATCGGCCTTCATCTATACCTTCAACATCAAGATGACCAGCGGAATCCCCGTTCATCTTCCGTGGCCCTACCACCATGGCCGCACCCACCGGACTGGAGGATGGTTGACAGAAAACCCCAACACGGTCGTCGGCTTCGTTCGAAAGGTCTCTGTCGAAGAGGCCAAAGCTAAGCTCCCCTTCCACCCCATCATCCAAAATTTTCAGGCAGCCGTCTACGGTTCCCCAGATCTTCGCATGTTCGCGTCCGCAATGCTCACCGAAGTGCCCGACAAGCCTCCATATATCAACGACCCAACTGGCACCAAACAGATTCGGGACTTTGACCACCTTCTCCATCTATTCAACTACACGATGCAGAAGGTGGCGCCACAGTGGAACATCGATGAGTACCACGTGGGCCTTATTGGCGTTCCTTTCAACGCAGTGCTCGACTGGCCCATGGCTACCCCGAGCGGATACGCGTTCTTCCTGCACAAGGAAGTCAATCTCCATATGAAGAGAATTCTAGATTACTGGAGAGACCATTTCCTGTCCACATCAGCTTCCGCCAGCGTGCTAGCCGAGGAACCAAACGGGTGGCTGTCCGAAGAAGCCCGCAAAGTAATCGAAGATGAGACCAACCTCGATCCAAACCACCGGTACAGCTTCGAGGAATTGTTCGGACACAGCAGGGAGGACGGCAAGCATTGGGGCTTCAAATCTTGGGACGACTTCTTCACCCGCAAATTCGCTGATTACGATAAGCTTCGGCCTGTCTATGCACCAGACGACGACTCCTGGGTAGTCAGCGCCTGTGAATCGAAGCCATTTGCACTCCAAACACACGTGAAAGCCTACGATACCTTCTGGCTGAAGGGCCAGCCCTACTCCGTGTACGAAATGCTAGACAAGGAAGAGGAGGCGGAACAATTCGTCGACGGAACCATCTATCAAGCCTTCTTGAGCGCCACATCGTACCACCGCTGGCATTCTCCAGTCAACGGCACCATCAAGAAAGTGAAGCTGATCGGCGGGACCATGTTCTCCGAGCCAACCATTACCGGATTCATGAACCCCGACGGCCCCGACCCCGCTGCCCCGGACAGGGCGCAGGGCTATATTACGCATGTTGCAACGCGAGCCCTCATCTTCATCGAAGCGCCGGAGCCGGTCGGTCTCATCTGCCTCGTCGAAGTCGGTATGGTGGATGTCTCAACCTGCGATGTTACTGTTAAGCAAGACGATGCTGTATCCAAGGGCCAGGAGATCGGCATGTTTCATCATGGCGGATCAACACACTGCCTACTTTTCCGGAAGGGTGTCAAGCTCACTTGGGTGACGGGTGCGTTTCCGGGCGTGAGTAGTAAAAATCTTCCCTTACGGGGTGCTTTGGCGCATGTTTCGAGTGCGTCAGACAGGCGGGAAGTGGTATATGGGTTGGGAGAGGATGCTCGTCATGATGGTTGACATGGATCTCCAGAGCGTCGTCATGGTCATGGCGATGGTTATGGTCGAGGATACGAGGGCCATTATGGACGCTGGCGGCGAGCACGGGACTGGCTATCCTGGTTACCACTAGGTTAAAATGCAATTTAGAGTTGTCTGAGAAGCCTATGACCCTTGATGGTGGGAAATATGTATCTATATAGCTCTGGAATATGAATTAGGCTATGATTGCATCGGGAGAATAGAGCAAGTTGTGGCATTCTTGGTTTTGTATCTCTTTATAGATTCTGCTCATCGAGCAACATAGTATCTCGCTACTTTCGGTTTTTCCCCCTTTTTTTTTCTTCTTTTAGTATTATCTTTGAAAGTCTCCCTGGATTCGATGATAGCAATCAGTAGAGCGCACGTGTTGCGCAAAAGTCAGCCTCCGCTCTACATAAACCTCGTTCAAGCAATGATAGGCAGCAAGTCCACCTTCCAGACCTCTGTTGAGTATCACGGACTGCCTTGGACCCAAACAGCCAGCGTAGCGAAAGTCGTGTAGACCATGAACACGAAACCAAGCGTCATCATCGCAATATCTCCCCGTTTCTCCCACGGAGACTCAGCCACGCCCTTCCAATGCAGATACGCCGGATAGATATATACCAGCGGAACACATGCAAACGACCCGATGATGGAAACAAACTTGTCCAGGTCACCCGCACCAACGGAGGATATGAATCCGCAGCAGAGAACGAGGAACATTCGAAAGATATTCTTCTTCCACTTGATCGACGGGTCGCCTTTCCCAGATCTGTGCCCGAAGAGCTTGCCCTCCATGATACGGGTAGCGGGAAACAGCTGAATTGGAGCCCCAACCAGGATTGCGAGGGAATACAGAAATTGGATCGTGTTGACGAGTCGGTCTGTCTGGGGGAAATTGCTGAAGATCTCTGTCTGAGTTCGGGTACCGAATGTAGCATACGATAATGCGCCGACTGCTGTGAAGAGCGTGGTGATGATCGCCATGACGATGTAGAGGAGACGGTCGAAATGCTGCGGCTTTCTCATTGACGATTGGATCGGCAACACGAGACCAATTCCTTCGAATGTGAATATCGACGAGCCGATGGTTAGCGTGAATGACTGCGGGTTGAATAGCTCGACGGTTGGGTCTACTCCCGGCCGCTTTATGAGAGTCGCAATGTCATACCAGTAGATGTATCCTAGTCCCAGGAGAATGAACACGTCGGAAAGCAGCGCTGCCGGACCCAGCTTAGAGATATTCCGAATCCATGCCAGAGGAATGAGCACGAGCAATTGGAGCAAGATCAAACTGCCCGTCGATATATCGGTCGCCATAGCCTTCAAGAAGGCCTGAATATTCTCGGCGGTGAAGATGAAGCACGTGCACACGAAGCCGATCTGAGAGATGGTGATGGATGAGAGGATAAGGGACCGAAGACGGGATCCTGCGATCCGCTCCCCAATGTCGCCATAACCTCCGCCATATTGTCGGCGGCACTGGAGGAGAAGGTGAAAGCATACAGTGGTGATCAGCGCAACCGTCACTAGCGTAATCGAGGAAAATAAAATGCCTCCATTGCGGAACGCTTTGGGCAGGAAGATAATCCCCGTGCCAACGAAAGCCTTCAGCAGCGTGAAGAAGGTCTTCATATTGGACGCGTCGCCTGGACGGCCGACTCGTGAACGCCGCCGGGCCCTCTGTATCAAGGGGGTTTGCTCCCATGGCAATGTCCGGCTCTCCCGGTCTTCGCTAACCACGGAGTCTTCCTCAGTCTCTGCTAAATCCTCGCCAGCAAAGTTGCCATATAGATCGAGGAAATCAAGAAAGGACGTCGTCACGCCCGGGTAATCGAAATTGCCGTTCTTGTGGTGTTGCACGAAATGGCGACGGAAGCTGCCAGGCTCCAGAGCAGCAACACCCTCTTCTATTGCATCTTCGGGCTGCCTTGGGGGGAAAGAAAAGCTTGCGGCCCGTTTGTCTATCTTCGCCAGCTTCGACTTGGCTTCGATCCGGTAAAGGTCACGGTGTATGTCGCCGCCTTGAAGTAAGAGGGAGGACTGCGGCTCCGGGGTGTCCTCCGCACCTCCGCTAGCCGTTTCTGACGGAGCAAAGCTCTCCTCCTGCAGTGAGGCTGTGAACTGGGGGTTGAGATGCTGGGCCAGGATAGCCTCGCGGCCCTCGGAGTCCTGGTCTCGAGGCGTGGAGCTAAGGTACTGGTCGGACATGATGCAGCTGGGTGGTTACACGGTTTGTAGAATGAGCGACGGATCGCGGAATTTCCAGGAACCGACGCAGGGAAGACTAGTCACATTCTGCTGAATGCGAACAGAGGAAGAAAACCTTTCTTTTCGGGTCGACCAAGAAGAATATAGAACAAAAAGGACGTCAGAAGACGACGTCACTCTGCAGTCTCTACGGAATCATGGCGGTCACATGACGGGGCTATCCCGAACAAACAACAAAAACAGCCTTTGAGACTCCATCTGGCTAGACCGCTTCGAGTCTAGGACATCACACCGCCCCGTCCGGGGGTGTCATTGGTTGCAACCAGTTTGCATCCATTGCACCCTTGCATCACGAGTGGTTCCAATGGGACAAACAATTGGGATCAAGTTACAGTCAGTCTTGACGAACAACCCGAAGGAGTTCCTCTTCTTTTCGACGCATTTTCTTTGTTCATTTAAGTTGTCTGGCTTATTTATTAACTTACGAGATGTGGGGCAATAGTCCATATATTTCCAGCTGCACTGATCCGCAACGGATAAGATATAAGAGATATATATCCCACAAGTACTCCGTAGTGATGTGATCATAGACATTCGGTTAACCATGAAATCCTCATTCGATCACCCCTACCCGGCCTTTTATACACCTTCCGCGCCTAAGCGAGGTAGTACTCCATGGAAAAGAGAGTCACGCCACTGAATATGACGATATCCCAGTTCATTGACTGTGCAGTGACATACCAATTGACTGGGGGAAGAACGAAGCACGAAAATGACGATGAAGACCAATTTGGAAATGCTGTCCACAACCGGCGTGCACTTGCCCATGCTCCAGCGTGCTGGAGGCAAGGATTGGTTTCTCCATCGACGGAGACGGACACAGCTAATCGAAATGATCGACGACGACAGGCGAGCCGTACTTCCCAGGGACATGATAGCATTGAAGGCTACGGCTGAACCGATGATAATCCGTGAGAGGGAGGCTAAGAAATAAGACGTTGGGTGGAATGGTGAAGGAAGGGCTTTTTTATGATAGATCCAAATATAAACAACACGAAATTATCTCGTTCACCTCTCCTATAGTCCTTGGTTCATTTAGAAAATACCAACCTGACACAAAGTCACTAAAATAGCAGACTTTGGTCACGGTCGAAGACATAAATCTGCCGCGATGTCGTCGCAACGTTGCTGATGGCCGCGTAGACTACCTGGTCATGTGTAGCGTACGATACAGGGGAATGAGTACACGAACAGTAATCCTCCAACACCAAGATACATAACCCGATGAGTAAAGAAGCACAGGCTGTATTCTTTTAATTTACCAACCTCGGCTTTTTGACCATGGGATTGGTTCCTTCAGGAGTATCGTCACGGCCTTCCAGCAGTTGGAATCCAAATTTCCGATACAGTCCAACTCCTTGGTCACTGGAGGCTATGAAAATTGCGGCCCCGTTGCGGTCAGCTAGATCACATCCCCACTGCACCACCATGGACGCGGCACCTCTCCGTTGATGTTCAGGATTCGTGGCCAACATATCTAAGTCTATACAGCGTGGTTAGAACGGACATGCGCCACTCGAAGGGGGATTAACTACAGTAATGCTTGCGTCCTTGCATCACGTTCCTACGCTGATTCTCGATTCCTCCGAATAACTGAGTGCAGAGCTCGGCATTTGACTCTGGATGCCATGGTGGATATCGCTCGCCACATTCATCCGGCTGCAGGTCCCACTTTCCGTAAGCGACGATATCGCTGGGGTGAGCGGCATCGACTACCTTGATATACTTTTGATATGGTCTGTTCGCAAGGTCATAGTAAATGGTTTCATTCCACCACGTGCGCACGGCGGGGGTATCGGGAAATAATTCCAGATTGTGTGGCGTACTGAATGCGCTGTACCAAACATCGGTGATCTTGGGGATATCGTCTGGACGAACCTCACTGACTCGGAGAGTCGACTGATTCGCCATTTTCTCGAAGACTTTCTGAGCCTTGCAGAGGTAGAGAAGCTGCAGCAACCGCTACGCAGGTCTAGTCCTTATATTGGCACGATCGTGCAATTCTCCCACCATCTTCCGTCCATTCACAAAGACAGCAGGGAATCCCTGGCCGATCCACGGATGGGATGTCCCTTTCACCGCTCATTGTCGTTGCCAAAAGTCAATGATGTCAGGAACGACGTTTAAAGTTACGAGGCCAGCTGGTAGAGGCTTGAAACCATGCTCGTCGTGTGGTTGAGCCTCCCGAGAGGTCGCTTCTGAACACTATTTCGCGTTGTTCCTATCTGGCGATCTTGAATCAGTGACGTGGCGATCAGTACTCGTACTGGTTTCTACGCCCCTTTACAGTGTATCATCACTAGTGGGAACGGAATCCTAATGGCAAGTTGATTTGTCATTGTGAAGCGTCCCCTAATTGCCTAAGCGGGGTGACTACAGCTCCGTTCCTTTGTTGTGATGATTTTCTTTATGTTGTGCTTTGCATAGGGTTCCCTCTAGTGACGAGGCGTTCAATAGCCCGAATTAGCAAATGCCGGTAGCTTGTCAGTGGAGTTGATTGTTGCCATCTGTTTAGTCGTCTTAGCTTTGGTAAATAGATTTACTTTGAATACCACCCAAAAGATCGCCCTACACGAGCAAGGCCGTGGAAGGAGTGGGCCAAGCTTAAACACTGAGGCCAAGCTTTCAGAAGCTTTAATTTGTGGGTTCTACGTAGAGCAAGCTTGGGGAAATAAGAGCTTGGAAATAGCCAGCTAGACTTGCGTGGTACACGTCTTGATTAACCTCCGATCAAGGCCTAGAGAGGTAAGAGTCTATCCAAGCATACTGGTTTGAGTAAGAGACTGTCATGAGGACCATGCGTTACCTGATCGAGATATGGTGATTGATCATCCTGGCCAACCGCCTAGGACGCTGATAGCAATTTGCCCAATTTGCCCTGGATTGGTTCTGATATCAACACGTTTACTAGTTTTCAAACTTATCTCCCACAGCCTTGCATAACCACATTCGTATTGGAGGACCTATCGTATCACCAGATAGATTTGGCAATTTTTGGCGAGTCTCGCAGCGGAGATGACCATCGCACAGGCTGTGGCGGCTTACAACACACGCAGCCAAGACAAACACAAAGAGGTTTGAGGGATATCACTGCCTGGCCCTGTGCTATTTAAATACCATGGGGTGTGTTAGAATTCAGAGAATAGTTTGTAGTATCTTTCCGGTTGCACTTGATAGACCCTTTGAATCATAAGAAGCTCAACGAGGCAGAAGGACGCATTTTCATACGCGAAAAACCTCCTGGCAACAAATCTTCGGTATGGCCGACGGAAGCAAGCCTGTGAAAGTTGTGTATAATTGGTGGGCGATTCTGTGGATGTGCGCAATGCAACTGTATGCTATATTCATCAGCCACTATCATGCATTATAGCTAAGAGAAAGGGGAAAGATACTTTGTATTTTACATCAACACGCTGCGATGGATGGTATCTCTCCTGCTCGTTCTCACACCCACGCTATGGGGTCCACGAATGTGGTTTGCGCTCCTAGGCAGCAGCATGACCGAGCAGCCGATTTATCTCGGTGACACTATTATGAATGCAATGTCTCAACAGGATTCTGATGGCCGCTGCAAAACGTGGACCGAAAAACGAGATGCAATCTCCGACTCGGCGTCAAGTGCCTCGGGCTGGTACGGTCCTGGCGCCTATCTGGCCTGGTTGATCACCGCTTATGCCACGGCTCTGTCCACCATATGGCATTCGAAATGTTCAGCACGACATCCGGATGTGAATAAGCTCGACGGAGAAGTCATCCTCGCCATTGGCTATCCGCTAGTCGCCCTCGGCGATGTTTTGCTTCGTCTGATACGATGTCAGATTGATCCCGGGATGACCGCCGCCGTGTTTGTACTTGTATCGACATTGACCATTATCGGACCCCTGACTCGACTGTCGTGGCAGGAAGACGGCGTGGAGATGGAGATGGATCCACCCCATTTACCCAACACAGTGAAAGAGTGGACATGGAAGACGATTCGCTTCTTCTGTCATACTGTGGTTTACGCCATCATTTCTGAGCCATACCTTGAGCATCGGGTCTTGCTATCCGTTTATTTACTACTCTTTGTGACGTTGTTGTACTCTGGAATTCACGGAGAGGCGCTGTTCGACAAGTATCCGTACCGACAGATTGTATATCGGCCTCGGGGAGAGCGCGTGGCGGCCTTCTGCATCGTACAGCTTGTTTTTCATATCGTGTTGTTCTCGATCTCCCATTCCATCTGGCCCAAGACGGACGCTAGTCTTCTGGACCTAGATCAGATCGCTGGTATATTCCTCACCATGACCACGTTGATGTATTCACGGCGGGAGGACATCGTGACACTTGCGAAAAAGTTGAAACTCAAACAGTCCACTGCTGAAGTACCGACAGACGCTTAATCTGTAGGCTGTATGAGAAGGCAAGGATGATGCACATCATTGATGTGCGCTGCATAGGGTGAAGGTTAGAAGGGTCGGGTCATCCGGGCTTCTGATATGTTAAAACGGTGTCCATCATGTGGGTCAATTGGAAGCGAGAAACGTCGGGGACTGTAGACAAGAATACGACAGAAAGGATTCGTACCTTGTTGTTTACTTGAGTTTGCTGCCAACCATGTATATGTTCAAAGTCACTCTGCGTCTTCAAGTCTTGCTGGTCAAGTCATGACATCATCCGCCGCTGTATGAGGAAAATGCAACGCCGAGCTTAACCGCCATGTGTTTCTTACATTTTTCACATTCTGTTTCTGAATTTACTCTTGAGATGACCATCCAGGCGCATCTGCCTGACTGCCAAAGCTTTTAACCGTCAAAATGGGCGGCGGTGTTCAATTCCCTCCTTACCAGCCTGAACAACCAACGGACAACAAAGGCTCGCGATGGCAAGAACCGGGAGAAAAGCGATATCTTCACGGGATTGTGGACATGGGCAGGCAAGAAACAAGTCACTCTGCAGATCACGAATCAATCTAACTTCCACCTGGTAGTAATGGAATCCGATGCTCGATTACGGACCTGTCCCCGCCAACCACGCGCATCCTGCCCACGGTTTATTCGCAACGGTTCAATATCTCACTCTACGATGCGCAGTATGACTCGGAGACTGGAAAGCAGATCCCAATACCGAAGAAGGTGATCAATTCGGTCGTAGCAGCTATACTTCGCTTCCAGATTGTCTGTCTGGAAGTGGGGGTACCAGCGAGCCAGATACGAGTTATTGCGACGGAAGCTACGCGGAAGGCGATTAACTCGGAGGAGTTTGTGAAGGCCATCCAGGACAGGACCCACGTCAGCGTGCGAATGCTGCCAAAGGATGAGGAGGGTGTCGTGGGTGCGTGGGGGATTGCGAGCGGCTATTCGGACATCGAGGGACTGGCGATTGACCTCGGGGGTGGAAGTATGCAGATGACTTGGATTGTTTCGCATGGTGGAAACGTGCATATCAGCCCCAAGGGATCTATCAGTTTTCCGTATGGTGCGGCGGCTCTGACGCAGAAATTGGAAGCTCTGACGAAGGGTAAAGACGAGGATGAGGCATGCAAGGCCAAGGCGCAATTCCGTGAGGAGATGACTAGTCAGTTTCGTCGCGCGTGGGAGGATTTAGAGATCCCCGAGGAACTCGTCAATAAGGCGAAGAAAGACGGAGGCTTTCAGCTTTACCTCTCTGGAGGAGGATTCCGGGGGTGGGGATATCTTCTTCTCTATCTTCATCAGGTCCGAGGCGAGTATTACCCGATTTCAATCATCAATGGATATTCGGCGGGCAAGAAAGACTTCGAGAACACAGAGGCACTGAAGAAGGTTGCTAAGACTGCCAACGATATCTTCCGTGTCTCTGATCGACGCCGAAAGCAAGTCCCCTCGGTCGCATTTCTCGTGAACGTGCTCGCGAAGGCTATTCCCCACGGCATTAAAGAGGCTCATTTCTGCCAGGGAGGCGTTCGAGAAGGTGCTCTGTATCGCCAGATCCTACCTGTTATCCGTCAACAGGACCCATTGCAAGTTGCAACCACGGGTTTCGCCCGCAGGTCCGCCCAGGCGATGACTTTTATGGCCTTCTCGTCCATTCCTCGTCCAACAAAGGAGAGGTCTTTCCCCCATTCTATCAGTCCACATGTCATTCAGGCCTTTGCCAATATCCTTTATGCGCATTCTACGATGTCTAAAGAAACAGCGGCCACAGCGGCCCTATACAGCACCAGCACCGGCGTCCTGGCAGAAGCGCATGGGATACCACATGCCGATCGCGCTCGCCTGGCGTTGATGCTGCAGGAGAGGTACGGTGGCGAATTGCCACCTCGCGAGATGGACTTTAAGAAAAGCCTACGCTCGCTGCTGACACCGGAGGAAATCTGGTGGACGCGGTATCTAGGGAAGCTTGGTCTCATCATCAGCCGTGTGTACCCCACAGGGGTCATTGACCCGTCCAGACCGCGCGCTCTACCAAAAGCCCTCTGGGCAAACGATTTGGGAAAGAAGAAGAATAAGGAAGGCATTGAGTTAAGGGTCTCGCTGCAGAAGGTAGGGTTTGATCCCACCAGGTTGAAGCAAGAGTTAGAGGCAGACTTGAAGAAACTGCGGAAGGTTGGGAAAAGAAAGCACTGGATTGGGGGTAGGGACGGATGGGGGATGAAAGTCGAAGTGGTTCTGCTGGAGGAGGACCTGTTCTAGCGGCGTTCTTACGAGGAAAAGGAATATCTTCAATGAAACGGTTTTATTAGTGCACACTTTGGCGTATTTACGGTGCTCCAGATGCAATTCCTGGCTCATTATTGTTTTGTCGTCAACCGTGTCACCCTCTTCTTCTCTCCGCCAGCTACACCAACGAGGTTCCCGTACTTCAGTGTGTTCAGAGTGGCAGCAAATTGCTCTGATGATGGCGACACCGTGAGAATCATTGCCGAATAACTATCAGTCGTATTCGTACCCAGGAAGTGGTCCCGCAGCACCATTGTCAGGGGCGATGACCGGAACGGTATGCGAGTCAGCTTGGAGGCTCGAGCCCGGATAACCTCTTTCAATGCCAGAAGGTCTGTGTTAATCTGCCGTCCTTCTTGTTGCTCCTGGAGGGTCTGCTTTGGTCGCGCCACGGTCGAGGTCGTCTTGTCATAATAATACTCGGAACCAGCCAGATCGACAAAAACCAGTTTCCCCCCAAGACATGACTGACCGGATGATTGCAAAATACGATTAACTTTGTCCTCGGCCTGTTGCACATATGATTCAAACTCGGCCTTCTTTGCTTCGGCAGCATCGATCCGTGCCTGGTCGGTTTGATAGTCCGGGTTCGGGACATATTTGCCGTCTGCATTCTGAATAACCCCCTTCATGGTCTCTTCGATGTAGATATCGGTCGCACGTTTTCCTACCGGTACTAATTCTGATTGTCGCTGGACCACCGCATCGCGAGCCTCCAAGAGCGCCCTCGTCACAATCTCTAGTTCCAAAACGGCGTGTGTGCGCGAACTTTGGTCATGGACCGTGGATGTTCCCGTCGCTCTGAGCTTGAGTCCTGCCAGCAGCTCCTGGCGCAGGTCCTCGAAACTCCAACATGCTTTTGTCACGATCGGACGGACCCGAACTTTGCCCTCCTCCAGGATCTCCGTCTCGCCCCTAATGTGCGTTTTTCCGTCATGCCCCTCGCGAACGAAACATTGGCACCGTCCATTGAGCAAATCGAAAGCTATATTCTTGCGTAGCTCAAACATACGAATGCCAATGGCTAGTTCCTCAGCAGGGGTATCAATATCCCGATTGAGGACTGCCAGTGCCTCGCTGAGATGTCTGGCAGCTGCTAAACAGAATCCAAATTCATCGGGGTTCTCAAAATCGTACCCGATGATCGTATGTGACTTCCCACTTCCGGAATGTCCGTAAGCAAAGAAATTACATGATCGTCCGCTCAGAACATGCGGAAGAGTTGGTGCAACTGCGGCTTCGAAGACCAATTTGTTATTATCGGTTGCTTCGAATCCTTGCGTAAAGGCAGCCTCGCTTTTCCACGGACGTTCAGTGGCCGAACGTGAAGCAGGGGTGAGCGAGATAGATACGCGACCACTGTCGTGTTGAGTATGTGTGCGGTGAGTCTCTGGCGCTGTTTTTGATTCGCTGGGCCGCCAGCGGGTGTATACTTTGAATTGATGCATTATGGTTGAGTGTGCAATGGATATCGCAGGGTGGGAGAGCTGGCGTTCCAGAAGAGAGGGGGGACCGAGAGCTGTTTAAGTATCTCTTACTTAACAGGCGGTCCCTCACCATGTGTTCGATTGTCTCCATCCACCGCATTGTTTGTTTCCCTTTTCGACCTGGTGTTGGTTGAGTACGAGGTCGTTGGCTCTCCAAGCATCCACTCAGGAACATGATTGACGGTCGTCTTTTGACTGACCCACCGGTTGCTCCCGGCCGGGAATTGCAAATCTCCGAAAGTCCGGCTGTAAATGAGGCAGGATCGACAAGCCCTATAAGGCAGCATGGTATAGTATACTAGTACTCTAGAATCACGGTTGTTGAACACGTAGTATGAGTGCTGATTCGACACTATTCAAACTGTTCATTTCAACTAGTTTTATTGCATCACTCATTTAGCATCTTTCCTACCCTGTATCAAACCCTAACAGCCCGTGACGCATCGCTTCATAAGACACAGTACTCTGCTCCCTAGAGCGACACCGTTCACAAATCACAGCTTCTCCGGTCATGTACCCTGACTGATCACCTGGAGCAGCTCGTCTGCTGTTAAATGGTCCGATACGTTCTGCATCCGGTGAACATAAACACATTTGCCATTCTTAAAAACCCACTCGCCACCATTCTGCCCCCAGCCCCCTCCGCTCAAAGCTTGTAGTCCACTGCGAAACATTTGCTTGAAAGTCGTGCCCAGGGCACTAATAAAGGATCTCTGTGTGTAGGTCGGTGGTCTTGTAATGGCTGACACAGTTCGCTTCATATGTAACTTCTCATAGATCTTGCCCTTGGGGTCCGTATAGATCGGGAATGCCGCAGACGTTTCGGCCACGTAGGGCACGATCGCAGCGGGCTGGCCGCAACCGATGATAATGACTTGGGCTGGTCCGGCGGAGTTCGGAAGGGTAGAGAGCACCGACTCCGTCAGACGTTGAGATATGGAATGGACATAATCTTGGTCGTAGGCGCAGAAGAAATGCCGGACTTGGGTACGGAATTCAGCCATAATTCGCAGGTTGAAAGGCAAGGGCGATGGGAGTAACGACACCGCATGAAAAGGGATATTGGATGTGGAACATACTGAATATGACGATTGTCGTGATGTGGTCCCCTTTCGCTGCGATCAACTCACCGAATCGAACCGGGTGGCCGGTCTCGGATTGTAACTCGAGTTCGTAGGCTTCGCTGAGAGCCTTTCCGGTCGGAATATCATCTGGGGGTCTTATGATTGTTGTCTGTGCCATTATTATTATTGTAAAGCATAGCGGAGACTGAATGATATCAATGCTTTCATGGGCTTCTTATCTTCCGGAGACATAGTTACAGGCACAGCATTCTGCAGCTTCTCCAGGTTACTGTAGGTCAGGCCACATGCAATGCTATCAATGGTTCAGAGCGTCGACCCAGACTGTGAAATCGATGGTTGGCATTCTTATTGACTACACCTAGGGCTTCTGACGTCACGACACCCCTGGCCCTTTGTACTTTTATTGTCCTGCTGACGAGGCACCAACCGATACCAGGGCCAGACTTCGACGGACCTTAGGTGGCAATTGTGAGTTAAGAATGTCTATCAAACTAAACAGGGTCCAATGAGAGGTCTATCTGTTATCAGTTCGTCACTGGTTCCGTTTGAGAATGATTCTATATGTCGGCTTTCTTTGTCTGCGCCGCTGCATTGGCCTTCACCTTATAACGCTTCGATTTGATTTAGATTGCTGATAGGAATACTCAATGTTGCAACACGTTCTACAGGTGGCCGAAGCTTGACTCGAAGACAGTGGTCGATTGCGCTACCTTCCTACGAGCCTGTGTCTCGGTAGACATACAGCATGTAGAGTAGCAGCTTTGACGTACCCAAAAAGCACAGTTCATGGGATATTCATTCACGTTAAGAGATGCCATCCCGATATCACCAGCAAAATCCAAAGCAAGAAGATCCTATAGAGAGACAGCCCACCATTTCGTGGAGAGTGAACGCCTCTACCTTGCGTGGGGGTACTAAGTCATCTTGTCTATATGTGCTGACCCGATTAATCCTCGTCCCATTTTCGCGTCCAGATATGCAGTATAGCTCAACCTGTTCCCTGACGGACGCTCGGGATTTGAACTCCGCAGGTCTCACTTGAGCCTTGCTTAGTGAACCTACAACTAGGTCTTCCATTCTACTTCATTCGTTCCAACGACGCGGTAAAACAAGTTAAATCTCATAACTGGGATCTAGACTCTTTTCAAGGCAGCTGCAGCCTTCGTGAACTCTATTTCTCGTAGTTTGTAGTTTCTTCTTCCTGCCTCCGTTCAACCGGACTAGGGTCTCACTTGGCTGTGGATCATCACTGAATCCTGCAGGAAGCTACTGCCACCAATAACCCAGTCTGGACACTTGTTGAGCTGCATGATAAGGCCATCGGCATTTGATAAGTCTAAACGGACTAGACTGGCGAATCTGGGGTCCGGGGTTGACCTACCCCAGTTTTATGCTCAGCTTCATTCCGTTCGGCCGGATTGGACTACGTTGATCTATATAAGAACAGTATTATAGCTGAATGTTAGGCATACAGCCAGCACGTATAAATAGCGATTAGGATAGTGGAATAGTGTAGTTACTAGTTAGTTGCTAGTCATAGCTCTACTTTAATCGTTTCTCTCGTTTGTTCACTTCAGTCTTCTACTTATAAAACATGGCCGAGCATAAAGCGAGCAGCGAACTCGATCTCAATCACAGCAAAACATCTCCATCCCAAGAAAAAGCAGCAATGCCATCATTAACGACGGTTCCTACCTCCATCACTCTATCCACTGAACAGTTCGAGAAACTTTACCTCACCCCATTGAGGCATCGCCAGCCAGCCTTAACCAAGACATTCGGAAACCCTACTCCACTGTGCGTAGCAAATCTGCTGTTGTCCGCTCCTCATCTCGAATACTCATGTGAGATTACAGCGCCCTGGGTGGCTTCGTGGTCACTACAACACCACTGTCCTGCTGCTTGATGGCCTGGAGAGGTGCTGGTGGGAATGGCATCGCATTCACGTAGGGCTAGTTTTCTGAATTCTGGCACACTAACACGCTGACACGCCTCAAGAGGACCCATCATCTTCCTCGGTGGAATGTTACTGGTTATTACTAGTATTCTGGAGTTCCTCCTGGGGAACACCTTTCCCTGCGTCGTCTTTGGCACTATCGGTATTTCTCTTCGAGCCTGTGAGAATACCTGAAACCCTTATTAATCTACCTCATTCACACAGGAGGATTCTGGTTCGCCTTCGGCGCAACCCAAACCTCAGCGTTCAATGCCGCAGGTACATACTTCTTCCCCCCTCAATATCCAGAACAAGATAGGTAACCTTGAACAGCCCCATATTCCACCTCAACAACCAACACAATCGAGGCCTCCATAGCCCCGAATTCCTCAATACATACGGTACGGTGCTCTCTCCCCTCCTCTCCACACACACACATACACACCACCTAACAAGATACTCAATTCACCAGCATTCCTCTTCATCGCCATGGCCGTCCTAGTAACAATCTACATGATCTACGCCACCCGCACAAACGCAGTTTACGTCCTCATTTTCGCCGCCCTCATCCTCGTCTTCGTCTGTCTCGCCGCCGCATACTGGCGTCTAGCGGACGGGGATACCGTCGTTGGGAATCGTCTCATCGTGGTATGTTAATTCTGTGCCTCCTTTGTGTGGATGGATGTGAGCTGAGTATCTATGAATGATAGGGAGCCGGCGCTGCGCTGTTCGTGGCTAGCCTCTTGGGGTTTTATTTGCTCGTTGTGCAGCTGTTTGAGGCTTTGGGCTTTCCAGTTAATTTGCCTGTAGGGGATTTGAGTCGGTTTTGGGTGAGGTTTGAGGGGAGGGCCAGGTATGTGATTTTATTTCCTAGTCCTTGTGTTGGAAGGTATTGGGCTCGGTGGGTGTGTGCTGATGGTGCTCGTGTTGTTCATCTTGTAGGGACAGTGCACGAGATGTGGAGATGGTCGGTGATCTTGGGGAGAAGTCGTGATGAAGTCGATTGGGAGCTATGTTTGCCATGCGGAATTATATATGCTGGGTATAGTAGGGAAAGGGACTTGTCATGTGCAGTACGTTATATGTTGGTCACCAGCGAACATGTAGTGAAAAGTGCATGGTCTAATGTTGTATTGTCGAGTAGATAATTAATGCATTAAACAAAACTAGGGACATTCTATACACGTGAAAAAGGAAGAAATATTAACAGCATAAAGTCCCCCCGTAATTTTAAGCCGTGGGTATCGTCTTTGCGCGGCAAATCCTGCTCTTGCTTCAATGTATGTACAATTGAACTGTGGACTCTGCACCGCCTCACTGTCTTTCTAACTTGGCGCGGAATGCTGGAGGAGTTACTGCTGTAGCCTGTCCATGCTCATCGATGTCAAACACAATCAGTGACAGACTCTGGCCACCGTAGGTGCTCCCATCGAGGAGATACAGGTCGTTGACATCGTAAAGCCGTGATACGAGTCTCTGCGGCGACCCCACTGCCTCTACCACCGTCGGGGTGTAAGGGCGGAACGCGACCTTTCCAGCGGTGGGAATTGTAGGTACGAGTCGCGTGTCTTTACCACCGAGGATTGCTGCGAGGTATGGTGTGATGTCTGTGCCGTTGCTGATCCAGGAGGAGACAACCAGACCGGGCGAGGGGCGCGTCGGCGGACTCAACGCCAGAGTCAAAGACGAGTTGAGCCCAGCGCTGGAGGAACGGTACGTTCCTACATAGTTGCGCTGGGCTTCGAGAGCGGCTTGTTCGATCAAGGCGGGCACAACAGCGTCAATGACCAAGTCCATCAGGTATGCAGCCGATGCGGACCGGGTCGTAAGGGAACTCGCGTCGAGGACGCTGAATCCCGCATCAAAGTCCGGCAAGATTGCCAGCTGGCCTCCATAGTTGCCTGAGTCGCCCATCTTCGTGTAGATATCCGTGACAATTCCTGAGGCCGGGTGGACGTAGCGGTAGATCTCCCAGGGCTTCCCCACCGAGTATCGCAGGTCTGCGCTATGGGTGACAGGCTTGATCCATTTGCGCGTCTGGTCCGCGGGAAGGAGAGTGGAATTCAGGATGGCCACGCCGAGCTTGCTGAGATCGTTGCTGGTCGATAGCAACCCACCGGAGGCTTTGGTAACGCCGGCATCAATCGCAAATCCTTCGATCGGTCCTGCAATGACCGAACGCGCACGGTTCGGGTCGTTCTCAGCCGGAGGGTCGCTGAGAGAAGAGGTCATCCCCAGAGGCTCGAAGACGCTGTCCTGATAGACCTGTTCGAGGGGCTTCCCGGTGAGGTTCGCGATTGCCATGCCCAGAAACATATATCCATTGTTGGCGTATTGCGGGCTGCTCCAGGGGAGGAAGACGGGAGAGTTATCAGCCTCCGCTTCCGCGTAGGGAACCTCAGCACAGAAAGGTCGATTGCTCCCCCAGCAAGCTTGCCAGAGGGAGGGGTCGCTTTCGTTTAGAGGGGGGAGACCCAAAAAGGTAGGATCCGTTTCAGACGGGTCAGTGCTGTTCAGCGCTCTGGCGATAACGTAGCTGGCTAGTAACTCCGAATTTCCCCCACGAGGGATGCCTCCCATCTGTGACGCAATTGCGTTGAGGGTGATCTTATCCCACTGAGCGTCATACACAGGTTGAAAGTCACTGGACTTCTCGCGGACGAAATCCGCCATCTCGGGGAAGATGTCAGTGAGGGGTCGGTCCCAGTCAGTGCTCTCAAGCTCCAGCAGACCCGCAAAGACGGTGATAAGCTTCGAGACACTAGCCATCCGATAGATGCTATCTCCATCTACTTTCTTTATCCCGACTGAGGAATTCGCGACTTCGGCGCTCGTATGGTGAATTTGGAGCTGCTGGGCTGCCGGGTCATGGGTCGAGAACATGCCAACGGAGAAGGTCAGATCTCTCAGTTGAGATATCTCGCTGTTCTCACTCGCATTGCGACGACTCAGACTCGCTTTTAGGGTTGAGTCTAGCTTCTTCCAACTGGCGGCGACGCGGCTGGAATCACTGGTGAGGTCTCGGGGGGCTGGGTAGGTTGGACCCAAATATTGGGCCAGTACGCCGGGAGTCCAGAGAGGAGCGAAGGGAAGAGCATAATGTAGCAGACGCATGTTGATCTCTAATCTGTCGGTGTCAGTCCCGATCAAGACGATATTTGTTAATCTGGCTGCATATCCGATAACAGTCTCCAGCCCTGTACTTATAATCCGGGACCAATGAGTCTCGTATCCACATGACGTTTGTAAACTCCCGGCATTACCTCGTTCGCGGAGGAGTTTAATTGCATTGTCAGATTGTCTGTGTCATGGGTAAGTATCTATGGCTGTGCCCGACGACTGGATGTAGATCGGAGGAGTCAACGAGAATGGGGGCTCCTGATTGGTTCCCAGGGGCACGCTGGAAAGGGAACGATCTCGCATCACGTGCAGGGCTAGTCCCGAAGCAGACGGATCAGTCGCTGGGCGGGTGGCCTGACAGACCTGAGGCAGCAACACTAACCTGACGTGGCCGAACGCAGCGCTCGTGGTTTCGCTTGGATTATGTTGAAAAATGAGGATCTTGGCTGGCGAGCCTGATAAACGTGGCTGTGAGCACCGCCAAGTCATATCAATGTCCCCTTGGCAGCGATCGTTGCGTAAGCCTGTCCGTGCGGTAAGGCCTTGGGAATGACATGTCAAATCTAATCTGATCCAAGTGTATCGGGTCCCTGACCAGGCTTCTTCTGTACAAGACGCGTAGTAACAGTCAGAGGCCTCTGGAGAAGCCGAAGGGTGCTTGATGAACAAGAGTAGCAATGTGCTGGAGGGATATGCAAGTCTAAGTTGGGAGGGATGAAAAGGAATAGCATTGTCCGCGGTTCTCCTATGACTGTCTTCTCGGCCGTATTGGTCTACTCTTAGTATTTGCCAACAATTGCTCCTTATGCCATCAAAAAGTCTTCATGATTAGTACGTCCCATTGGACTGTTTGGTCTCCTCATTCGATGATTCTTCGTCCGACTCACTCTCCGCACTAGAGGATGCCTCCTCCTCTTCGTCTGTCTCATCCTTGCTCTCCGTTCCTTTCTTGCCCTTCTTCCCTTTCTTTCCCTTCTTATCCTTTTTCGCCTTGTCGTTCTCCTGCGACTCTCTTTCGGCATCCTTCTTTTTCTTCTCTTCCAGCGTCTTCTCCCCCCATGATTCTACATGTGTGATGGCATCCAAGGGAGAGCTTTTGTGACACAGCAGATAGCCTTGGATCTCCGCCGGCGAGAACGTGAGTTCGGGAATCTTGTCGGCAAAGGTGGTCGCCAACTGCTCCATGTCCACTTCTGTACTTTCAGGACGGATCAGGGCGTGGTCAGCGGCTGGGAGCAGAGGGACCTTTTCGGCTGTCGCAGTTAGCAGCAACGCCTCAGTCACGCTGTCCTCCAGATGGGAGTCAATGCTCGGCAGGGCGTCTCGGAACAGGTTCTGAAACATCTGCATCATCAGGTTGCGATTGGCCAGCTTGAACTCGATCTGGTAATCCACCCGGCCCGGCCGAATGAGGGCAGGATCCAGATTCTCTTGGTGATTGGTGGTCATGACGAGCACGCGGCCTTCCTGCGCTGCCACGCCATCGATCGTATTGAGCAAGGCCGAGAGCGAGATCTTGTTGTTCCCCTTTCGCTTCTTTTTGGATTCGTCGCTGCGACGACTGGTCACTTCGTTCGTGTCGATGTCTTCCAGGAGCACCAGGCATCGGCGGGGCAACGCTTGGAAGAGCTGTGCCAAGGCGTCTTCGGTGAGCTGGGTGGCATTCAGGTCCAGGATATACACGTTCAATCCGAGAAACCCTGCCGCCGCGAAGGCGAGACTCGACTTGCCCGTGCCGGGGGGGCCGTAAAACAGGTAACCTCGACGGTAAGGGATGCCCCGATCGCTGTACCATCGCATCGTGCTGGGGTGGAGATACTGCTGAACATCTTGGATAAAGGCGGTCTTCTCTTCATGGTCCAGGATGACGGTAGACAAAGGTCTTGCGGGACGCGCTGTCGAACGGGCCCAATAGAAGTCGTTGTCGTACGCTCTCTTGGCCCCGCGATAAATCACCGTCTTGCCCTTTTCCTTCTGTGAGTATTCCACGCGCGCTTCCAGCAGCAACTGCTTCAAAATGGACGCATCCCACCCGAGACACGAGATGCGGAGTTTGTCGGTGCGCGTGTAGAGCATTTGCCCGCGTTCCTCGGTCTGCCGGGTGAGTGCCAGGCATCGACCGCCATACTTGAAATAGTGGGTGCCTTCGGAGGGCGACCACAGCAGCTGACGCGTATTCGACAACGAGGCCTTCCATTCCGTGTCGGTGGAGGCCTCCGCGTCCAACATGTCGTCAAACTCGCCGTCGTCGGAGTCCTCACTGAAGTAATTTAGGCCGCTACTGAGGGAGGTGCTTGCGATGAGGCGATTTTTGGTTTCATTGAACCGTTGCTTCGTTAACCAAAATAGGAGATAGTTGTAGGCATCGTCGTGTGATTGTACCTCGACGGTGGAATACAAGAGATGTAGCGGTAAGCTGCCCACCTGGTCCAGAAGACTTTTCGCAAGATATGATCCGACGGCAAAATATGAGAAGTAGAAGAATCTCCCGAACGACGAAGAAGGCTCCATGGTGGGGGAGACGAGGGGGAGGGAGATTTCCCACGGCCACCCACAGCGTGTAGTAACCGAGACAGAAGCTGGTACAAGAACGCGGCAAGGAGAGTGGTGACAATGAAGTCGTATTTATACATGTCCAGCCTCATGCGACACCTCAGGCCAGCCTGAGTCATGTCTGAGGCTGAGGTTTTCGTGCCTTTGGCTGCCTAGGCTCACATGACGTTTTGTGTCACTTTTCTCTTGTCTTTTAGTGTGATTTCTTATGCAATCAGGGGGGCATTCAGAGGACTTCATTGGAAGTTGCAGTGTTGATCTCACCAGTTCAGGTGTCCGACCGGTTTCTTACGTGATAGTCCTCATCCTCGACTATACTCGAATAGTACAGGACTGAATCTGGCCAAACCGACGCGGAGCCACGTGAGATGTCTGGCCCAAATAGTGCTTCACCACACGGAGGGTCGCCCGATAAGCAATCAAAGGACCCACAGAAGCGATCTTCGAGTCTTTATTTGTTTCGTGGCGTTACTTGGCTGCCTACGATATACTACCGTGACGTCATGCCCTAGACAACCCGTCCTTTGTTCTACTACGTAGTCAGCTGGAGTTAGGTAGGTAGCAGCTATGTGAAGCCAATATGAGGAGGTGGAACTCAGGATTAAGCTTATCTGTTAGAACAGCAAATCACGGGTATATATATCAAGGGTTGATATATATATATATACTTCATACTTCACATCTAGCCCGAAAGACATACTGGTAGTCTCCTGTATTTTGTGGCTCTTTAATATTGCGAGACCAAGGCCAGTCACTGTAAGGTATTGATATATTCTGTATCAGGTCACAGATTCCTACCACCCATTTCTATCTAGAGGTGGAATGGTTCATATATGGTGCCTGAGGCAATAAACACGTGCCAAGCCTGACCGAAAAGGGGATAGTCTGGGGATCTGCAGCCTGACGCAATCACGCAATCGGCCATTCACTTCAATAGCCCCAACCAGTTCAAGCCCGTCTTTTCAACTTCAACCCCAATTGACCCTCTCGACTCCAAATTCCACCCTTCATAACCTCACAATGGCTTCCATCCTTCCTCGTGCCGGCTTCCGAGCATTTACGGCCCTTCCCCGGGCTGCTGCCCTCCCCAGGGTCTCCCTCGCCGCCAAGCTTCCCCGCGCACAGCCTCTGGCGCAGCCCATCGCTCGCCGGTTTGTCTCCAACATTCCCCAAGAGCAGCCCCGACTGCGTCTCGGATCCACCGGTATGGATGGCTTGATTCGATGAAGTTTTATAGTTGACCATTGGCATAGCTCCGAACTTCAAGGCCCAGACCACCCATGGCGAGATCGATTTCCACGAGTTCGTCGGCGACAGCTGGGCTATCCTCTTCTCCCATCCCGCCGACTTCACCCCCGTCTGCACCACTGAGCTGGGCGCCTTTGCCAGGTTGAAGGGGGAATTTGACCAGCGTGGTGTCAAGATGATTGGACTGGTGAGCTAGACGTGAATACTATGTGATGCTCAAGGTCATGCTGACCAATGCGACCTTTTGCCTGCAGAGTGCCGACAAGCTTGACTCCCACGGCGAATGGGTGAAAGACATCAACGAGGTCGGCAACACCACCGTTCAATTCCCCATCATCGCCGACCCCGACCGTAAAGTCGCTTTCCTCTATGATATGATCGACCAGCGGGACCTTGACAATATCGCCGAGAAGGGCATCCCCTTTACCATCCGCGCCGTTTTCATCATCGACCCCGCTAAGAAAATCCGTCTGACTATGCTCTACCCGGCCTCGACGGGCAGAAACTCCGCCGAGGTGCTGCGTGTCATTGACGCTCTGCAGACTGCGGATAAGAAGGGCATCGCGACCCCCATCGACTGGACGGTCGGAGAGGATGTGATCGTGCCCCCCTCCGTGTCGACCGAGGACGCGAAGAAGAAGTTCGGCGAGGTCCGGGAGCTGAAGCCTTACCTGCGCTACACCAAGGCCTAGATGGGCTGGCCCTGTATCAAAAGTTGTATGATAAAAATTATAATAGAATGAAATGGCCCAGCGTCATGGTTTGGTGGCACTCCATTGCGCCTTTGAGAACATTGGCTAGTACGATGCTGTCCGACGTCGATGTCGACAAGCAACATCGAGGAACATCAGCTCGCTCGTTCAAATAAAGAGGTAGAGTTAGCGCTGCCGAGGCGAATAGTCGGTAATCCGAGTCTGAAGTTGAACGCTTGCTTTGCCTCATCGGGCCGAGAGGGTCCCATTCTACGCAGTATGCGCAACGAAAGCCAAACAGGCATACACCAACCAAGTAAAGAATCAGCGGGGGGAATTGGAGCTCAAAAATAAAGCGCACACTATGTTACGTTCTCCATTTCCCCACAACCCCGCAAGTACCAAGCTGGAGTGTCTAAGACCGGAACCGAAGTGATTGAAGGCGTGGATGTTCCGCCGGAACCGTGATCAAGCCGAAGTGCATCCTACTTATTTCAAGCAGCTCCTTCAGCGATTAAAAGTCACGCAATTCAAATCTTGATTTCTCATCCTCCCAGATTCATTTCCGAATACCGTATTTGGAGGTTAAAGAGCAAGATGTCTACAGGTCCCCATCCCGTATGTTGCCGATCAATCTTGATCGTCTTCCATCCGCTGACCAATCGCACAGACAGTCAACAAGGCATCCGTACTTCGCCCTGGCGGTTCCTTTTACTATGAAGATAGGGAGATCCCTTCCTTACAATCTGATCGAGATGTGATAGTGCGAGTGGTCGCTACCGGTCTCTGTGGCTCCGATGTAAGCAGTGCCCATATCGAACCCTCAACCCCAACAACAACTGACTGAGGAACAGGTCCACTACTGGCAACACGGTCGCATCGGTCGCTATGTTGTTGAGAACCCTATAATTCTCGGCCACGAGTCATCGGGCATCGTGGTCTCCCGCGGCGCCAAAGCATCCGGCATTGAAGTTGGCGACCGCGTCGCGATCGAGCCGGGAATCGCTTGCAACACCTGCAGCCCATGTCGCAGTGGTCGGTATAACCTGTGTAAGGATATGCGGTTTGCCGCGACCCCTCCTTATGACGGAACACTGTCTACATACTACCGCGTACCGGTTGAATGCTGCTACAAGTTGCCGGCACATATCTCGCTGCGCGAAGGCGCGCTGGTCGAACCGCTCGGGGTCGCAGTGCACGGATGCCGACTGGCGGGCGATCTGCAGGATAAGTCGGTCATTGTGTTCGGCGCCGGGCCGGTCGGACTGCTTTGCTGCGCGGTTGCCAGTGCGTTCGGTGCGTCGACGGTCGTTGCCGTGGATATTGTGGCTGCTCGACTGGAGTCGGCAAGACAGTACGGGGCTACACACACCTACCAGATGAGTGCGGAGAAGTCTCCGGAGTTAAACGCCGATGCCCTGGCAGCTACAGCTGGACTCCACGATGGTGCCAATGTTGTCCTTGATGCTTCGGGTGCTGAGCCGTGTATCAACTGTGGTGTCCATGCGCTGGCGCATGGTGGAACATTCGTGCAAGTCGGACTTGGTAGACCGAATCTGTCCTTACCCGTTGGACAAATCTGTGACAAAGAGGCCACGTTCAAGGGGAGCTTCCGGTACGGTCCCGGGGATTTCAAACTGGCCGTTGGCTTGCTGAACTCGCGGCGGGTCCGGGTCGATGGGCTGGTCACCCATGAATTCTCTTTCTCGCAGGTCGAGGAGGCGTTCAAGCATGTTGCTGGCAAGGGCGGGATCAAGAGTGTGATTTACGGACCGGATGTCGACCCCGAGGTAGCCAAGCAAGTATAGTATCTTTCTGTTGGTGTTTGAGGGATATACAGTGGATATAGATCTTTAGAACTGTACACTAAAAAGTAAATAAATAAATCAAAAGAACTGCTCATGCCTTAAACGCCCATCCCGTCCCATGTCATATCCCATAACCAATACATGCCGCTTTCACCATTGCCTAGATAAGGGTCTTCCACCCCCATTGGGACGGCGCCAGCACCGTCCCAGCCATAGTCCATGGGGACCTGTAGGGCGAATTGCGATTCGGCGTTTTCATCAGGTGGCGGATGCGTCTGAGAGCTTTCACCGGAGAGAGTATGGACAGAACGGTCATTCCCAGGTGGTAGAACTAACCAAGGCTTAAGGTTAGCATGAGACTATGCAATCGCGACAGAAGATAATTACCATGATGGACAGTGGTCAAGCTCTCGTTCAGCCGAACCGCCCGACCCGGATCAGGCCGGATATGATTGCCCACTATTGGATCGGATAGACCTATGGTGCCATCTAGGGGTAGTCGCAGCGTATCCTCAACGGACATGCGGCCGAGGCTGGTCGGATCCTGCGTGACATGATGCCCAAGCCTCTGGGGGAACCCGGTGATGGGCCCGAATATGACCTCCGACTCGCGCCGGAGGAGCATGGTAACCACGTTCTTGAGCACCGTGGTACTTTGTTTGGACAAGGCGGATCGGGTCCCGATGAGGTCCTGCAGACGCAGGATCCGTGTGATGGTCCGTTTGACGACCTGCGCTGTATCGGACAGGGGTTCGGAGAGCGCCATCACGACCAGCACGATGGCAGCGTTGAAGAGGTTGATTGCGAGGAAGGCGACCAGGTGACTGTCCGTTGCCAGCTGGGCGAGCACGGGCATTTCGGTTACGCGGGCTGTTCGCACGGCTGCGTTCATCCATAGGTCTGAACTGGCTGCTTGTGCGGGTGGGAATGGTGCTTCGAACGAGAGGCCTGGGGTGGAGTGGCCGGACGATGCAGCCGCCGGATGGGATGCGGGTGAACCGCCGTCGCTGCTGCCGTGCGGTGGCCGTGTGGCTGAGGTGAGATGGTCGACTTGTCGTGCGAGTAGAGGCCGATGGAGAACGATGAGACGTTGTCATATGTGAGTTGCAGTGATAGCGACTGTAACGCGTGCGCCCTCGACCCGGGTTCTCCGTCCGGATGATAGTCTCGCTCGAGATCTAATGCGAGATGAGCTGGGAGGCAGGCTCGCCATCTTTGCAGCTCCTGGGTGGCATGCTTGACCAGAGAAGCATATGGATTCCCGGTCAGCTGTTGCGATGTACGAAAGGTCCGTGAACCGAATACCGCTTCCAGCGCCGGGGATGCGATCAGGTACAGACGGTTCAACTCACGCTGGTACGCAGAATAGCATATCATGTTGTTGTTGTCGCCGGGCCCTGGTGTGGTGAAGGATGGGTTCTCTAGCATATCAGCGGGCATGCTCAGATTGCAGTCTTTGTCGTTGATCCCCAGAGGCCGACCGTAGGTAATGGACGCAAACCGGTCCCATGTGTAGATCGTCCACCAGACTCGCTTTCTTTCTTCGATGTCTCCGAATTCACCCTGGACGGGCTCCCGGTGCATGCCCAGCGCTTGAGACATTTTGATCGTGGCGCCTAAGAGCGCGAAGGAGAGGTTCGGTCGACCATGGTAGACATGGTGCGAGCCGAGGAGGATACAGGTCTGCACGGCTGTCACTGAAGGCTGGTCCATCAATTCCACCAGGTCCGCTTCGACGATCTTTATGAGGTCGGCACTCCATTGTCGCCAATGATCCCTCGTGTCTTCGGCGTCGCGATTCCGTTGTGATCGGTACCAAGCTGCCATTCCGAGCATGACTGCCAACAGCAAGAGAAACGGCTTCTGGGATGGGTAGGCCGAGCCATCTTCGATTGAGCGCAGTCGTCTACGAAATTTCGGTTCGTACACCACCAGCGAGAACCAATGGATGGCATCGAAATACTCCTCCAACAACTCATTCATCAACTCCCCAATGGGTAATGGCTGGCCCAAGATCGAGGCAATGGGGAGCCGTTGGCCAGCGACGGCCGACTGCGCGACGGGCGCACTGGTACTTGCTCGGTATCCTGGGATAGCAAATGTCGTTCGCTCGTCGATGTGCTGACTGCCCAGTTCACAGATCTTGCGCGCCAGCCCCATGGCCGACTCCGCCTCGCCACAGTCGATGGCTGCGCGGGCGCTGTGCTCATCCGCCGGAAGAAAGTCAGCGCCGGGCGCATTAGCGTCCGGCCCTTCCACCTCATGGCGAGGACTGTCCTCACGGTCCGGCGGCTGCTCGGCCGGGCCCATGCGTGGGGGTTTCGACTGACGCCTAGAATTCCTCAGGGTACGTCGGGATGCCACTCGGCTGCACCCGCATATCAGCCACCTTGAAGCCGAGAAAGGGTATGCTACCAACTTACTTGCGAACAGCATCCTTCTGCTGCGCCGGCAGAGCCTGGCAATCCACATTGGCTCTGACACAGAGCGTGCACGGTCGGAAAGGATCGCACTGCCATAAGATCCCCAATCGTCTTTAGCAGGACCCTCCAATGCCGAGGACGCGCAGGAAAATCGGCTTACCCGAGATTTATGGAGACGGCATCGTTCGCAGGCACTGCTCACCCGAGTCGGTAACGACGACCGTAGATGTCTTTTGCTTCTTGTTGTCCGCGGACTGTCGCTTGATATTTGTCTTGGCCGACGATCACTTAGATCCTCGACTGAAGGGGGATCGGAGGCCATGGCGGGTTTATGCACGAGTCGGATGATGTTTGGAGATTGAGCGATTTTTGTCCGATTTTTGGGTTGATTTATTCCCCACACTTTTCCATCCTCCACGGCCGAGACGCTGACCGATGGGTCGAATTACGAGATGCCGGGTTTTCGAACTAACTTTCTCGTATTTCTGTGATCTGGTAGTCTTTTTGCCTTTTTTTTTTCTCTGCTTCTATCATTTTAATCTTTATTATTATTATTATTTTTCCATTCTTAATTCGATTCCATGCTACGGAGTAGCCAAGACGAGCTTGGTTTCGTCTCTCTTGCGCGCCTGCTTGCACTAACCCTAAGCAAGTCAGGTTTGTTGTAATAGGATAGGTTGACAGCAATGGTACTTCTTTTCGGGATAATTCTCGTAATAATACTATTAGTTCAAATTATATTGAGCCATCCTTAGAGGGTAAGGGGACTGCCAGTGAGTCCTCCGTATCTAAGCAAGACCGGCTTCATATCTAAAGGGGGTATAATTTGCCCTAAGCAGCTACCCTTGCCTCCCCAGAGACTATATGCGCATAAAGCATAAGGAAGAGATAGAGCTTCACAAATATTGGCGCCACTAGAGGTATGGTATGGAAGGTTACCTCAGACGTAATCCTGGAGCTATGAATGCACATCCCATCGCAGCAAGTATGGTATTCCGCCGCAGCAATGTTTGTAGAACCAGAACAGACTCAACCGATAGACAATCTTTCCCCGCGCCAAGATTAATCCACCTTGGGTCGTACAATATATCTGAGATCTAGTAGACTTACGCTACGAAACAGTCCCTCACGTCGACTTTGGTCTCGCCAGTCGCTAGCGGCTATGTTCAGTAAACAATCATTGTCCATAGCACCTCTCATCTCCTGATAACAGCCAACTCGAAGTCTACACCCTACACAAACGACACTTCAACTACGCCTAACGGGTATAGGGCCCTTATCTTTGAGAGAGGATACTACTGTCATCCCGCCCTATTGAGTGCTGCTCCAATCAAGCAATATAGCCTAGCCGTGCCGATCGTCTGAAACTGGCGATTATGTCTTTTGCCACAACGATATTTCCCAGCAGAATGACATTGTGGATCCTCAGACGCTAAAGATAAAGGAGATCGTCAACTAGGAGTAGGTGGGGGTTCTTCCCGTTTACCTTGCCCTCCCTTTTTTATCAGAGTCTGGGCTCTCTATGGCATTGTAAGGGGATGTGTGTGTGTGAATATCACCTTCTAGACAACACTGTTCGCTACAACAATGAGGTTTATACTTCCTAGCGTACTCGGAAGAAGTGACTTGAGTAATCGTGAACTGCATAAATTCGTGGACTAATTCTGTAACTGGGCTAAGCTTTAAAAACACAGGTGCATGGCGAAACATGCAACAGTACAATTTTACACCGTGATAAAAACCACCTAAACAGTCTCGTGATACTCAATCTGTCCCTCATCATGACTTAGCATCTGCTTCGCCTTCGAAATGGAGGTACTCTGGTCTGTGAGAGCTTGTTCCATCTCGATATACCTTTGCGGTCGAGCGACGCTGATAGCCTCCGGGTTCCCGTTGACGAAGATACTGTGATTCTCACGGAAGAAAACATCAATGTCTTCTAGCGCGCGGTTGGCGGTCTCAGGATAGAAGAAGTAGACAATAGGAATGAAAGAAAAGTTGAAGACAGTCCAGATGATATAGAACTTCCATCCCAGATTCTGGATCCCGACCGGAGTAACCTCCACGACCATGAAATTCATCGCCCAGTTGGTCGCCGTACCAAGCGCAGCTCCCTTCGTCCGCATGCTAAGCGAGTTGAGTTCCACTGGGAGAAGCCATCCAATACCCTGATAACTGCACCCGAAGAACAGGTAGTAGCAGAAGAAGAAGGCAACCGCAGCAGCCGCCACTTCAGTCTGGTTGGGATAGTCCGGCTTCTCGCTAAATCGGAGCAGCACAGTGATCATCAGGTAGCAGACGCCCTGACCTAAAGCACACCAGATCATGAGTTTGCGTCGACCCCAGCCGTCGATCTTGGGGATGGCTAGTGTGCTAGCAATCAGGTATGAGACGGAATTGCACGCTGCAAGCAGTCGTGATAGTGTCTCGGATAGCTTGACGGATTCCATCAAGACCGTGGGCAGGTAGTATGACGTGACGTTGATACCAGCCAGCTGCTGCATAGCTTGTGCGCCGGCTCCCAGTATCAGACGGCGGATCACGCAGGTGCCGCCCTGGTCTCCGGTCTTGCCGCGCAGGAGCTGACTCCAGGAGATGGCGTGTTCGCGTTCATATTGTACCGCGGTGATGATCTCGGTGTAGGCTGCAATGACATGGGGATCGTGGACATCTTTGTCCTCCAGATCAGCGATGATCTGCTGAGCATTCTCCGTTTTGTCGTGGCCAATCAGCCAGCGAGGGGACTCTGGCAGCCATGGGACGGTGGCATAGAGGACGAAAATGAAGACAAATTGAAAGGCAAGTGGGAATCGCCATGACGCCGGCCCAGGCACAAAGGAAAACCCAAAGGTCATCCAGTTGGAGAGTGAATAGCCGGCAACGTTAAGGATCATTTCAATGATAACGAGCTTGCCTCTCCACTTGATCTGTGAAGTCTCTCCCTGCCACACAGGGGCCGTGGCAGTGTTAATACCGTTTCCAATACCGGCTATCACTCGACCGACGATCATCTGAGGGACACCATAAGCGGCAGTCTGTAGAACAGCGCCGATGGACATGATCGTCGTTCCACATAGGATGGTCTTTTTGCGACCCCATTTTTCTCCGACATACATGGCAGCTATGGCCCCAACCAGACAGCCGACATCATAGATGGCCGTGACTGTTCCCACCAGACTGGCGTTGTTGTGAAGATGCAGTACATCAAGAAAGTCTTTTGTTACGATGACACCACCTGAACCCAGAAAGAGACGCTAGTTAAGCACTAGATGCAATAAAAGAGAAGAGAGAAGAGACATACCGAAAACACCCTGATCATAACCGAACAACATCATATCCGTTGCACATGCAACGGTTACCCAGAATGTCAACCATCCTCCCTTCAAGCCAAAGTACGGCTGACTGAATCGACCCTTCGCCATTTCGGTGCATGAATGATATGATACAAGTGAACGATATTGACACACAGAAATACCTGTCTTACACGTGGGAATCTGGGGGTGGTTTTATACTAATCGTACAATACCCCAGGATATCCATCTCCACTCTCCAAGGAAGTGTAACCCAAGAATACATAGTCACTGTAGACCCACAATCGAGACCCTTTAAGTGGACTGTTACCAAGCACTAGTCCAAAATAAAGGTCATAATCCGGAGTCGAAACGTGGAGAAGTCTGCCCATGGGGTTGAGTGTGTTCGGTTCCGCCGGAACTTGACGCTTCAACGATCGGTTCCGGTCAAGATACACTTCCGCCGGCATTCAGGCAACAGGAACAGGGGCAAAATAAACGTAATGATCGGCCGGTCCGGTGGTGAGGCAATCGTTCTATCTATGAGCGATTTTATTTTAGCTCACGTGCGCGTCCTAGTCACCGTCGTAGAAGATGACGTTCGTAGATGGACGGCACGGCTTGATCGGAACGAGACGATCCTAAGTTTATATCCATGATGTTTACCGTCGGGTACCAAAGCTGGTCATGGATAGGAAGCTTTCTTTAGTAAAGTATACGATTGGTGTCTGAGCACACTTTTTTTTTACACGGTATCCAGGCTTCGGCCGAAAGGTGAGAGGGGGTTTGTCGGCTCGCCTGTTCTCGGCTTCCCGAGCCTATCGGCGGCCTGCAAGTCCGAACGCTGGTGGTATAGCAATGACATGCAGTTCGGAAGGATATGCCAAATGTTCTGCCAGATCAAGTACGAGGAACTGACTAGGTGATATAATTATTAACTCAGCTGCAGATTTGCCTTCATGACATCTAATTCATATATACAACAAAGCCTTCTCCCCTAGCACATCCCATCACATTATTGCCTTACGTTAAACACGCTCCGGCCAGGCTTCAAACAGGCCCTCGGAGACAGTGACATCGCTGAATGTCACTTCACCCGCACCGTTGTGGAAGAACTTGATGTCAGTCGAGTTCTTGTACCAGGAACTGCGGGAAACTATTAGCCAATGCCTTGTTGCCGACCATCGGAGAATACATACCGAGCCCAGGTACTCAGAGCAAAGCGTCCATTGGCGTAGACCTCAAGGACGGCGTTGTCCACAACAACCGTAAGGTCCAGAGTCTCCATCTCCTGAGCATCCCCCTGAAGATCGAACAACCGGAGGCGTCCGGACTCGTTGGTGCTGACGATTCCATTTGTGGTTTTGGCTGCAGCACTGGTGTTGCTGCGGTCGACGATGATCGATTCGTTGGAGAACTGATAGTAAATAGTGGTACTCTCGAGGTCAGAGGACAACACTTGGAATCCGGCCTGGAGATCGGAGTTACGGGCAGAGCGAGGGAAGGACAGCTTGGCAGTCAGGACATAGAACTTGGTAGTCGGGGAGACCTGGAAGGGCACGAGGCCAGCCTCCTTCGATGTACGCTCAGGCTCAGTGATCTTCGGTCCAGACATGAGAGCTTCACGCGTCTCCCGAGCAATTTCAATTCCCAGGGTCTTCAGCTCAATGCCAGACGGGCCACGCTCCACACGCCAAGATGATCCACTTTCCCGCACAAGCTCATTGTCCACCACGTTGGAAATGGTCTTGATATGGAGCTCACGAGGAAGCAGAAGGGTGCCCACCCAGTCTTGTTGTGAAAGTGGGAACCCCTTGGCCTGCTCAAATAGGTCTCCGGTCAGCCAGACAAACGAAATGTAACGATCGGGAGCGCCACTCTTTGTGGACACCTGGGAGGTGGCGGGCAGAATCTGACCAGCGGCAGCATAGCCGGAAGCACCCCAGTCGAAGACACCGGCCATGGTTGGTGTGAAAGTGACATTTCCGTTGTTAGAGACGTTGCCGGTAGCCCACAGCATATCGTGAATGGATGACACCTGGGGCACAATAGGAGCTCCAGAGCCCTCAGTACCCAAGGTTATGAAGATCTCGCCATCAACGCTGTAACCTTCGTCGTCCAGGCCGAAGACATTACCAGTCTCGAAGTTGAAACCCCATCCTCCAGCCCAATCACCGTTACCCCAAGTGGAGTTGACCTTCTCCTGCCACCACAAGCCAAGGTACTCCCAGTTTTCGAGGCTCATTTCCTTCTGGTTTTGACGATAGAGGAACTGGCCAGGGCCTTCTTCGTGTACACCGCCAGAGACGGTTGTGTACCAGGTACCCGAGGCACTGTCCACGGCAGCGTCCAACTCCGAGCTTTGGAAAGCGAAGGGGTCACGGAAAGCGGTCACATTGCTGTCCGAAGGAGGGAGCGGAATGACCGGTGGGCGATCGAGTTTGGTAAAATTGCGACCACCGTTGGAGGTGACCGCTAAGGACTGAGATTCGGCTCCAGGATTGTAGGGGATCGACCAATGGATAGGAAGCGACGAGACGGAGGTATAGAAAAGGGTGGGCTTGTCGTCAATTCCCTTCGGGAACACGAAGCCATCAAAGACCGCTACAGGGTCATTCTTGCCACCGGGCATGATAATTTGACCTCCATTGGCATTCAGATCACGGTATTTGACCAGATCATCGGTCGTGGCACCTGAGATACCACTGCCATTGTGCAGCCAGCCAACGTGGAATAGACCGGTGTCGGGATCCGTGTAATGAGCACACGGGTCGCCGATTCGGCCGGCTGGTGGGAGAATATGAGCTCTGGGCCTCCATGTGTCATACAGCGATCCATTGGCCTGGGTTGAAAGGTTTGGGGGAGCTGCGTTGTAATCGATGGCGGAGGCAGCGTAGGCCACCTGGGTGGTGACCAGGGCACCCGCAGTTGAGGAGAGCTTCATGGCGACGCGCTAGGAGAGTGGATGGATGGCAAAGCTCCAAAAGCGCTGTCGGCCAGGAGATGTAGCATTTAAGTAATATTTTCAATTCATACTACATCTCGGTTGCTGTCGGTCGTTGGCCGAGGTAGTAAAATGAGATATGGGCCGCATGCGGAATGGTGCCCCTGGAGAAAGTACATAATGTCGGCGAAACACCCCATTCCACCATATCCACGGGGTAGACTATGCCCTGTGTCTTGTTTCCTCCGCACACCGTTCCTCAATGAAAAGCGCACGTTGGACGCACTGCGCGCAATTCTCCGAGGATCCCCCATTTCCCCGAGAGTTGGAGATCCAAGCAAACAACTTTTCCCATCGTAGTAACTGAGGAGGGGCGCAAACTACATCATGGGGCCGCCAAGTGGTTTTCTTCCTTCCTGTTCCTGAGGAATGGTGGATCATAGATCTTGGTAAGCTCCTCAACAAATTTTGGGGTGCACCAGCCTACCCGGATCCCATCTGACGGTTTCTCCAAGAGGAAAGCTTCTCGTCGTCAGGACGAGAACCGCGCGATTGTCTCATTGTTGCGGGGGAGCTGATGGGCAGATGTCGTGGGGTTGTCTGATCAAGAATGATCGATCCGATTGATTACTGTGGCGTTGATAGTATATGTATCAAACCACATCTGCATGTCATCCATAGGGATACATGCAACTAAATGCCTTCGGATGATCGCGTTCAGGGCATCTGCCGAAAACCCCGGCACGTGAGGCGCGGTTTGCACGGTTTGATCTGCCTGCCCCGTTTAGGAACGTCGGGCATCAACTCCGTCTTCCACACTTGGAAAGCATGCTTGATATCCACTGCGTGGCTCTACGTCTGAGGGCCGAAAAATATTCATTCATTGTGCAGCTCTTCTAATTTTTAATCTGATAATGTCATATATACTATGGTCATATCCCTTGTTGTATAGCCGTTGACCCGTAGTAATCATACACAGTACAACAGATCTCATCCTCTCTATAGGCATACATTCTGATGATCCCTTCCTTTCCTAGGGCCCGTAAGGGTAGTTTGAAGATCGTCATTTGATTGATACACAATGAGACGCACTCGGAGAAACTAGCCCTATGTCTGGGTCTCCACAATTTGCCCGACTGTGGGGGCCCTGAGGGTATCAATTTTGAGCTCACCTTCTTTTTAATGCCAAGGGGAGGCCACGCAAACGATCAAAAGCCCATATAACTGTGTCATAAAGAAGACCATTTCATATTTCCATGTCTGGAAGGATAAAACAAGATGTATAGTTGCGAGACACCATGGAACTTATGGAAGCATTTCTACGCCTAGAAGATTAACTAGACAATGAACATTAATTGGTTTTCCCGAGCTTTGGGAAGACAGAAGTCCTTGTCTTCCTTTATTATGGTTACTACACATCTTTCATACAGTACGAGGCTTGATCACGCTGTATAAGTAGCCAACTAGTTTATGTAAAACAGTTATTGCTTCGCCGTCCCATGAACGAGAGCTACAGAAATAAAATCTCGAGTGGACCAATGATTGTATGTTAAGTGCGCAGGAGGATTCATGACCCTAACTTTAGAGTTTCCTTTACGTATATCGACCGATAATACCTCAAATGCTTGCACTCTCACGACCAGCTGTCGATCAATATCTTGAAACCAGATTGCACTTCTTCTGCTAGCTGCAATTGCAATTAGCTGGCACCCATCTGATCCCTCGTAGCGATGTATCCGCTTCTAATAACGGACTTCGACTTGACGTGGTTTTACCCTCCGAGCTAGTGCGCTTTATAAGTTCAAACTTGACCATGTACCACTACTTGTGCCGTAAACCTTGTCCTTTGCTGACTTGAGTGAGCCGAACACATGAGGAGCTTCGCCAGACATCCAACCTAGGTCCTCGATACTTTTCTCCCCTCGCGAAGGTGTAAACAGCAAACACAATGTCCGTCACGCCGGCCGAAATGACGACAGAGCCAGTTCATATTCTCTTTCGTGGCACGCATCACTGAAGGCAGGAAAATAACAATATCGAGTAAGGCGATCCTGCTACCCAGATAGAATTTAAGAGATATCATGGAACCTCAGCTCGTGCACCTGTCTACCCTAGTTTACCTAATCGGGTATGGGTCGGGTGTTGCCTAATCCGAGTATAAGGGGGTCTTTGCCCTAGTTGCTCATAAACTGTTATGTGTGAGTGCCGCAAGGAATGGCATCACTCCTGGAAGGTATCCAGTGACAGTTTTACCACCTCAGACTCTTCTTTAGTAGCTGCATCATGGCAATGATCTTAAATTTTCGAGCCCATATGGATCGTTGATCAGAACGTTGGGACGCACACGTGACACTGGGGGTGGAGTTACCACGAGGACCAAAGCTCAAAGAAACGGCACTGCTTTAGTGGGACACCGGGGATAAGGTGCTATTTTCAAAGGGATTCTGTTCCCGGTTCAAGCTGAAAGAGACGCCGTTTCAAGCTAAAGCCATTAGACTTGGCAATAAAGTTTGGGGCGAACAGCACTGCCGCCACAAGTGTCACCGATTCTGGCCATGGAATGAGTCAAAAAAAAAGGAACTAAGAGGCTCTAGAACACGTTGGGTTACGAAATAACCGCCAATAAACTCTTGTCTCCGATCATTTTCAGCCTCTTTACGGCGTTGAGAGATCCAATTGTGCTACATTCATATGGGAACCGAGGACAAGGAAAGAGCACGATACGAAGGCAACGAGATTGTCTAGACCCACTCATTGCCATGGCCTTTACCGGTTGGGTTCCACCGGATAGAGGCGAGACCCTGTCAAGTTAAGGGTCCTCGTCAAGCCACAGGAAAATCTCACCTGCGAAGCTGAATGTCCTATGTATCATCCTTCGTTTCTACCCCTTTTACTCCGCCCGACAATGCCTTGAGGCTGGTCAACACTGCTACCCTTCTGGTCGAGAAATAATTCAGCGATTAGGGAGCACTGGAAACGTGTCACAAACTATTCTGGAAACGCAACCTTGCCCCCCCCACGGTCCATGATAGACTTTCGCTGGCGATGTTCCCTATATCGAAGGCGTTCTGCTGCGATTCATTCGGCTGTCTCCGACAACATCCATAATGCGATTCATTAATTGATCAATCAAGGATATAACAAAACCAATGCGACAATGGAAGAGTCTTTTCGGGATGCCACACAAGGATCGAGTGCCGGGATGGCGTCCTGCCACGCTTCGCAGCATTTACTTGGGCTCGCTGGCTGGGCTCATGCTAACGATGTTGATCACGATAGCAGGAATTTACCTGGGTAGTGCTGCGAGAGGCGGACTCGCGATCTTTAGCTCGACCGATGACATCGCTACGGCGCAACAAGTGGCATACACCTATGTGCCCATGGTGATGGGTGTCATAATAGGTGTCATGTGGTCCTTCACCGAGTACGATGCTCTTCGACTTGAGCCGTACTTCCTATTATCAAATCCCAAAGGCACTTCAGCTGACGTACTCCTTCTCAACTATGTTTTCGGTCATTTCACGACGACTCCCTTTAAGGCCGCCCGCAACCGACATTGGGTGGCTCTTTGCGTGTCAATCCTGAGTATCTCATTGCAGTTGATACTCCCAGCAGTCCTCGGTGGCCTTGTCAGCGCAGAGGTAGTCTCGATGCATCTCCCGCAAACACTAAAAACGTGGCCCATGTTTATCAACCTAGACACGCATGCATACTGGACGTTTCACAATGCGGTGAATCAGTCCCTTGCGATCAACCGTGTCCATTCGGCAAGCGATATAATTGGATCCAGACGATATGCGATGCCTCCGGTTCAGACATATTGGAATAGCAGATCCGAGGATGACATGTGGAGGCTGAACCAATCGGTCTATTGGGCCGATGTATCGTGCGCCTACGTCGATGGCGATGGTTTATTGGCGAGTCTGTCACGTCTGGAGGGGGATCAGGAAGCGCTGCCTCTATCTGAGCTTCTCCTCTCCGATCAAAGCGGTAGTCAACTGGCAGATGTCGCCGGGCCTTTCGACACTTGTATCGCGCGGTCCGATCAAGATGAAGATATAGACACTCCCCAGATACAATATTGGAAGCTACTACAATGGAACGAGAATCCAAAGCTCTGTAGGCAATTCAACCTAGTCGGCGTGGCGGTACATGCGAACCAAGCGGTATTCAACGCACAACATGGTTCCAACAAGTCCTCAGACTGGTTCAGTCCATTTGGGTGCAGCGTCAATTATATGACGGCCGACGCAGAGATCACATTATATGCGAATGGCTCAGTCGCTTTGGTCGATGTACAATCAGATACCACCAAGGATCTGTCGGAGACTGGCTTTGATACAGCAAAGTTTAGCAGCTCACTACTACGCATGGCAGTCGCTTCCAACAATATAAACGATCAGTACGGGATGCTGTCCCAAGGCGATGTATGGTCCGAAGTTGACGCAGCCATCAGCCAGTCCTTTGTCCCTTTGATGAGCCGTACCTTTGACCTTCGACAAACTGTTCATGTCGAGGGCATCCGTATTGTTCAGCGAGTCGCATTACTGGTCCAACCGAGCAGTGTCCGCATATCGGCAGCGATTCTAACGTTCGGAGTGGTGCTTGTTGCGAGTCTCCTCTATCTGTACCCACGACGTCCAAACTTTTTGAGTGACAACCCTGCTTCGATCGCATCGATGTGTTGCATAGCTACCGATGTCATTGATGCTACAAGCCTGGAGAAGCTGTCCCAGATGGAATTGGAAGTGTTAACGACCCGGCAGCTCCGGTCCCTTCTACGCACAGGCCGCTGTAGCTGGAGGGAAACTAGTCAAGGACAGCGTCTGGTAATCTCTTTTCCTGGTGGTAAGTCGAGCTGAGCTGGGGTACCTGCGAAGCCATGGTGTTGATATTGACGTACTGCAGACTCCACTCCTCGAAGCCAACAGAAATCTCGACGAAGGGCCGACCCTCCACCCCCTTTCCTCATGATCCCTATCTTCATTTTAGAAATGTCCGCATTCCTTGCCGCACTGGGAGGCATGCTCGTTATCATGTCGAAGTCCTGGCAGTACGGGTATTTCCCACCTTTGACTGATATCAAAGTAGACGACCTGAGGAGTTTGTGGATGTTGCTCCCTCCCGCAAGTGCTGCTCTCATACGCGGGTTGTATATCTCCGTATACCAAAATTTTACGATTTTGGAGCCTTGGTTCATACTTCAAAAGGGCAACGCAACTGCTCGGTCCTCCCTTTTGCTAGACTATGGGTCTCAGAGCCCGTTTGCCGTGGCACTAAAAGGTTTCAATCGTCGTTATCTACTGCTTGGTCTTGTCTCCTTGACGTGTATTCTCAACACGATTCTGACTATTCTTGCAAGCGCTCTCTTCGCGCTGGAATACACCCCGATGGCTACCGGGAACATTGTCGAATCGGAATATGACTATCGATCCTACACTGTCGGCCATCACACTTGGATCTTGGCCGAGGCCGATCTTTTCCAGAGCAGCATCTACACCGGCATACCTATACTTCCTTGGACCACTACAGCTCACTCTCTGCTTCCCGTGCAGTCGAACATGACAGAAGACCAATGGGCTACCGGTCCGTTAGTCGGCATCGGTGCCAACCTAACGTGCCAAGCCCTTTCTGTGGCAAACGGGCATGCTGAAGACATTCTCTCCGGTCCGACCTACTGGCAATATTCTCCATCCGGGCATCCGAACACAACCTGTCGAGTCCGTGCGCAAGAATCAGCCCTCGGTGGCTCGAAAGCGCCGTTCAGCGTTGACTTCATCGCCCCGACCGAATCAGACCAGACGCACCCCCTATGCCGAAGGCCTGGCATTCTGGTCGTTGCCCAGTTGAACGAGGCGGGCCTTGATGAAGTCCCACCAGGCAACATTGCCACCCTGTACTGCGAGTCTCGCGCTACGATCCAAACCTTTCTTGCCACCTTCGACCTTCGCGGATATGTAGAGCACTATGATACTATGAACGGAACCGCCATCACGGAGGGCCCCATGCTGGCGAATATCACTGCAAGCCTGGCTAATTACAATAGAGCATTTGCGAATCCACTTCAGTCGAATCTCACCCACTATCCCCCAAAGGACCGTCATAAAATACTGCAGAATTGGTTCGGACTCTTGGCAGCCCATGTGTACAAGCAGAAGAACACAAACAATCTCACTGCCATCGATCTTGACATCTTGATCGAGGCGGCCACCCTAGTCTACCGGACAGTATTTGCAACCGATGTCTCGCTCCACCGTGACTTTCATTTCAATCGCCTGCCACAGCCCGTACGGATTCCCGACGCTACTATTTACGACACCTTCATGTCCTTTATTCCGGTTCGACCGGCTTTTGTCATTGTCTTCCTCATTATTGCCTTCGACACATTTGTCCTCATGTATGTATTTGTCACCAGAAAGAGGAGGTTTGATTTCCCCCGGAGTCCCCGATCAATTGGTTCAATGATTCCCTGGATTGCCAAGAGTAAGATGCTGGGCGACTTCCGAGACACTGCTTCGTGGAGCACATCTGAACGGGCGACACATCTGATGAAGCTAGATAAGAGGTACGCGCTGATCAGGACGGACATGGACAATGGGAAGCGGACGTATGCACTGGATGAGGAGCCTCGTGTTACAGGAGAGTACGGCGTCCATACCCCCTCCAAAGGACCTGTTGTACAGAATGCGCCCGTCCATAGCGATATTTAACAATGTATCAGTATATAGAGTTTCAAATCTCACTTGATACCACGTTGCAGGCTAGTTAATTCTGCTCATCTAGCGCCAACTCGTTGATAGAGTTGTATCATATCTAGGGCATTAGGCCGCTGGGGAGCAGCTAGCAGGGAGAGCAAAGCATCTGTGAACTAGAGGGCAGCGGTCATCAACCAAGGGAGGCAACCCTTTGAGCTACTTTTCCAACCGTGGAAACATGTATCCCTCTTGTTCTCTGTCCCGTGGCTGAGTCCACCTACTACGAGTGTATTGGAGTGGAAGACAACATTCCTTGCGTATGATGCAGCGCTCTGTTATATGATACCCAACCAAATGCCTGTCCAATGGCATACAATTATATGTGAAATGTCGAGGCGTTATAGTTTCCTGCGTACAGAACGTAGCCACGTTGCTCACTTGAATCTGATAGCCGTCTTTGAAGCATATGGTTTTGGAATATAAAGCCAAATAAGTCAGTATTCTTCCATCAAGAGCCGATAGCTCAGCAGCATCATTGGTCTAGTGGTAGAATTCATCGTTGCCATCGATGAGGCCCGTGTTCGATTCACGGATGATGCACTAATCTTTTGCCTTTTTCATTTTACGTTCGACATTTTTTATTACCGTTGTCCTGCTCTTTTTCATTTTCATATTTTTTTTTCTTTATTCTTGTTAGAGGATATACAAGGAAAGCGTTGGAACATCTCATTTATCCTGGATGTTTGTTATCGCGGTAAACCTGAGTGATCAGTCCAACAATATATTCATTGGATGCTTATCTGCCACATTATATATAGCACGATGGATCCCATGTACAGGCCATTGAGTCTGTGTTACTGTATTCTTTATCATAATATAATGTTGGATCGTAGTAGACAAGTACTACTAAGGCAGATTCCCATCTACAAACCGGTACCCTAAATATATATTTACTTTAGCTGATAAAAGCACCCATAAAATAGACGTTATCATTATGTTTCATTTTCCCCTGCCTAGCCAAGATTCAAAAACAATTAGAAATTAGCTGACTTCACTCCAAGCTCTCCTGGAAGTATAGAATGACCGTTTGTAAGTATTAATCTAAGCCCTCGGACCTTTGGTGATATCTTGGCAGGTGACGGGCAGATCGCCGTTGTATGCTGCAACACCAGTGTTGCCAACGCCGCATTGCGCTTTGTGATCTTTTGATTCAATGTGTACTGAGCTGCTAGTGTCGCGCGACCTCCATTTTGCTGGTGAACCTATGGCTCACTGTGCCAGGGCCTGGTCGACCAACGCCCGGTACTCTCTCTGTTTTTGACATTGATCGAGGAAGACCTGGTATTTCGCCCGCAGCAAACTCTTCTCACTCTCATCCTCAGTCGGAAGGAAACATCTGCCTGGCTTGCTCATCTTCTCCATAATCTCTTGCAGATCAGCCGTGTTTCCTTTCGCATCCGCGGTAGCAGCCTTAGCACCCAGCATCGCGGCGCCGTGGCACACGGCTGCATTCACATAAAACGGAACTACCACAGTCATGTCACAGGCAGAGGCAATCAAGTTGACTAGGATGTCATTCTGGCATTGAGACCCCGACATAAAAATGGAGGTAATGTGGTGACCGGACTGATTCATACTCTCAATGATTTGTCGGGTCTGCAACGCGATGAATTCCAGCGTGCTGTAGTAGAGGATGGAGAGACTGTTGATTGATGTATCGCTTGTCAAGCCGATGATAGAACCTGTCATCTTTGGATCAGCCATGGGCGATCGATTGCCCCAAAGGTCGCCGTAATAGAAGAAATGGCGTGCGAGGTATGCAACACAGGGGGCGTTGTTTTTCTCAGCCATCTCCCTGAGATGCTCGTTCAGAAACGTGAAAATGTTGGTCTTCTTCACTTCGGCCAAGTCCTTCGCCTGATTATATGCTGGGTGAGTTTCAATGACATGTTTCAGCAGCTGGCCCGTTGCAGATTGCCCTCCTTCGGCCATCCAGCAATCGGGCAGTAAAACATCTCGATACGGTCCCCAAACTCCAGGCACGAACACAGGGTTCGGCGACATGACGAGGTGGCAGGTGGAGGTTCCTGCTACCGCAGCGAGTCTGGTAAAGAGCTCTTGTCTCTTGTCACTGGGATTGCTGGGGAGATCAACCTTGGCCCCGACCGTGCCTATCCAGCCGGCATAGGCGTCGATAACACCACTGCCAATGGGAATGCCGACTGGCAGACCTAGTTCCTTCGCTGCTTTCTCCGATAGATAGCCGGCGAGCTCTCCTGCATGAAGATGTTGACCATTCTGTTCAACCGTTGATCAGCTACTTGGGGACACCGCTGGAAAAAACCGACCCAACATTGGACATGTTTCTGAAAGATGCAACTCACCAGGCCATGTTTCCCTCCGATTGTAGTGAAACTGTTCTCTTTGAAATCACCCAGTCCAATGGCCTCGAAGAAGTCCTCCGCCCATCCACCGGCCGCGCTGTTCTCAGGATCTTTCGGCAGATAGCCCTGCTTGCAGACGAGGCTGCATAAGCTCCTCGTCTCACTGCCAGTCGCAATATGAGTGAGAGCATCCGCCAAGTCATAGAACTTGTACTTTGCGAATGTCTCGGCCGGCATATTATTTTTCAGCCACAGGATCTTGGGGATCTCCATCTCAATCGACATTTTCCCTCCCACATAGCTCAATACCTTGTGTCCAGTTGCATTGATCTTGTCTGTTTCGCTTTCTGCTCTGTGATCCAGCCACAAGATTACATTTCGCTCACTATGAAACTCGGGTCCAGTAACAGACACTGGCTCATTGGTATCGGTGGAGAAGGCAGCGAGAGAGCAAGTCGCATCAAAGCCAATGCCACGGACGTGCGATGGGTCGATTTTCTTCTCGGCGAGCGCACGACGTACTGCTAAGCCAATGCAGCGCCAGATGTCCGTGGTGGATTGTTCCTGTTCCCAGATCCCCCCAGGTTAGTAATCGTTTTTGGCCGTCACCAGGCCCATGGACGTTGGGGGCACCACTCACATAGTACACCTGTCCATAATGCCAGAGAGCAATGTCTTCGGACGCCAATCCGACGATCTCTCCAGTGTGGTCGATGACACAAGCGCGTGCACTGCCCGTGCCCACGTCCACGCCGATGTAGTAGCTCTGTTGGAGTTGCATGGGGGATGATTGCGTGGTAGGAAATGGCTACTCGAGAATTCTACGGGCGCTACCATGGGTACTTTTAATACTTGAGCCCCGAGTCGGGCCCGTTTAGAATGCTGGCGGTGATAATGCGCTGTGCGATGGAACTGGACCCCAGAAACTAACCGGTGAACATACCAGACGGAGCACACGGCGTGTTTTGCCGCTGGATTTCCAACCCGCTGCAAGACTTCCGGTGGCCGGATGCATCGGGGGCTCCACATTCTCTCCCCAGAGATCCACACGCATCCACTTCCCCGGCGGCCAAAACGCCGTCCATGCCCGATCACAGCCCTTCTCTTATACGGTCCGCTGCACGGAGAGTATGAGATTCCCTCGCTCCACAGCTCAACAATCACGATCTAGACCAATGGATCATGCTCAATTGCTAAGAGATTTCGCCCCGGGATGAGGGCTTTAAAAGGGAGAGACGTCCCCTTGTGTGACAGGTCGAAGGGTTGTGTCTGTCTTTGTTTTCTTTTTCTGGAGCACCGAAAGCCGCATATTTCAAACCAGGTAGACCAGGCAATATGATCAACCAAGAGAATGTGAGATCCTTAAGAGCTCGACTGTGACGCCAAGTCCTTACCTGACATGACCGTCCCAGAACCCATCGCTGGTGCTTAAAGCCGTGCAAGAGCTCGAGTTCGAGGATCGCCCGGTACCAGACTTGTTGGAGCCCTACGATGTTTCCGTGAGGATTGAATACACAGGGATATGCGGCAGTGATGTAAGTTCCTTATAGTTTTTGTGTTTGGAAAAAAAAAAAAAAAAACGCAACGGAAAGGAGTTCAGGCTGAACTCCTGTTTAGGTCCATTACTGGCAGCGAGGCCGAATTGGCCAATTTATCCTCGAAAAACCGATGGTGCTGGGCCATGAGTCGGCCGGAGTAGTCGAGAAGGTTGGCTCCAAGGTGCAAACACTGGCGGTGGGCGATCGTGTAGCCCTAGAACCAGGAGTGCCCTGCCGGCGATGCACGTTTTGCAAAGCAGGCAAGTACAACCTGTGCAGCGAGATGGCATTTGCTGCTACTCCTCCCTTTGACGGCACCTTGGCCAAGTACTATGTTTTGCCAGAGGACTTTTGCTACCGGCTTCCTCCGAGTGTCAGTCTACAGGAGGGCGCGGTTGTGGAGCCTCTCAGTGTCGCGGTGCATCTCGTTCGACAGGCCGCGCTGCAGCCAGGGCAGTCCGTGGTGGTCTTTGGTGCAGGGCCCGTTGGCCTCTTGTGCTGTGCGGTGGCACGAGCCTTTGGGGCCTCCAAGGTGATTGTGGTTGATGTGCAGCCGAAACGATTGGAATTCGCCCGTGCCTACGCGGCTACTGCTCATTTTCTCCCGGGCATGGACTCCTCGCCGGCTGATAACGCCGTTCGGCTTCGAGAAGAAAATGAACTCGGGGTCGGCGCGGATGTTGTGATCGAGGCCTCGGGTGCGGAGCCCTCGGTCTACACTGGTATCCATATCTTGAAACCTGGTGGAACGTATGTGCAAGGCGGGATGGGCAAAGAGGAAGTCAAGTTTCCAATCACGACGGCATGCACCAAGGAGCTCGTTATTCGGGGAAGCTTCCGATATTCGAGTGGCGACTACAAGCTCGCCATTGAGCTGATAGCTGCTGGGAAAATCAATGTTAAGGCGCTGATTACACAAGTTTTCAAGTTTGAGGATGCGCCACAGGCGTTCGAGGAGGTGAAATCGGGGAACGGGATTAAGACTCTCATTGCGGGCCCAGGAGTGTGATTAAATCACGACCATTCTTCTTTGTACAGTTGCTATTGATGGTGGTATCCTCTCCTAGCCAGTGATGAGCGATCGAGTTTGAGACGAGTATATAGAGTTCTAGATTTAATGCTGGCACGATACCAATTGAAAGCGCTTTGTATTATTGCTTGACTATATAATGTAAGCCCTAGTATACCGCACATGACAGCTACATACCGGCGAGGCTATTTATCAATATACCTTAACAGAGTGAGCTATCAGTATCGATGGACGCCTCTTCTCTTTCATTAGGCTAAACTGGCACCGTTACTACACACAAGATACAGTGGAGCAAGGAGACAAGATACAGTGGAGCAAGGAGACAAGCTACAATACTGAGTAATGTCGCACGTTTGTGCGTCTTTCCCTAGGTTATGCACTAGATAACATGGTGACTACGCCAAATCATAACCATGCTTATTTATGCAGACCGTCAAATGAAAAGAATGCCGCTAGTGCGGTATACCGTATGAAAAATAGCCCACAGCCAAGAATGCCAATCATGTAAGTTAGACTTTCTAGACAGCGAAAGCACAGTAGTAGAACCGGATTCTAGATCGCCAGGATAATCTCCTCGTACCTGTCCAACTTCGCTATCTAGCATGACGTGTTTCCAGGAAACGTCACCCTGCAGCCAAGCAAGCAATCGGACTCGTCGCATGCACGTTGGACGTCATTATGTTACACCGCAACTGCAAACGAGCCCGGGAAGCAGCCGCCATCGTGCGCTCGAATATTTATCTCGTTTATCCAGGATGGCTGGTAGCGGGCAGTAAGTCTGCCATTTGGGTTTTGGGCGCCTCTTCGGAGGAAACCTAGTGAGTAGGTTGGGGTTCTTTGGGTCAGTGCAAAGAAGTGATGTCTCCTGGCGCAATCCTTGTGATCATGCAGTGAACAATGCAAGTCTCACCGCTGCGAGGGCGTTTATATATGACAGGATAGAGCTGCAATTCGTGAGATGGATGGAGGGACGAGCATCGCTCGATCCTGCCTCTGCGATCCGACCGCGCGCAGCCTGACATTAGCGCAATGGCGATTACTCTAGATGTATTATTCCCCAACACTACGCCATGGACCTCGAGCCATCGCAAACACAGGCAACTTCCCATCTTCGAGAGCGGCCAAGGTGTCAAAGGGACAGTTGTTCTGTCGTCGAAAGACCAGAGAGCTCCGGTATCTGGCATCGTGAAAATCGCCTTAGAAGGTAATAAATAACTCTAGCAGCCGACAAAAGCGCGACAGCACTATGTATGCCTCTGAATCTGACTGGCTTCATTACAGGAACACTGTTTAATCATGTCGACCTCGTGGGGGAATCCCCGGCAATGCTCTATCATACATACGTTTATCAAAAGGTATGGCGTCTATCGAATATGGGATTGAAGGAGATCCATGACTGACCAGCGCCGAGGACACTCGGCAAACTAGATTATCAATTTGAACGCGATCTATCCAGAGCAACAGATGATCAGCGACGTAGATCAATGCTACCACTTCCGATTTCTGGTGCCGGATAGTCTAACAGGCCCCGTGTCGAACAAATACGGCCAGCAAATCCCCTCATCGCTGCATATCAACTTCTCACCAGCGAGTCATCGAGCAGCGGTCTCATGTTCTAAGGGAACCTGCAAGATTGACTACCGAATACGTGCGCAGTTCCTAGTGGAAGGGCGCTGTGTGGTGGAAACGACTCGGCCGTTCACATTGTGGGCTTCGCAGGGACGGCAACCACCAGTCTGCACCGAAGACTTCCCCGGAGAATACAGACTTTCTGCCTTGAAGACTCTCCGCCGTCCGTTACTCCAACCGGCTGGGAAACTACACGTCTATAGCCACGAGCCACTGCCTCTTGAATTTTCGCCGGAGAAAGAGGGCGCCGCGACATCAGTACGACTGCGGCTCCGATATGGACCGCTGAAGAACGGCGGCGCCATGCGAATACCTCCGCCACGGTTCTATGGGATCGTTCGCTCGAATCTCACGGCCAGCACATTCATCTCTATTCAACCGCAACGGCGATCACCAGCAACGTGTGATGCTGCCGCGTTTCCGTTCACCTTCGAAACGCGCAAGTCCTACCCCAGCCAGCTCAGGAAGATTTGCTTTCCCCGCTGGACACGATCAGAAACGGGTTAGTATATCCCTTGAAAGCAGTTTTTTTTTTTGGAATTTCGGGTAGTTTATAGCCTTCTCATATATGGAGCTGCTAATCAGCTACATAGGTGCTGAGAGTATCTGGGAAACCGAGGCAGAGATGACATTCAAGTGCCACCATCCTGCATATCTAACACCGTCATTTTCTTCCATGCTTGTCTCCAGAAGATACAGTTTGAAAATGTATATGGTCATTTCCGGCCACGGCCACGCTGCGGTGAAGCTGGAGCTCCCCATCCAGGTCGTCTACACAGGCAGGAGGTTCCTACCGTCGGAAGAAATCATGTATCTGAGTGACCCTGTAGAGGATATGCCGCCAGCATATAGCCCATAGTGTTTGAGTGGACACTCTGCTCACTTCTTGGTATCCGCTTTCCCTGTACGATTACCGATGTTAGTGCCGGGTTTAATGGCATTCATGTATACCAGACGGGCCAAATGTCACTGGTTGATTCGTTACACATGCTCGACGGGCATGATGTTGAGTCACCCTCCTGTATGCGCTGTCGTTCCATTGTAGATAGAGAGGTTTAGTTTTTTTCTTTTCTTTTCTCTTTTCTTCCATCTGGCGGGTATCTATGGACGATATATAAGTAGCTCAATCATTGTGAATCGATCATTTCACTTCACTCAGCCGCTTAGTGGTCCAGGAAGCAAAGAGCTACAGATACGCGATGGTCTAACAATGCCACCAGCGAAGCCTACAGCAACTCCATCGTAATCAACCAAGTTTCTGCCCGGGCAGCATTCTGACTGACCCACCAGGCCAATGAAGGCAGAGATTGCGGTCAGTTTTGCTTGGCGTCATCCCCACCTCGGGAGGCAAGAAATGAAAATGCGGGTCCGTGAAGATATCATTTGGCTCCCAAGCTGGGAGGTGTTTTTGCGAAGCTCCCTGGATATGGTTTAGATAGCCTTGTTCTTCTGCCTGAGCCTTCTGCGACATGAGCTTGACAGCTGGTTGGTGCTACGACGAATACTGCTTGCATCGGTCGCCGTGCTCTTGAGGGTTGCGAGAGGCACGGGATTCCGCGAAAACTTTTCCGACCTCATACATTCTGAAATCTTTTTTATTTACCGCGACGCCAGGACCCCAGGCACGTCGAGGTCAGACTCTGGCCACCAATAGTTCTCTTGCCTTTCAGATGATCCGGGTTTTAGTTCGACATGCGGGTTGGCCAGTGACCAACTAAGGCGCGCCTCCACCAGTCTTTATTCTGTCTGGCTCATGCGGCAGAAGAAAAAGCTGCGTTTTCCCGAGGGTTAAAAAAGGGAAAGAAACCTCCTACTAGTCAATAGAAAACAGTCTTAGACCTTGCCATCTGCCTGTTTCTTCCCCTTCTTCTTTTTCTATTTTATTATAGTAATCCTTGTTGATTTGCCTTGACCATTCGCTGCCCCAACCGGAACTCCCCCCTCTCCGACTATAAATCTCCAGTTTTTCTAATTCCGAGTGGAGTCCCTACTATAAGAACATCGCTATTGTTCACTTATCCAGCCCGGAGGCGTCATCTTCAACGCCGCACTACAGGCTCGGTGGCCGGAGCAAAATGGGCGATCCCAGCGCTTCACAGGACGCCGAACGCTTGTCGCGACTCGCCACTCGTCGGTCTGCCGCGACGTCGGCGAGGAAATCACGATGGTGGCGTATCCATTTCTTCCGCGGCATGGTCCACGACATTAAGAGGAGGGCTCCGTTCTTCATGAGCGATTGGACCGACGCATGGGACTATCGAGTGGTTCCGGCGACGGTGTATATGTTCTTTGCCAAGTAGGTACACTGACGACGAAACCGTCTGAAGAATCCCTCCGTGCGCCAACAGTTTCATGGGACTGTAGATTGGGTACAATGCTGATCCTGTCATAGCATCCTGCCGGCCCTGGCCTTCTCGTTGGATATGTTTGAGAAAACCCACCAGAACTATGGTGTGAACGAAGTCCTCCTCGCATCAGTGCTGGGCGCAGTGGTGTTTTCCTTGTTCGCTGCACAGCCGCTTGTCATTGTCGGTGTCACTGGTCAGTGTTCGATTCCACAACTGCTCTCGAATATCGGGAACTTGGTCGTTAACCATGCACATAGGTCCGATCACGGTCTTCAACTACACGGTTTACGATATCATCGCACCGCGAGGCACCAATTACTTGGGCTTCATGGCATGGATAGGCATGTAAGTGCAGTCCCCAGCCCTCAAGGGGAGTGTATGACGCGCTGACACGAGATTGATTTTTCGTCGCGCTGCAGCTGGTCACTGATTATGCACTGGATCATCGCCATCACCAACATGTGCAATGGATTGACATATGTCACCCGTTTCTCATGCGACATCTTCGGGTTCTATGTCGCGTTCGTCTATCTCCAGAAGGGAATCCAGGTCCTTACCCGGCAGTGGGGATCAGACGGGGAGACATCCGCGTATCTCAGCATCATGGTCGCATTGCTAGTTCTCATGAGCGGTTGGGTCTGCGGTGAAATCGGCAAAAGCAGCCTCTTCCATCGCTGGGTTCGCAAGTTCATCGAAGACTACGGCACCGTACTGACCATCGTCTTCTTCACGGGCTTTGTTCACTTCGGACACATGCGTGATGTGAGCGTCTCGACTCTTCCGATCAGCAAATCCTTCTTTCCCACCGCGGACCGTGGCTGGCTGGTGCGCTTCTGGGATCTCAGCGTCGGCGATATCTTCCTGGCTATCCCGTTCGCATTGCTGTTGACGATCCTATTTTACTTTGACCACAACGGTACGAGTCTCCCACTTCATGTTTCCCTTCCATCCCTTGCAACCCTCGTGCTGACCCCTGGATCCCAGTCTCCTCGCTCATCGCACAAGGCAGCGAATTTCCCCTGCGGAAGCCCGCCGGATTCCACTGGGACATGTTCCTCCTGGGGATCACGACAGGAGTGGCAGGCATCCTGGGCCTCCCCGCGCCGAACGGACTGATCCCGCAAGCGCCCTTCCACACCGCGGCGCTATGCGTGACCCGGCACGTCGCGGACGAGAACGACGAAAACAAGGGCAAAGTGGTGCGAGTGATAGACCACGTCGTCGAGCAGCGGTTCAGCAATCTAGCGCAGGGAATCATGACGCTCGGCACCATGTCCGGGCCCCTGCTCATTGTCATCCATCTGATCCCGCAGGGCGTCCTAGCCGGCCTCTTCTTCGTCATGGGCGTCCAAGCCCTGGAGGGCAACGGCATTACCCAGAAGCTGATTTTCCTGGCCCAAGAACACGGGTTCACCGCTTCGTCGCACCCCCTGAAGCGTTTGGACCGTCGCTGGTCCATCTGGCTGTTTGTCATTATTGAGCTGATCGGCTTCGGTGGCACCTTTGCCATCACCCAGACTATCGCTGCGATTGGCTTCCCGGTCATTATCTTGTTGCTTATTCCCGTCCGCGCGTTCTTGTTTCCGTGGCTTTTCACCCCGGAGGAACTGAACGCGCTGGACGCTCCCACGGCTAGTCCGTTTACCATGGAGAGTGTGGGTGGCGTGCATGGCTACGACGAGGATTTATCGACCGCGTATGATCGTCCGGCCATGACGGATGAGATGGGTCCCACCGGGGGCACCGACAACCGCAGCAGTGGGAGACCGGGAAATTCGCAGGGCGAGAACGACCTCGAACGAGGCGAGTTCCTCGAGCCCCAGGACGAGTCGGCTGCTCGGAGACGGAAGAATGATTCGTCTGTGTAAGAGCCATCGATTGAAAAACAAGAACTACCGCGGAATACTCTAGATATGGTCCCCGGGCGTGGCATATAGAAACTCCTACAGGATCTCGAATGATCGTCACCTGGTTTAGATAATGCATAGTACCTAATAGACTCGTCCCAATTGTTTGTCAACCTCGGTTCAAATGATCTTCTCCGCAGCCCCTTTTTTGGGTCAGCGCTAGGTCCAATGGCATGCTCCACTACGACTGGCAATCATGCTAGTCACATAGACTAGTAAGCACGCGGACGTTGTGCCTAATAGAGAAGCGTTCATGCATGGCAGCGCCGTAGTTTAACCTTATCCCACACGTGGCGTCGACGCCAGGCGGCAATCACAGCCGCTCGAGTCGGTCAGCACTTTGTTCTCATATTTGGGATGGTCCAGGATGCCAGAGACCTGCGGCGAAAAGACATGCCTGTCCAGCAGTGTTGTCGTCTCCACGTTCACTCGGAAGTCTACTCTGTAGTTTATAGACACAGATTTGAAGACATGCTGAAGTACGGTAAGATATGTCCATTAATTCTCATAGTGTATTAGAAACTTGTCGTTTTTTTTTATCATGAGGTATCAAAGAAAGATCATAACCATCTATCAGTCTATGTAATTTACAGGGAGAAAAAAAACGCCGGAAAGCAAATTACTGAGCCCGGCACATACGGCCCGACTCGGAAACCGTCCAGGCATCACTGCCGACACCCTTGAGGACGTAGAAGAAGTTGGTGGGATCCCACTTCGACTTGACGGTGAGCAGAGGAGAGTAGTTGCTGCCGAAGAAAGTCTCCTTCCAGTTGGGCTGGCGGAAGTTGCCCTCGTTCTGGTAGCAGCCGCTGCCCGGGGTCACAGCCTCAAGCTGGGGCACGTACTCGTTGGTGATCTTGTACTGGTCGGCGACCATCTGGGACCACGGCGCGGTCTCGTTCCAGTTGGTGCCGATCTGCATGGTCACGGCGCGTTGCGCAGCGCCGGGAAGATGGCGTTGGAGACGTTGCCCGGCTGCGAGACGTTCATGCCTACGCCGACGGCGACGACGCCGTGGCTGGTCAGGTTGCGCAGCACGGAGGCCATGCCGCTGGGGTTGCTCTCGAGCACGTCGCGGGGGATCAGACGGCCGCCGTATTGGTAGGTGGCGACCGCGAGATTGCCGTAGGGCAGAGGGCCCATGTACTTGTTGTAGTGGTCGTAGTAGGTGTCGTACTCGGTGTAGGAGACCTTGTAGGCGATGCCGAGGTCCGTGAGGGCCGTGGTGAAGGGCGCCAGGATGGACTTGACGTCGTCGGCGGTCTTGTTGTACGCGGTCAGGGGGTTGATGGCAAAGACGCCCGACACCATCTGGTAGATCACCGTCACGCCCTGGTCGGTCATCTCGGGCAGCAGGGTGTGGAACTTGGCGACAGCCTGCCAGAAGGCCTCAGTGGTGTTGGCCGTGGCCGCGAACTGGAGACCAGCGCCAGAGATCTTGGCGTCCGGGTGAGCCTTGACGGTGACGGATATGACCACACCGTAGTTGCCAGCACCACCGCCGCTCAGAGCCCAGTAAAGATCGGAGTTCTGGGTGCGAGAGGCCGTGACCAACTGGCCGTCGGCGGTGACCACCTCGAAGGCCAGCGTGTTGTCTGCGCCCAGGCCGAAGTTGGTGCTCAGGGCCGAGTGACCACCACCCTGAATGTAGCCACCTGCGAGGCCGACGGTCGGGCACTCGCCGGTCACAACGGCCAGCCCTTTCGCATGGGCGGCGTTGAGGATCTGGTATCCCATCACACCGGCGGACACCTGGAATGCGGGACCCTGGTAGTACGAATCCGACCAATCCTTGTAGTCAATGTCATTCAGATGGTGCGTCCACACGGAGAGGGCGCCAGCGCCGGTGGAGCGGCCCATATAGCTGGAAGGAATCTGGGGTCAGCCCGGTCCCGATGCAGGGCAATTCGGCAGGAAACTCACTCATGACCAGTGTTCTTGATAACGAAACGGATGTTGTTCGCCTTGGCAAAGTTAACGGCGGCAATGACATCGTCGCTGGACGAGACGTTGACTGCGTAGCTGACAAAGTTGCCCAAGAGACAAGGCCGGGACTCCGCAGTGAAGGGGTCGCAGCTCTGATTGGCAAAGTAGGTCTGCATGATCGAGGAAGACGACTCGAGACTGTTCGGGGACTACCGTTAGTAGCTTCTCATGGCCCAGGGTCGCAGGCGATCGTTGCCCATCGCTCAGCAAGAAGAACTCGTAGCACCTACTGAGGCAGTGGGGTCGTCCAGTCGGACTTCAACGCCGCACAAGCAGCGGCATCGTAGTTGGGATCATGGCAGGGGCTTCCAATGGGCACGGTTGCGACCAACCGACCACCGACCGTGGTGTTGAGCGATGCCCAGGACGAGGTGGAGGGCCAGCAGCTGTCGCCAGGGAGGCAGTAGCAGTTGGAATCGTCCGCGAATGCTGTTGAAGTGAGAGCCGCAGTGGCAGCGGCCAACATCCAGGAGCCCTTCATGGTTGCGCGGGGAGAGAATGCGGAAGCAAGGGAAGGCTTTACGACGAATACAAAAATCTTACGGTCGCAACGGCTCGGACAAGGGTGAATTTATATCGCACATTAATTCCGCGCTTCTACACTACACCGAGGCGCCAGGGGGAGGCATCTTCATCTATTGTCTGTGGCGGAGACATCTTCGACAGGAACCTCATGAGCAGCGTCCGGAGATGTTTCCCCAAGCGCGTCTAGTCTGGGCGGAGGAACCGAAGAGTCGAGAACGGGGTGGATATCAATTCACGATTTCCCGGCGACATCCGGGTAATGAATCTGATATATCGTTCGGAGCATTGTCCGTCCTCAGTTACGTCCGCCCCCAGATCGATCCGCCCTTTGATCAGGCCAGGCACGACATCTGATACCCAGGGGAACTGATATACCTACCTTCGGATCGCCGGCCATGTTGCGAAAGTGCTCCGAGGCTGGTCTCTGGCCAACATTCCATCTCTTCATCCCTTTTTCCAGGCTTGAAGCCCTAAGGTTTTTCCGAATCTGGCCCGAAAAACTCTGTTTCTGCCTAGAAGCGGTGTGGGTCCGCTTTGCTGGTCTGTGAGTCTGCCACAAAAGTCCAGTCTTCGAATTATTGGCACGACGCCGACCCAGTGGGAGCGCAGCCCATGGAGAACAAGCCTTGCCTCGTGTATTTGCCGAACTGGGCATAGATTCAGTGGTCCCCGTTCCCCGGTGTCTTGCTTTTCCTTCAGTAGTGCAAGTAAGGGCGAATGTAACCCACTCTATCTGAAAACTCGTATACGCCGGATGGCGCAAGGGTTTGGAACAACCGGCGGATCCTGGAAGGAATGGGTCATCTCCGTGTATCCGGTGGCAAGGCTCTGTCCGGTAGTCCAAAAAATGAGTGTTGTCACCAGTCTGATCTACAATCTCTCGTCCTCGCAGTGACAAGATTAACATTGACATGAAACTGTGCCCGGCGCTTGTCGATTCCACTGTTGCTGAATTCGTATAAAACGGCTGCAGCTCACGGCGCAACGGCCAGGGCGTGCATCATGCACAGTGGATCCTCTCTCGAGAATTCCCAGATGGCATTGAGGCCCGGCTGATGGTTGGCAGTCGGGATCTTTAAAGTTCAATAAAGACCCACGCCAATATTTGGTTCCCAAGAGACACGCTCAAATCTCCGCTGCGCAATGCCGAATCCTATGGCCGCCAGTCGGCCAAAGAGAGCGTCCAATTTCGTTTAAATCAGCCACAACCGGGTACCTGGTTGCTATGTAGCCGACCCAAGAGCACGATTTGTCAAAGAATCCTCCTTCGGGATCACAAGCAATACCGGATCCTAAGAAGATTCAGCCACAACCTTGGTTTCCTGCTCGCTTATCCTTCGATCCAGCCGGAAAGTCTGGACAGCTCGTGCCCGGATTGAGATCTCTTCTTCAAACTCTAAAAAAGTCATGACTAGTTATATGTGCCACTCCAGCTAGTTGGCAGGGCCGGGGTCCAGTATGACTGACACTGCGGTGCCTCCACCATGTCTGGCTTGAAGAGGCCCTGTCCATCAGTCCACCACCTGTAACTCTCCTTCACCACCCAGGTCCTGCTCGGGGTGCAAGAGTCATGGGCACGAGTGAACCCAATGGCGGCCCAGCCCTGCAGAAGGGAATCTGGGTCGCCGTGGCCCTTGCGGCGGTGATTGTCATTCTCAGGGTCTTCGCGAAGCTGAAGATCGGCCAATTCCGCGTGGATGACATCTTGATGATCCTTGCATGGTATGTGCCCCTGCCCACCCCTATACCACTTTATCTCTGTTGGCCTTTCCCATCGCTGAAGGTTTATGTGAACTGACTCGTCTAGATTCTGATGATCGTAGCAACGGCCTTTTTGACCTTGTCAGTTAGTCATGGCTTTGGCAAGAACCTGGAGACGCTGCCGCTCAAGGACATGGAGGCCGTCTTGAAAGCCATCGCTATCGAGGTTCCGATTGTGACGATGAGCACTACAATTGCCCGCTGCTCCTTTATCATATACCTCCTCGCTATCCTCGGCTCCAACCGAACGTACCGATTCGCCTTATGGTTTATCATGATCTGGCAGCTCTCCGGCAACATCGTCTCCGCCGTCCTCCCTCTTAGCATCTGTCGCGATGTCAGGATTCTCTGGGATCCGACCGTGAAGACGACTTGCGGTGACAGCAACGCCGTGATCAAATTTGCCTACTACTCCAACAGTACGTCCGTCTCCTCGCCATCGCTCTCTCACAAAACCGCGTAACTAATCTGCCTCCCAGCCGTCAACTCAGCCACGGACTTGTTTCTGGCCGTGTTCCCCATCCCTGTCTTTTGGAATCTCAACCTGAAAACGCGGGTCAAGCTCGGCTTGATTGTTCTGCTCAGCCTGGGTCTTGTGTAGGTTCTCCAATTCGCTACGCGCAGGAAACGCGCAGCTGCTAACGATTGCCCCAGGGCCATGGTGGCATCGATCGTGAAAACAACGAAACTCGACCAATTGCCCAGCGTTACAAACCTCGGTGCCTCCGGCGGCATTGAGCTCATCCGCTGGGGGTATGTGGAAAACGCCGTGATCATCATCACCTCGTCGATCCCTTGCATCCGGCCGCTGGTCATGTCCTCCGTCAAGAAATTCTCCAGCCACAGCTTCTCCCGCTCGTATGAGCTGCGCAGCCCCTTTACTGGGAATCGTCGCACAGGTGAGAATGCAACCACTCAGTCGCGCCGTAAATTAGCGACGAATAACGATGCCGAAACGTGTAGTATTGAGCGTATTCTAAACCCCTATTCGCACAACACCGTCATCGGTAGCCATCAGACGTCGTCGAATCGGTCGGATCGAGGCATTACGAAACAGGTCGAGATGTCGGTTTATTCTAGTGACGACCCTGCGAGGAGCGTGTGAGATTTGGAATCTACCTCGCGGTCTTGTTCATACTTGTAGAGCCAGTCATGGTTATACGATGTACGTCTTGATGTGAACTAGATTAATAGAACGATTCAATAATGGACGAAACCACCGTGCGTATGATAAACTATTGGGTGTGCACTCTCTTCAGGGTCGCTTTGGTATGGTTTTGGCCGACTGTTGGAAGTTGTAGAAGGCATTGAATACGTATGATAGAGAGGTGAGATTTGAACCTGATAGGAAAACCAAGAAGTACAGAGATTGCACAGTCGAATGGTGCTCAAGGAATGGCTCTTAAGATTCATTGCACTTCCAAAGAGTATTAGGCTGGTTACTAGATGGGAGGCGCATGTTTAATGGAGATATCTGAGTAGCCTCGAGTACCACAACATATAAATCACTAGTACAGGGACAGCAAGAGAGTAGCCAGAACAACAAGACGGATGTGAAGTCATAACTAATATGAAATACAAGCAGTATTTTTTATCGTTTTCTTATCTTTCGTTAATAAAAAGTCAAACAAAGGAGGTTGGGCGATTCCCATCAATAGTCATTGCATACTCGATATGTTGAATACCAAGCAGGAGTACAGATACTGCGCACCACTCCATTCAAATCCTGTGAAGAGAATCTTGTTTATGCGGTGGATGATCGAATGTATCTCATGGCCTCACTGCAGGTGAGCACTGCTATAACCCGTCTTCTTCGTGGGAACAGGACCAGCCCGCACCGTGTAGTCTCTCAGCCAACAGCTCCCCTTTTTGTTTGAGGGTTGCGCGGTTACCCAGATGGCGCGCTTGCACTTCGGGGTATCAGTACAGGCCTGAACACATTCTTTCGGGGTCTTGTCGCCGAAACTGGCGAGATCGTCTGAAGTCCAGCCGGCGTCGTCGACTAGATGATACCCCCATTAGAAGACAAGACTCTAGATGCGCATGAACGAATCGAGCTACTTACGCATGCCACAGTAAACCTTGTAATCGTTTCCTCGGTCATAGATATGATCCTGGTCGTATTCCGGGCACTCGAAGCACCCCTTTTCGCATTTCCCATTGCAAGTCTCCAATTGGCGCTTCAGATCGTCGACTTGGACTTGCAAATGTCCAATTCGAACCTTGTCATCCTTGCACTCGTCATCATCATTCGGGAAAAGGGGGTCCTCCTTGGTTCGGTGCGTCATGTAAACGACGTGCGATTCAGGGATGAGGGAACCTCCCAGGCTGTGGTAAAGAACGCAGGATTTGGCCGTGTTCGCCTGTCGACCAGCCGTGGTTTCTTTCCCTGCCCACAAGCTGGCTTCGCAGCTAGGGCTCTTGCTGCATATCGTAGCGCATTCATCCGGACTCCCAGCGGATATGACCGTTCTGTCTTTACTGATTGGCCGCTGGTCGCAGTGGTACGTGACCAAGAGATGGGACTTGATTGCTTTCTCCTGTCCGTCGTTTACAGGACAGACTTTGTTGTAAAGTTCTCTCGCTGTGCTAAATGATTGACCAACGGTAAGACTGGCAAAGAGGGGGACTAGGGGAACCAGGGCTTGCAAATGCATGTTGAAGGTTTGAATTTCAGACAAGGACGGGTTTTCAATAGATGGGCAGGCTTGATTGAAAAGGGAGTAGAAGATGTTCAAGTGTTGATGAACTGACGTTATGGATGGAAGGTGAGAGCGCGTATTTATAACATTTGGCGATCTCATTGAATGTTGCTTCCAAGGACAGTTATCCTAGATGGACTGAGAAGATCATTAATTCCAAATGCCATGGGCTTCCATGGCCCACTACCCCCGAGGCGTATAGCCCTCCAAGTAACCCCTGGGGTGTTCAGCCAGCCCAGTCTTCCACGGCGTTCCAGCTGAACCCTTCCAGGACGGTATTTGACCAGGTCCCGTCGAGTCTTTCGTGAAGCTACGAATTGGAATGCTTGGTATACGCCTCAACGAGTATATTGATGACGTAAATCTGGGACACAGAGAGAGCCCTTTAATGCGGATTTGTCAAGGGCAATTATCTTTCAGGTGGAGTGAAGCCCAATGCAACATTGGGTGAATGTTTTTCGTAACCTTGGTGCAGCGGAAGCCCCAAGACAGCGTCTATTCAGGATGCATGTTAGTCAATACTGACGATGAATGCAACATAGGACCACAAACGAACTGCTCTGTTCAAAAGGCTTCGGTGGTGCGGCTGATGCATCCGGACACCCTGCTGGGAGATGTGCCATGTCGGGTATTCCGATTGGCCCTAAACCAGTAGAGATATTCCAATGAAAGAAGGATCTTGCATTTAGGGCTGATGGTCTAGGTCATGTCTACCATTTGTGGATCTATAGGATAGACGCATGAGCAAAGTACTCGTTCCAGCCCCAAGACTATATGGTCAAGCCTTCAGCATGGCACAATTAAAGACTAGAATAATACATACGGAAGGGATCTTAGATCCTGGATGACTACGAAGAAGAAAAAAGGTAAGACAAAATAACAAAGGCAATGAAGTCATGTTCGCTTCAGGCTTGAAATAGATCCATGTATGCCGAGCTTGTGGCTCAATGCGTGAGAATCTTCATTGGCTCCTTTAGCGCTTCAGCCCGGAGTAGGAAATGGCTATTGCAGAAGCTGGATCTGCATCAAACATGATGGCTAGCTGAAAAGCGTTCGCTACGTGGTGGGCAGTTCGTCTTTCCTCAGCATTCTAAGATAGGTTGTTTCGATTAATCCTGTCGTAGCTGCCCGCTTGAAGGTGGTGAATTCCCGGATATGACACAGCAGCCTGGGGAACATTGGCAATTCCCAGTAAGAAAGGGGTCTGGTCCAGTTTTTTAATGATCGCTTGGCATTCAGCCAGTACTGTAGGGAGTGGCGCCTTCTTCCAAAGCTGATAGTCTCATCGATGTTTGTCGGTGTCTAGACGTACTGTCGCGGGAGCTATGCAAAGGAATCTTTGCGGACGATCAAGTAATCCAGCCCACAGTCGGTGCACCATAGATACCATTACATGGCCCTGTGGTAGTCGGCACTTGAAAGGTTTCCACTTATCAGACTCTGGCGATGGCAGACCAAGTCCAAGCACTTCCAGAACATTAAGCGACGACAGATCACACCACCGATGATAGAAATCACCCTGTTTCCACTGTTTCCGCATGGCCACGCTAGGCCATTGGGGAAAGAGGTCAAGGAACAGGGATGCGCGGTGTGCCAAGAGAGGATGGACACGCTCTAGACTAGCATACAGGGTTCTGAGGTTCCTCGATATCCGGCTGGTGAAGAAGCATGCCCTAATGCATGACTCGCACGATGTGAATACTAATGATGGGCGAATGAACTCCTAACGAGGCGCTGATGATCGCTTCAGCTCTTGGCATGCATAACACGTAGAATAATCGCGTCATAGACCAACGTGGGGCATATGCTCTGAAAACACTGCATTTGTGGATGTATTTTCTGACTAGCCTCCAATTTTCCTCTGCTCTAAAAGGGGAGGGCATGGAATGTAAAAGGGAAGTATGATATAGGAGCCTCTTAGCATCGTTGACGGGAGAATGTCCATCTTGCAGTTTGCAAGGCATATGCAACGAGCTGAATGCCTTGTGCGCCGTACAGTTTTGATTTATAATAGTAATGCACCTCGCAATATTCGTTGCAGTCCGTGACGTAAAGAAGCATGAATGGGATGCCATTGGACTCTGGAGTATCCAGTTGAGCTTCCTACCTCACACAGATCAGCCAGCCATGCAAGTTCTGGCCATCACACCTAGCAAATGATGATGCCTCCACATGTACGTTTCACCACTCTACTGATTGACCAGGCCTCGGAGATGTGTGCAACACACAAGTGCATGGGTAATACAGTGGTGTGCCGCACCGCCTCCAAGCCTATGTAGCGCATTGCCGTTCGGCCTCTTGCTCCTCTTGAGGTCTCGGGCATCTATCAGGATGGCATCATCTTTCATCAGAGACTTGACATCCCCGCACCCAGGAAATCCCTCAAGCACACCATGCTGGCTGCGATTGGCCCCAGTATGGCGCCCCTGCTCTCTTTGTAGTCAAGTGTCACCTCGCAAACTCGCTCCCTCCAAGATATAAAGCCCAGTCTGCTCTTCTGTTCAACCTCAGCAAAACATCCGTTTCTGTTCTACCACAAATCATCCTACCATCACACGATCATTTTCTGTCTTACAAGATGAGCTCCCTTGTCAACACCGCACTGGCTGCGGTCACAACCAATGGCAAAGACAGCTTCTTATATTATCAAAACGGGAAAGACATCCTCGAAGCCCACTCTGAGTCGGGCTCCAGCTGGACAACCAAGGCTTCCACGGTTACCAGCAACGCTGCCCTCGGTGGCTCAGCTCTGACCGCATACTATGTTGAGCACGATGGGGATTTCGAAAAGAAGTCAACCGTACGTATAAGCCTTGCAATACAAGGGATACCCAGGAGCGGTGTTGTCGGCTGATTATGCGTGTAGATTCATGTCGTCTACCTTGATTCCAGCGCTAAAGTTGCCGACAGAGTCAAGGTCCTTTCTAACGGGACCTGGACAGATGGGAAGGTTGATGGAATTTCAGTAAACCCTACCTCGACCTCCCGGATTACTGGTGGTTCATTTAATGGCTCCGACTGGAATCCGGATGGATCCCAATGGGTCTACTTCAATACGTAAGACCTCCCATTTATTGCACTTCTTCGAATGCTGTTGACATGCAACAGGCAGAGCGGCAATAAGCTACAAACCACCGAGATTCGCCGTGTCCCGAAGACTCCGTGGTATACCGAAACAGTGTTGCCGGAGAGCGTTCTGGCACTCCCCGGCACCGACCTGGCAAGCAGTATCGTGAAGGGGACCATTGACCTGTACTACCAGGACCATGAAGGAAATATCAATCACTGGGTCAGTCAGGATAACACATGGCATGGTAAGCCTACCTGTGACGAAGCATGTCTCAATCACAGATATCTGACTAGCTTTTCCTATCCAGACAAGAAGACCCTTGTCCCAGCAAGTGAAGTGGGAAATAGTACTCCCCTTGCTGCAGTGAATGATGGCAAGAAACATGTCTTCTTTGCAGACAGGAGCAGCCCCTCCAAAATCAAACACCGTGTGGACGACAAGACCGTTGAGGTTGCACCCTTTTACCCCGGAACACGCTTCAGTGCTGTTTCTGTCAATGGCAAATTGACTCTGTTTTACAAGAAATTGAACCCCGTCGGCGCCATTGCAGCCCAGGTTTATGATGGCAGCTCGTGGAAGGATGGAGGCATTGTCGTCCCTGCTTGATGCAACCCAGAGGGCAAGATGGAACGTCAAAGTGGCCCATCGGAATGTTACAACGCCCGACTATAGTGTTGAAGAATCATTTGAATTTTAAGCAAAAGCAAATTGCCACGAAATCTATGTTGAAATACCTTGTCTTCCTCGCCTAGGTTCCAGCCTGTGCCATCGGAGGGTACTGATCCTAGCCCCATTAAACGCGTAGTTGCTGTAGTGTGACATTTCTGGACTGCGCAGCCACAGATATCCTGGAGGAAAGGATATATTACATTGAAGATGTCATCTGATTTGTATGTCTGTGCCGTGACACTCCAGAGCAGACCTTGAATCTTTAGCCTAGTAGAGATTTCTCTTCTGTTAGGAGTGGCCGGCAGGGGTGCCTCAAGCAAGTGCTGTTTATGACTCTGGCGCATGCTGCAACTGCCCCAAGTGTGTAGGTATTTATCCTCTGTGGCAATGGTTATGAGTATAGTCTAACAACAAGCGCCACTACTAGGGTAAGGATCATGCCCTGAAAGCCAGCAACACATGCATGACCAGCTGATTATAAGTGGATTGATCATGTTGTACGGAAGAGGTGACAGAGAATTACCACGGAAGGGAGAAAGGGATATATAAGGACGCTTGTTCATGTACGTAATCTGAGTGATCCACGATCAACTCAAATGGTTACTGTGATGGTACCTTTGTTACCCGCTCAGATCGTTCGCGCCATGCAAACTATTGAGGTTGCGCAATCAATGGGCTGCATATACGCCGACCGACCGAAGACCGAGTCGAGAGCAGTCTCTGGGCCAATGAAGTTGAGTAAAAGCGCCGATCTTGAACGATAGTTCGGTAGCAGTCTCCACTCCTCGGCATAACCGCCGCAGCCCACCTCGTGCCTCTCTGTTCCAACCCGTCAGCCGCGCAATGAACCTGCACAAGCGAGATCTAGAAGAGGCCCAAGAACATTTAAGAATGGACCCTCTGCACACACCACCGAAGGAGCGACGGTCTCGGACGAGCCGTCCCAAGGTGCGCACTGGCTGTGTGACCTGCAAGTAAGATCGCCCAACGACGCGCGATAATCCGACTCAGGATATTGCTCCGGCTGCCCCTGACCGAGGAGCGTGACGGCAGCGATTGTTTGGATAGGCAGTTCAGTACTAATTCCCCGCTTGATAGGGCTCGGCGTAAGAAATGTGACGAGGCTCGCCCATGTTGTCGCACTTGTGTCAGCGCAGGGCGCGAGTGTGGCGGCTATCAGGACACCATCGATCGAAGAACTCGAGCCTGGAAAACTACCAAAGACACCGTTGACGTACCTTGCAAGACAACAATTGAAGTTCGGCAGAACCAACTTACTGTGACGAAGGACTACGGTGCCTGGATTTCCCGCCTTTTAGTAGATCCGAGCCAAGCCGATCTGTCGCTGTCCGAACGCTGGTACCTGGGTTTCTTTCGCAGCAGCACGGCTTGGCAATGCTCGGGCTACTTTCCGCTGGAATTTTGGCATCAAATGGTTCATCAGGTCAGTGAGGAGGAGCCGGCTGTCCGTCATGCGATCATTGCCATCAGTGCCCTCCATCGAAGTTTCGACACCATACAGTCTTCACAGAACCTGGGAAATCAAAACGATCCTCAATTGTTTCCTCTGCGACAGTGCAATAAGGCCATTACTTGTTTGCAGCAAAGATTGCAGAGTGCAAGCTGTGGGCAAGATTCCCACATGCTTATCACGTTGGTCACTTGCGTTCTTTTCGTCTCGTTTGCATTCCTCCAAGGAGACACCAACGCAGCCAGTTGTCATCTACGGCATGGCACCCGTCTCCTCCAGGAGTCATACCTGAGCAATAAGAAGAAGAGGGTGGAATATAAACGAGCGTTGACGGATGTATTCTACCATTTAGAGCTGCACTGGGCGAGTCTCCGGGAGCCCGAGGCGGTTACCTTAGAGCACGAGTACTCCATCGTTCATTCTATGGCTCTCCATAACCCGGTGTGGCGCAAGCCTGTAAATTCCGTCGGGGACGCATGTAACCTCTTGATTGGTCTTGCGTGGCTCGTCTGTGAGAACGATCCGGAGAATAGTAAGATGTTCATGGCTAGGGAGATCCTTGATAAACACCAGGACGCGATTTTGCAAAAGCTCCAGCTTTGGAAGACAGAATTAACCACAGCACTCACTCGCAAGAAAGTGATGTTATCAGCAAGAGATCGTCATACACTAGCTGCCCTTGATTTATGGACTGAGATCATCATCATCCGAGTGTCGACAGATTGTCGGCAAGATGAGGGAGAAAGCAGGTTTGACTCTTTCACATCAAACTTCCAGCGTGTGGTCCACCTCGCCCAGTCTGTTCTTTCTTCCGACTTTAGTCAGTCTCCCGTGCCAACATTCTCCGTCGGAATGGGTATGATCCCGCCTCTCTACCTCTGTGCTTTCCGATGCCGTGAGTGGTATATCCGAAGAGAGGCGGTACGGCTATTGCAGACATGGCACCTTCAAGAAGGGGCCTGGACAAGCTCCGGGACAGCCTTTGTTGTGAATCGGATGATTGATATCGAGTCGGAGGGTCTTACACAGGGCGACCTTGTTCCTGAGCGTGCGCGTATTTGTGCGATGCGTGCAGGTGCCCTGTCTGACGGATCCGGAATCCGACTGTGGTACCGTCGGTCCCAGGGTGGCAGCTCAACCCAAAGTGACGGTAACTCCAATCCCTGGGAGTCGGAAATACTACCATTTTGATAAAATAGGTGGATCAGATCACAGTATCGAAAGACAGGATTGGGGGTTTTGTTGATGATGCAATGAAGATAACAACGAGCGACACACACACACACACACACACACACACACACACACACACACACACAAATAGATCTGACTTGAAATCCATCGTCGACGACTCTCATGAGAGCCTTGAGGCCATGAGAGTATTATTTCGCCATAGCTCGCTGTGTCTCTCCTGCCAACCTTCAGGTGACCTTTTGCTATGGATAACGGCACTACATATCCACCTTGGGCTGGTATCTGACTTCTTGGTGGGTCTATGGCATCCATTGAAGTCAATCTCTCCTGACGCCCTTTGAGATAAAGGGTGAATGGGGAAATCGTGACGAGTTTATCCACAATGAGATTGTCTTGACAATGGTCTCGGTGGAGCTGGCACGAGGGCGAGAGCGCGGGCGAGAACGGCGTCTCTGCCGGCACGTGCCATAGAAGACTGGAACTTCGTGTTCAAAGACAGACTAGGATTAGCGGTTCGGGTCCAAGTGGGGAACACTTGCGAACTAACGGAGAAAACGGCGTGGAATCCGTCGGTAGTGATCAAGGAATCGTGACTGTAAAGCTGTATGTAGGCGTGTCTCCCCGGATTCTCCACGTTGGGGTTCAACAACCGGGATCTGGGGTACAGCCGTCAGGAATGTATAAAAGTTTCAATACCCCCCAGAATACAATGGATCATATCTTGTCCCTCTGCAGTCTGCAGACCTTCCTATCTTCCTAGCTATCTTGTTCATCTGGGACTCCTATCCTAGTCATCTATCTGCCTAATCATCATGACGAACCAGATCCATAGGTGGAATGTAGTCCACAAGTTGGAGAAGCGGAAACTACTAGTCGCCATCAATTGCGTGGCTGCCTTGGCTATATTCTTCTTTGGCTACGACCAAGGGATGATGGGAGGAGTGAACAACTCCAGCGATTATCTCGAGCTCATGGGAATAGGCTACGGGGCGAATATAAACGGCGACACCAATGTCCCGGTTGTCACCGACAGCCTGCTTCAGGGTGGCATTGTCTCCGTCTATTATTTAGGGACCCTGGTCGGTGCTCTATTCGGGGGTTGGATTGGTGAAAGAATAGGACGGTTGAAGAGTATTGCAGTTGGATCAGTGTGGGCCATTATCGGTGCCGCACTGCAGTGCTCGGCTATGAATCATCAATGGATCATCTGCGGTATGCCCTGCCCACGCCTATGGCAACCCTGCACATATCCTTCTTGCTTGACAGAACTGATGGATCACGACCACGGCTAGCTCGGTTGATTAACGGCATTGGCACTGGAATTCTAAACGCAATTGTTCCCGTGTGGGCAACGGAAACGGCCGAGCACACGTCTCGCGGTCAATTCATCGCAATTGAATTCACATTGAACATCTTCGGTGTCGTGGTGGCATATTGGTTAGAATTGTAAGTCATCCAGCTATGGACTCTTACACCACATCGGACCGCTTTCGTGCTAATACCATACTCCAGCGGCCTTTCGTTCATCGATGAAGGACGTTCAGCCTTACGTTGGCGGTTTCCCATTGCATTCCAAATCATTCTCTTATTCCTATTGCTGGGCCTCGTCTGGTTCTTCCCCGAGTCTCCGAGATGGCTGGTCAAGGTTGGTCGCGAGGAGGAAGCACGCTATATCCTCGGTCGGTTACGTGGAACAGGCCCTGAGGATGGGAACAAGGCAGAAGCTGAATTCCGGGATATTTGCAACGTGGCTGAGCTCGAGAGATCTCAGAAGTACAGCACCTCATACTTCTCCATGATCACTGGGAGAGGTTCAGGCAATCTTCACATCGGTCGCCGGGTACAGCTGGTTGTATGGCTGCAAATCATGCAGGAATGGGTGGGAATTGCGGGCGTAACAGTTTGTAAGTGACACCATTTGCTGCCAAACATTTCTACGACCGGATGCCTGTAAAGCAACCAGGAATGAAGAGAGATTAACCGGGAGCAGATGCCCCTGTCATCTTCCGAATGGCTGGCTTTGATACCGAGAAAAGCCAGTGGGTGAGCGGTCTGAATAATGTCTTCTATATGGTAAGACTAATTGAGAAAGCGTTGTCGAGAGACATGGCTAATGACACTCACAGTTCTCAACCTTAATCTGTGTCTTCACCTTGGACCGTATTGGCCGTCGCCGGACCTTGTACTGGGGCTCCGTCGGACAGGGAATCGCAATGTTCCTTGCTGGAGGCTTCTCGTATCTCTGTAAACAGGCAAACGCTGCAGGAGATACCAGCAAGGCTTCATCTTATGGTGCTGCTGCCGCCTCTATGGTCTTTATTTTTACTTCCGTCTTTGGAGCGACTTGGCTCAGTAAGTCAACACGCTCGTTCGCCGTTTCGTATGGCAGGCGTCACAAGATACTAACCACATTGTCGCAGCGGTTCCATGGCTGTATCCTGCAGAAATCTTCCCCCTCGCAGTTCGTGCCAAAGGAAATGCATGGGGTGTGGTGGGATGGAGTATTGGAAATGGCTGGCTGGTATGTGCTAATCAATACTTGACGCCTGTTTGGACGCTAATTCTGCAACCTCTCTAGACTCTCCTCTGCCCCATCATGTTCTCTTCCATTGGAGAGAAGACCCTTTATATTTTCGGGATCGCCAACGTTATCACGATCCCGATGGTGTGGGCTTTGTACCCCGAGTCAAACCAGCGCACTTTGGAGCAAATAGATCTGCTGTTCGCAGCCAACAGCCTTTGGGTGTGGGATGCCGAGCGAAACTTCCAGACTCTGGTGGAAAATAATCCTGAGCTGACGCAAGCAACCCGAGCCCATAGTCTCTCAGACACGGAGAAGGCCAAGGCGATTGAGGACTAGGATAAACCTACAACCCACCGTTTTTTGAGAGATCTGGCGATATGACAGATAGCAGCCACGATCAGCTATTTGATGAGCTCATGCGAATAATGTATACACTCCATACCATAAGGTGAAAATCTAAACGTTATCGGGCATCGATGATATGCATGAAAATAGCGTAATTGGCTGTATAGTCACCGTAATGATGATTAACCCACTTCCATAAGCAGGCCTTCCAAGATACCACGGGACTTCTTGATATCCGGGGCCTCGTCTTCCCAGTAGCTAAGCGCTTGTAGTGTGCCCTCGAAATGAGTTTTCAAATCCATAGGGCGGTCGATCCCCGGCACGTCAAGGTTGCCGCTCTTGATGGCAGCAATCACAATTAGAGAGCTAGTCACAAGGGCTCGAAGGTCGAACCAAATCCCATGATGGCGGTGGCGAAGACATCTGGCTTCCAAAATCTTCAGGGCACAGTGCATCCCGGACTGAACTAGGACAGCGATAGTTGATAACTCCTCGCCGGTAAATGATGAACTTCGCGTTCTTCGAGCCTCCTGTCCAGTGTTGACAGGATGATGGATGACGAAATACAAAAATGGTTGATACAGCCATAGGCGAATCTCTAACAATCGGTTGGCGATTGCCCAACTGAGCTCGAGCGATATTGAGTCCTGCATCTCAGAGAAGCGGTTTCTACTTTGACCACTGCTTTCGTTGTCCTTGTAGTGTCGCAACCCTGGGGGAAGATTAGCAGACCATGCATTAATCTGTGTTTCAAACTCTAGTGCCAGAGGAATGAACGGCCTGATGTCCGACCACATAGACTGTCCCTTTTGGTAGAAGGCATTGAGCACCCGGTTCCCAATCCGTCTGAGCGCCACTTCAGTCAGGTAGTAGTACCAGCTTTGTTCTTCATCGAAGAGTTGCATTATGTGATTTCGTACGCCAAATGATGTTTGGGCTCGATTACTGTTGTAACTACTTGTCGGTCTGGAAGTATTCCAAGATGTTGACCATCCAGCTCCGTGCGATCCGCCTTCCGGGTAGTCCTCTGAGAGATTTGGCGGGGTTGGGAACAACGCTGGGTATTCGTACTCGGCAATCGCCGACTGTGGCAATGGGAGCTCGACTCGTATCTCTACCTCAGATTTGAAACACGACCAATACAAGCTCTGTTCCATGTGTCGCGATACTGAAGTGCCTCGCTGAGCCGCTTCATCCGCCGAAAGGTCGTCGTCAATATTCAACCCATCAATCATTCTCAACCGTAGTCGGTAAAAGGTTGAGGCTTGGTAGAAATGATTCCAAGCCGCCAGCGGACGAAACGTATACATCAGGTAAACTAGACAACGATCAACATCCGTCATTACAGAAAGCTTAGTCCCGTGGATTTACAAACCTCCTGCAAAGAAGTGGCACTGGGCCCCAAGCACGGAGTACCGCAGAAGGCCAATCCTTCGGCAAGCCATCACGAAGAATGTTTCACCTTCCTTTAACCCCGATGCCAAGGAGGATTTTTCATCGGAGGCGTGCGTTGCTCTTTCGCCTTGAAAAGGTACTTTCGTGGACAGCGTGAAGGCCTGAGAAACACACCCAAGTGCACACGCTAGCAGGACAAGACAGGACTGGGCATCCCATCGGAGTCCAAACTCCGCAGCATGCCGGCCCCAGCGAATCAGGGCTTCCAGATCCAAGATTGGATTCTTCGTGTGCACGTTCTGAATGAATTGATCCACCAGGGCTGGGATGCGTTCCTCATTCGTTGGTTGGAACCCATCGGGTACAACCCATGTCTCGATGGCAGAGCTCTCCGCCCCGTGTGACGACTGGAATAAGGTCGTGATTAGAGCATTTTCGCGAAATCGTCCGCGGAAAATCGGCCATGTAAGGACCGTGTCCGCGCTACCGCGACTAGAAGGAATTTGTAGATAGTCCTTGTATGGCTCTGTGTCTTCCACTGGGAGGTCCAACTGTCCTCCCATTTGCTGCGGTGCGGCGGACCGCCCACTGGACGTTGGGGTTCCTAAGCTCCGGTCAGCACACCATGCATGTGCAGGAGCAAATAATTTAAAAACAACTCACCGGTGGAGGAGAGATATGAGTGAATGTTCTCGACTGCATAGGTCAGATTATCCAGTCGCTCGATCACCTCTCCCAAATCCCGATCTCTGTTTTCATTAGTAATGCCGTCGCAGTCGGTTTAGATTCAAGAAAGGAAGTGCTACATACTCCTTTGTTGGTTCACCACGCTCGATGTAGACGCAATTCATACCGTTGTGTTGGCAAAAGCCACAGGCTGGCCTAGCATTGTTACAGCGGACCTTTCTCTTCCTGCAGGTCTGGCAGGCTGCCCGTCGACGACTCCCGGGTTGTCTAGGGGCGATAGCGCTTGCCGTTGCCCTTGGAGCTGGCTCATCATGACTCTGCGACCTTGACCGTGTCTGGGATAAATCTCTTGCAGCATCTATGTCCATGACGCGCTCTAAATGGAGAGGTTTTCGTGATGTAAGAGTACTGGTCATGGGAAGTATGTATGAAACTAGTATTTCGTACGGATACAACAAGGGCGGATTCTGCCATATCTCTCCGCCAATTATCGTCACGTGTCGTTCTGCGTCGGAGATGCTCCGGGATCTAATCCGAGGATGGATTAGCGTGAAAATCCGACAAGTACTTGCGTCTGGATGTAGTTAGCGTCACCTTCCAGCAAGGCCTGAGGCCCGGTAAAGACCTGATCTGGCCAAGAAGACAAGACACATGGTTGGTTTGCAACAATCAACACCTAACTGTGAGTAGTACTGATATGTGGCTATGCTAAATTTACTCTATCACTAATTGCACGGTCTATCCCTACCTTGTATTGTTTCAGTATAACGGTGCCTTACTTTCCGGTGTAGAGAAAGAAATATATATATACTGCTCTGATTGATAGGCATCCTTCTGTGGGACAATTTAACATGCATTTCTGCCCGACAGGTCCATGGCACCACTCAGTGAAAGCATTGCGACACTATCACACATAAGGGCACCCAAGTATCATCCATTATGGGCCGTTCTACATCCATCTCCAAATTTCCGAACCCCAAAGATCAAGGCAGGTGGAGCCCATTCAGCATCACGTGTGGCTGACGAACCCTTCTCTGTCAAATTCTGTCTCCACTAGAGATTGATAATTTGGGGCTGCCAAGCGTCTCACATCTGCTTTGTTCTTAACTAAAGGCCTTTAAATCTACAAGTGGCTCCGTGTTGCGATCTGGGCTCTGACCCGGTTATTTCGCCTCGCCTTTCGCTTTGTATTAGACTGTCAAAGTGCCGTTTATTGCATACTACTAGGTGGCCAATGGCAGACGCCGAGTTAAATGTCTGCCAGCATGTCAGTGACGGATATGCCACTGAGAATGTAACGGAGCGCAAGCCCCAGAAAACACTCCGTAGTGCGATTTCAACTATCGTGGAAAAGACGAGGCCAGATCCTGGTGAATACTATCAAGATGCAAAATATCCCGAAGGCGGCCTCCGTGCATGGCTTGTTGTACTGGGTTCCTGGTGTGCCATGGTGCCCTCTATGGGTCTCTTGAATACCATCGGAGTCCTTCATGCTTGGACAGCGGATCATCAACTGGCACAGTATTCGTCTTCCAGTTTGGGATGGATCTTTGGTGCTTTTAGCTTTTTCCTCTATTTCGGGGGTGCTCAAGTTGGTATGAACCATGCATGTGTATTGATCGTGAGGGTGTCATGGAGAGTGCTAAATGGGGTAATTCACAGGGCCCATCTTTGACAGCCGTGGAGTGCTACCAGTGGTCGTACCAGGATCCATTGGCATAGTTCTATCCATCTTTTTCTTCAGTGCAAGCACCGGTAGGTGTCAGGTCCTGCCAAGCGCCAGGGAAACCTCGCTAATATACCAGCAGAATACTACCAAATATTCTTATCCTTCAGCGTTCTTGGTGGCATCTCCTCTTGCTGCCTGTTTACCCCAGCCATCTCCGCCGTCGGCCACTGGTTTGACGTACGTCGCGGCCTTGCAACCGGTATTGCTTGCACGGCTGGCGGTCTCGGTGGCGTCTTCTTCCCTTTAATCATTCTATACGTTGGCCCGACACTCGGCTTCGCCTGGGCAATGCGAATCATCGGGGTCATCTGCTTCGTCTTGTGTGCTCTGGCTTGCTTATTACTCAAGACGCGGTTACCACCCAACCAGCAGGCTGGCATGGCAATTGATCTCAAAGCCCTCTTGGAACCGAAATATGCCTTGACCACACTGGCCGTCTGGCTCGTCGAGTTTGCCGTCTTCATCCCGTACACGTACATTGTGTCTTATGGGTTGTACGCCGGCTTGGAAACATCCATGGCATACAAACTGTCCGTCTTCCTGAACGCGGGGGCTATCCCAGGACGAGCGTTCCCGGGAATCCTGGCCGACCGAATGGGCCGATTCAACGTGATGACCATGACAGCCGTTATTTGTGCGATCTGTACGCTAGCGCTATGGTATAAGGCGGGCACTAATGAAGGTGCGATTATTGCATACGCCGTGCTATTCGGGTTCTGGAGTGGGGCAGCGATCAGCTTGACGCCGGTGTGTATCTCGCAAGTCTGCCGGACCGAGGATTATGGAAAGCGCAATGGGACCACCTTCACACTAGTCAGTGTCGGCACATTGATTGGCATTCCACTTGCGGGGGCAATTCAGGAAAGCAATGGAGGGGAGTACTGGGGACTCATCCTCTTCGGCGGAGTTTTATATCTGGCGTCGGGTGTTGCGTTCGCGGTCGCCGGGGGGTTGCGGGTGGTTGGGGATGGAAGGTGAGGTTCTGAATATAAATACAGATGATAGAAGTACCTTGGATTCGGTTGCGGTAGTAGCATCCGGGTATCTGTAAATGTGTGGGTTGGCTCTTTTACTCGTCGCCTAGGATGGTCTAAAGATCTCGCCGCTAAGAATCTATTTTAGTCTTAAAATCTCATAGACGTGGTACAACTTTGGCATGTTTGTCTTGTTTATTGACAATCCCAGACTGGCCGTTTTTGACGAGGGTCTTTTACTTATGCGTGCCACGTGCCCCTCATTTAAGTTCTTTCATCTCTTGGTCTTCAACCATCCTTCGATTTGCATCTTCTGCCCCACCTCCACTTGATTAATCGAAAATGGCATCCCAAATCTTCCTGCTCAGTTTGGCTATGCAGCCATGGTTCGATGAGACGTACGGCTCCCTCATAGATAAATTGTCGGCCTCAGCCCCACTCCAACGAGCCAAATCCGCCGATGCTGCTCTGCGCTATCTCGACAATAACAATCCTCAAATCATCATCATTACCGATGAAGGTTTGACCAAGCGGAGTAATCAACCAGTCCTGGACCGAGTGATCGCCTACGTTCGGAATGGTGGCAAGGTCATTGTCGGTCTACACTTCACCAGCTTCACCCAGATGGATGCCTTCGATCGTTTTTTCAACGCATTTGGTCTGCCCTGGAAACATGGGGATTACCACCGCACCGATTTTGCGTTCAACCCGGCCTGTTCCTTGCCCCCGGGCACCGTGCCGACCTCATTCCCGGGACCGTTTAGCATGAAGGTGTTGCATGTTCAGAATGCGCGACCCCATGAGAAGATCTTCATCCCTCTGGCTGGTGGACAGACTCAGTCACATGTGTTTCTACCCGAAGAGGTCGACCAGTCACAGGCAGCTGTGGTAGGAGCACAACTGGGCAATGGGCATCTGATTTACTGCGGAGATGTCAATCACGAGGAGGGATCAAGCAAAGTGATTCAGGCTCTCTGCGGTCTGTGAGGTTGACCAGGATTAGTTTATAGTAGGAGGCCTTTCCTTCTAATTTCGGGTGCGGGTGTAGAAGGCAGAAGCAGCAAGGCCCGTGAAGTTGACCAGTTTTATTTTCAGAGAGATCGATCGATAATATTGAGGGATAAATTTGACTATGCGCATCCACAGACCGTACGAGGGCAACACCGGGCATAAATATATCTCTTTATATAACCACACCACTGCCTAATCCTGCTTCCTCGACCTGCTTGCCCAGATATCGCTGTAGCGGATCTGGTAGTAATCTATGTGGGAGAATAGTTCCATGCTATGTAGTGACATTCGTCGGCTTGGGCTTCTTTTACTAATCGCTTTGCATCGTAACTAGTTATCATATCATTCCTTGGATATCATGGACATACCGTAGAGCCCCGAAGATTGAAAGATGCATACGCCCCTCGAACCTTGCGATCGCAGGCATAATTCACACCCTTCTGTCGCGCTCGAAGAGTTGCCACTGCCAGAATCTGACTTGATTGCCGAAATGCCACTGATATTCAGCCAATAATGTCAGTTCTGACACTAGGGCATTGCTATTCGGCTCCCTTTAATACTTGCTCAGTAGTCCTTCAGGCCCTAACTTCAACTAAATAGAACGAATTCGCAATCAATTCCAACGCAATACAAGCAATTCAGTAAATAGACATGAAGGTCGCATCTCCGCTAGAGCTTTTGGCCGCAATTCAACAGGTTGCTTCAGAATCTCAGTAGTACATATACGTCTAAGGGTGTCTCGACCATTGTTTCAAAGTCAGGCAGACCTCGTATCCACAGCATTCGCCTGCGTCTGTTCGTTCGCCGCAGGTTTGCTATCCTTCTCGGCAACCCCGTTATCCTGGATCAAAATGGCACAGAGAAAGCACACGCCAATAACCGGTGCATACATGATGAAGTTTGCATGCATGCCTGCCATGTAAGCATCTAGGACCTTTTCCTTTTGCTGGGGGGTAAGGTCGAGTGTCGACAGGGTGTGAACAGACGAGGTGATTTTTGCGATATTCTCCGCAGGAATAACGCCTTCTAACCGGTTGCGTAATACGTTGTTTACGATGGTTCCTGATACTATACAGTCTGTCAGTTACAGCTATGCAGCTGTCGAAGTGAAGTGTCATGTCTGTCTGTGCACGTACCCGTCAGCCCAACTGAACCACCCATGATGCGAAGGAAGTTCCGCAAGGAATTTGCTACGGCACGGTCCGCTTTCCGTGAGTGGGCCAGTAACGCTACAAGCCCCGCTATCATCGTCACATAGGTTAGTTTGGTTTGTACTAACCTATAGCCCCTCAGGCACGACTGAGGAACTTACGCTGAAATGCACACCCGATCCCGATCCCTTGGAGGAACCCAATCACACAGATTGCCCAGACAGGACTCGTTCGAGTATAGAGGGTTTGTAAGGCCACACCGACCAACCAGACGAAGTTGGCAACACTAATGGTCCACTTGTAGTGACCAGCCCATGAGATGATTTGCCCCGAGATCAGGGATCCAACTCCATGGGAGGCCACCATGGGCAGGATGATCACGCCGGACATTACCGGGTTATATCCCCGGACGTTCTGAAGGTACACCGGGACATAGAATAGATTTGCCCAATACACAAAACCATGGAGGGTTCCCTGGAGGAGGACAAGATTTGCCGACGCATCGCTTTGGAACAGACGTACTAGAACACAGATTGTTAGCTCGGACGACAAGTGTATGGCAGCAGCGAACACTGACTGGGCATGATTGGGAGTCGTGCCACCTTCCATTCCACCAGCACAAAGGCTATTATCAGCACACCTCCCACCACCAGCATGGCAATGACGAGGGGGCTGTTCCAGGCATACGCGGCACCACCTTGAGAGAGGGGTATCTGGGAAACGGTAAGAAGAAAACCCAGTATGATGCAGGATTCATGCATACCAATGTCAGAAGAACAGCAGCAATGCTGACAAATAAGCCTAACCAGTCGATCATCTGCAACTTCGATGCCATCCCCCCTGTGACATTGGACGGTGGGATGGCAAGGGCAAGTACAATCATAACGGTGACAATAATGGGAACAATAAACCAGAAACACCATCTCCATGAGGCCCGCAGCGTCAATGCGCCACCGATCAGAGGTCCTAGTCCGTTCCCCAAACCGACCATGGCACCGATGAAACCGTTGTATTTTCCTCTTTGTTCTAGAGTTGTGATGTCGCTAGCAACGATCATTACCAGTGCTGTTCTACATGCCGCGTCAGTCTTGATATGCTACTAGAGGATGGGTAGCGGAGTCCTAACTTACATGGCACCTCCTCCAAGTCCAGCTATTGCTCTGAAAGCAAATAACATGGCTGGAGACGTGGAAAACCCAGCACACAAATCTGCAACCGCTAGTATCCCTAAGCATGTTAGAAGAAGGGGCTTTCGCCCAAATATATCACTAAGACGCCCATTAACCAGTTGGATACTAGTACTGGCGACGAGGAAGCTGGTGGCAACCCAAGAAACCGAGGTACCCATATCAAGTCCAGCTCCTATGGCCGGCAATGCCGTTGACACCGAGGTTTGATCCAAGTACGCAATCATCTGGGCCAGGGCAATGATGGGAAACACCACCATTAACTTTTTATGAGGCAAAATCTTTGACTGTTGGTCTTGGAAGGTGGCTAAAGTTGCCGAACCTCTGGCCCCAATGTCTCTAGTCTCCGTATCCTCATTCTTTTCGGCTGTATCACGAACAATACGCCGTGAAAGTTGTGAGATTCCCATGGTTCAGGTGGGTGAGGGACAATAGAATCGAATTGGTGTCTGAAAAAGAGGATTGTGACTGAGGGGGGGGGCTCATAGGTACTCAAAGAGACAGCCCTTAGATACCCTTCGGAGTCAATCGGACAAAGGTGTATCCAATTCGTATACTGTGAGCAGATCAGCTGCATTGTTGACTTGGCAAGGCCCACGACGGGATATTGCCAAGAAAGCTGCAGGATTTGCTTATCGCCCCCCTGGCTGGCGCATTTTTAGGCGCAGCTAGTGGCCGGTAGGGAGTTATTGGCTAGATACTAGCATGCTAGTCGGTACGGTCCGATTTTACCTGTTTTATCCTCGGCAATGGTGTGCTTGCCGGATGATAGCCACGGAGTCCGACCTGCAGTGCCGGGGTTGCCATCTGGCACTCTCTGGTATAGTTTGCATTATCTGGACATGCCCTACGACGATTAGGTTACGGGTGTACGTCAATCCCGCATCGGCGCTAGAGAGCAAAGAGAACCTTGGCGGGAGGCTTGCTGCATCACCAGCTGTCGTTGCCTTGGAGGCCCGGAAATGTCCAGTAGCCTATAATAGGTAATCTAGAGACCCAGAAAAGAAGAACAGAAGATCTTCGAAATAGGTCTTGGTGTTGACAAGTGAAGAGGCAGTCCTGCACACACGGTACAACGTTTTACTTTCTAGTTATGCAGCCCCAAGGCCATAGCGCTCATGCATGCATACATACATACAGCAATGCGCCGCTGAGCAAAGAGGACCCTGGAACAACGTGATAAGGCAGACGCGCATGAATGGCTCATGCTGGGGTCCCTGCAGAACGATAAGGGTCACCTTCAGCCTAAATAATTACATCGTGAACGACCAACATTGCACAATGTCTTGGCAAGGTCGATCAATTCAATTCCCATGTGATTCAGAGCCTTGAATACGGCTGATCATACAGTATTCGTTCTCAAGAATCCGCCCTACACGCTGATTGCCACGGAATTAGGTTCCATTCCCCTTCCATTATGGGTGCGGGTCTTGATAATGCCACGGTATATTGAGGGTGTGGAAGCCATGCTCAATGATAGGTGGAATACAGATAAACTAGATTGGGAGAAAGGCAACAGGAGGTGTCAATCATCGAATACGCTGGGATTGTAGGTACGATTATGACGGCCGACAAATGCCTTAGATTTACTTGAAGTGTATCGCAACATCCAAAACCCAAACGCACACGTAACGAGCACAATTTGCAAAACAAATACTTCTCTGCCTCGAACTAATAGATACCAATATGTGCCAAGATCAACTTGGCATGGCTTGGCAACGAACAGGGTGGCAGCCACTATCGACGTATCCGATGATCTACATTCCCATTCAGTCCCAAACCTCGGACTCAGCCGTGAGTAAAACGTCCCAGTATGGTCAGGGAGCGCTGATCAGTGTTACATCGCTTCCACTCTTGCGAGCCAACTCGTTCAAGCCATCCACCTCAGCAATGGTAAAGGGGATCCCTTCCTGGCGCCTGCGGATCTCTGTATCACTACCCTTCTCACCAGGGGTGAAGATCCTATCCACTCCCATTGCCTTATCGCACGATCTCACCCTATCAAGCAGAATATCCATGCGGTCAGACAGCTCCTTCTGAGAGTCCAGAAACATCTCCGGCCTGAAAACCATGAACCAGTGACCGACACCCTGCGGATCATTGACATTCTTGTACTGGTCATGGACCCCACCAGCAAAGGAGGAACCGGTCAGTAACCCCCCGAAGATGTCCATCATCATCGCCAATCCCGATCCTTTGGGGCCGCCGATGGGCAGCATGACCCCCTTGAGGGCTGCCTCCGCATTGGTGGTGGGCCGTCCATCTTCATCGAGAGCGTATCCTTCCGGGATTGATTCTCCTCTTCGTGCCGCTTTTCGTATTTTGCCCCTCGCTGCAACCGTGGGACTCATGTCCAGGACAAAATCCCCCTCGGCGCCACCGGGGATGCCGACGGCCAATGGACTTGTTCCCAGCAATGACTCTTTAGCTCCCCATGGAGGCATAGCCCGGGAAGCATTGGTGAACGCTAAAGCAGCATATCCTTGTCGGATTGCGCGCAAGACGTAGGTGGCCCCCATTCCGTAGTGATTGCTGTTCTTCACGGCAATTATGGCGAGCCCGAAATTGCTAGCGATCTCAACACCCTTGTCAATCGCCATACAGCCGGCCACAAAGCCGAATGTATTCCGCGCATCCAGGCTCGCCATGACGGGGCTTTTCATGACAAAGGTGAGATCTGGATTCGGATCGAGGACCTTGTGGTGGATACGATGGATGTATCCGCCCAAACGATTGATGCCGTGAGTGTCGACTCCTCGAAGGTCCGCAAGGACCAACCCATCGGCGATCATCACGGCACGTTCCTTGGGAACGCCATATTGCTGGAGGACAGAAAGAGTAAAGGCAAAGGCCTGAGCGGCAGTGACGCGGACGGTATGTTCCACACCCATGTTGAAGGCAGTTTGTTCGCTAGTGAGGTTCGTTGGAGGCCGCAGCTTCGGGATTGCGAGTCCCTTTTAAGCCGAGATATCTCTACACTGCAAGTACGGTATCCGCGGCAAACGGCCGATCAGCTAGAGGCACGCTCTCGGATTCAAATTGGTGATAGGCGCATTCCTTCTCCCGTGGAGCCATTGGTGATAGCATCAAGATAGATTGATATTGCATGGACGGGAGGTTCCGGGCTAGATACGAGGTAGGTTGCATCCAATCTAAACTCGGCTCTCTATCTCGGAGTTACAGAATACCTGATCCAGCGGCACTCATTCTGCACGCTGAAGGAGGGGTCAGCCTGGAAATGGTGTAGAGCTCATCAGTAGAGACAGGCTGTGGTGTAACCCATATGCGAGACAATCTATTTGGCTCAAGCTAACCTATCTTTTTCGTCGTGGCCAGGTTGATCTTGTTTCACGGCATGGAGGCGCGTAAGCACACCATCCCAACAATATGCATCCGCATGTCGGACAGACGGATTATGGTTCTGACTGGTTGCGTATCTATCTCAACAATCAGACGTTATCAATTGAACATGTGAAGCACTTGGCGGGCAATGTCAGTCGGTTGAAATGAGACAAAGAATATAAATCTCGAGCTCGTAGTTCTCTTCTGTCCCATCAAGATCCCATTCTCAATCACTTCCGTCCCTTAACTTACACATCTTTCCATCTTCACCATGGCGATTGGCGCAGAGCTCAAGGTATATGTCTTGGATCCCTATCATCCAGATGCCGTCGAACTTGTTCAGAGCATCCCCGGTGTCCAAGCTATCCTCCCAGGCGACCCTCGCATGGAATCTTGGCATTCCGATGCAGACGGACTCATGGTCCGTTCCGACTCAAGGCTCACGGAAAAGGATTTTGCCAAAGCGCAGCGTCTTCGTGTGGTCGTGAAGCAAGGGGTTGGCGTTGACAATATCGACCTTACTGCCGCCAAGAAGCGCGGCATTGCAGTTCACAATACCCCAGCCCTCAACAGTGAAAGCGTTGCCGAATTATCGATGGCTCTTACGCTCACACTCACCCGCCGCGTTAGTGAGATTGATCGAGCTGTACGTGGCGGTGCCACTGTCATCCGTTCCCAGACGCTCAGCACCAGCATGTTCCGCAAGACCGTTGGCGTCGTGGGCATGGGAAACATCGGAAAGATTGTGGCCCAGAAGTGGATAGGCGCTTTCGACTGCTCTATCGTGGCATATGATCCTTTCATCTCCCTGATGCATGGCATGGCGTGGATCATACCCGGGCCCAGACGCTCGATGAGCTCTTGAGCGTTTCCGACGTCGTGACCCTGCATGTACCCCTCGTCCAAAACACGAGGGGCCTCATTGGCGAGCATGAGCTAGACATCATGAAGGATTCTGCCTTCTTAGTCAATTGTGCTCGAGGTGGCGTGGTCGACGAAAGAGCATTGCTCAAGGCTCTGGATGAGAAGCGGATCGGAGGTGCAGCGCTGGATACGACGGAAATCGAGCCTCCCACCTTGGCCGTGCACGGCGAGTTTTTGAAGCACGAGAATGTCATCATCACTCCACATATTGGCGGAAGCACGAAGGAGAACCAAAGCAGGAATGGTATGTATGTGGTTGAGACCTTAGTCAACGTGTTGCACGGAAGAGAGGCAACTGGAAAATTGGTTTGAGCGGATCTCAGTGATATGTTTTGCACGATCGTGATGATAGCATAAGTAGTTAAACTACACAACTCTTTTATCTGTGGTACTATTCGGCGACAGCAGCAACCAGTTCAAGGATGTTTAGTTATTTTGGGTAGAGTCCAACATCAAAGAAGCTCAACGTCATTAGCATTTGGATGGAGCAATCAATCATTAGATGGATATGGCATTAAGTAACGCTACAATGTGGGACATGTGGTCTCTGAACAGCTTGTGCGATCATAAAAGCAGGTAGCCGAAAGAAGAAATGAAAAGGAACCGAAAGTAAATCGAGCAAGAACCACGCTAGGGATATATACGAGCCGTGAAGAAATCTGACAGAAAATGTGGCAAGGAAAAGGGTACCTGACCCTGTAGTTTGGTTGTCGGTTGACAACAAGTATTTCAGGACATTCGTGTCACGCCTGACAAGCCGGTTTCTCAGCATTCGAATGGGAATGTGCTTGCGATACAAAACTGGCCTTTCCTGTAGCCCCATCGAAGATGTGATAGCCATAGTCGGCAGCATTGGGAGGGGTGTAGACTAAGAAGGGTCAGTGTCACAGGTAATTGGTAGGGTTTGAGCAATACGCACTGTGAAGGGAAACGGCAACTTGATTAGAACTTGGGTTATGGACCCGATGGAGACCAATATCGTCCGAGATATATGTCACTTGGTCCGTCTGGTATCGTTTTTGGTGTTTGAGCTGGAGCGGGTTTGCCTCGTCGCCTTCGCTGTTGGGAGGATGGTAGACCGTTTCAGTCAATTCGCCAGCCAAGACCTTCATGATGCAATGGGCATTGGCATGGTCGTGGATGGGCGAGCCTTTGCCTGGGTTCCATACAAGCAGCAGCTAGGACAAGTCAGTCACGGTCTCTCAGGCTTTGCGCAGTCGGGGGAAAGGGAGAGAACATACAATGTTTGCCTTGTGGTTGATGTTTTCGATAGCATTGCGGGTATAGTTCTTACTCGGGTCGTTGTAGAAGAACCGCAGCCAATCATTTGGATTTGAGACATATTTCTGCGCCAGGGCTATCAAGTGCTCATGGTCTACGTCTGCTGAATCGATACCCGAGGTATCTCCTAGGTAGGACTTGATGTCATGAACAAGATCTTGTAAATCATACGTGGGAGGTAAGAAGCGGTGATTGTATGGCGACGGGACCTGCGGTAGCGGGAGAGGCAATTGGATAGCGGAAGCCAACATGATTTTGTGTTTGAATCCTAATGGGTGATTGTAGGTAGTACTTTGAGAAACCCCAAGGAGTGGTTGAGCAAGCCCAGTATATTTATCGATTGATTGACCGCCATACCCGGCGATCATATTATGACCATGAAACGCCCCCTGATAGCGCAATCGCCGATTGACAGCTCCCACAGGGCCAGTTGAATCGCCGATTGACGGTGGATCCACGTATCTTGGCTTCTACAGAATGGTACTGATGATGCAAAGAGATCTGCTGAGCGAATAGCGGTGGACCAGGCATCCTATCAGAGAGTTCAACCTTCTGCAGCAGAATATTTCCAGTGTTTTGGGGTATCCATAGCCATAGTTCTAACAGTACATATCTGTCCTGATCCTCCTCGACGGGTAGGATCAGGACAGATCGCAATCGCCGATTGTGATAGTTTCCGCTACACAACGGCGCAGACCACCGACGGGAGCCGTGGCAAGACGCTAATACCCATGAGTGTCTACAGGGATAACGTTATAGTTCTATCTACGCCGAGTTTCACTTGTGTTTCCTGTCTTTTTCGTCTCCCTGGAGGTGATTGTAGGGTATGTGTCTCTCGCCACTAATCCCCTTTGCGTAATACTTGGGGAGACCGAACAGACCAAAAGCGCCACGGGAAATTCAACGGGAAAAAAGGAAAATCGATGGTTGGCTCCAAAGGTGCACATCTGCAACTACAACCCTAACTCTCCCGATGGCAGGATGACGAGTTAACGTCGCATAGATTGGGCTCTCCATGTAAGCCGACGGTGATCGACAATTGATTAATTTTTAATATCACCGTTATCATGATCAACATGACCCCGAGACGATCCACCCGGCAAACTGGCCTCGCCGCCCTTGCTTGCACGGAATGCCGCAAACAGCATCTCAAATGTGATGCCACTCAACCATCCTGTTCGCGTTGTACTCAGGGTGGCTTTGTCTGTCAGTACCTCCCTTCTCGCCGGGGAGGACGCCGAAAGCCACGGCATGACATTGCATATCATCATGCACAACCACATCGGCCCTCGGCTTCGAAACTGGATGATGCGTTTGGCATCAGTGCCACCCATTACTCCCCTGGGAATGGCACTGGGAGTGATATTCAAACACCTCACCGTACGGCGGGTCTGCCTCTGCCAGTAACGAGTGCACCTGGTCCGATGAATACGCCTGATAGTAGCAATATCTCGTTTCCGCGGAGTAGCCGCCCAGGCCTCGTAGGTGTCCCATGGCCGGCGATCCTATCGCCGAATGATGCCAGTTCAGATCGCTTAGAACCACCAGGGAGGTCATGGGACGAAGATGATCGCTGTGCCCGATTGTATTACGAGCACTTCCATGTGGCACATCCGATCTTGGTCCCCAGCACGTTATACAAGGATCGCAATTACCCTCCCTTTCTCCAGCTGGTGGTGGAATTCGTCGGGTCCCATTACTTGCCATCCGGCCCCCGGCAGCAGCTGAAGGACAAGGTAGATGCCACCCTAGAATCCAATCCAGACCGCTCGCCGTGTATGGTCCAGGCTTGGTTGATCTACTCCATTGCTCTGTATGCCCGCGGCGAGCGACAAAATGCGCAGCAAGCGTTCTCACAAAGTGCGGAGATCGCTTTTGAGCTTGGCATGCATCGAGGAGATTTCGCGTCGTCAGCCCATCCCGAGAGATCTGTTGAAGCCGAGAGCATGAGACGAACGTGGTGGGAGCTATACATCACGGATATATTCATGGCCGTTCCGCTCAAAACGATCACCTTTCGATGTACTACAGTCGCCCCGGAGGTCGGCTTGCCCTGCGATGAGTCCGCATACACAGGATGTGGAGAGATTCCGCCGCCGCGCAAGATGCTGGACTTCAAGCGCAGGGTATTTGCAGCCCAAGAAATCGCCTTCTCGTCCTTCAGCTACCGCATTGAGGCAGTGACCATTCTGTGTCGCGTTTTGGTCCTGAATCGCCTGCGGGATTATCACCGCGACCATCTCCAGGCCATTGAAAATGCGCTCGTCAGCTGGGTCAATCACCTACCCTCCCGCAAACTGGATATCGTGGACTCGTATGGTAATGTGGATGAGATGATCTTCCAAGCCCATCTGATCATTGCGTACGCCACCATGTTACTGCATTTACCACGCAGTGATCTTCGACCGCTCCTGACCCAGCCCGACGACTGCTTTTGGCCGTCTGCACCCTGCCACCTCTCCTCTACTTTTCCGCGCTTGGTCCATAGTATCAAGGCGACTGAAGCCTCCCGGCGTGTCTCCGACTCCATTTCCATTTGTCCCAACATCCAAAAGCACACGCCTTTTGTCATCCCCGCATTGGCTCTGTGTGGTATGATCCAGCTTGCAACTTCCATCAATCACTCCGAAGAGTGCTTTGATCACCATTGTAACCGCGTCACTCTCATTCTCGGGTGTCTGAAGAGTACGAAGCGAACCTGGGGCTCCGCTGAATGTGCGTATGATTGCGTTCGATCCACTGCAGCGGACATTCTCTCGGATTCGATCGAGAAATGGAATGCCGAACCACTGAAGTCGATTCCGACCCCTCACGATTCGAACGACATGGAGCGCACCAGCCAGAATGCACCTCCAGCGGTTACCGTCGCGGAAGGGCAGGGCTTAATGATACCTGAACTGGCTCCGGGGTTCATTGATCCGACCTGCTACAATGCCTCATTCTTCAACTGCCTGGCAGATTTTGATCTCAGCTAGATCGAATTGATTCCGGTCGAAGGGCCCCTGGTTATGTATGGTCTGGAAGGCAAAGCCTCTGCGCTACTTGAGTTCCGCCTAAGTATTCTCTGCTTGGGCTGTCAAAAGCTTTGCGTCTAGACTAGCATATCTAGGAAGGCACTCCCCGAGAAATTCCAGTTGAATTGCAGAGCCCGGGATATATGTTTACTGCTATACCTGCCATTCGCCAAACCGTGCCCAGCTCAATGCAAGTATCCAAGCCGTCCGACAAAAACAACTCGCGATGTAACAAGTTCCGCGCAAACGCAGGACACGGATGCTCATTCTCACGCTGGGAAACATACTATCTTGCATGGTGTTACCGGATACGTCTCAAGATAGCTACAGTATACTACTGTTATATGCTGGATTGCATCGCTCCGTGGGCCGGTGTAGTTTTGCCAGCCCGTCTAACTGCGCTTATCCTCATGCCTCCCCTGCGCCAAGATCACCGAACGAAATACGGGAGCAATGGCCGTTTGGGACAACATCCTCGGCGAGGTCGACGACATGGCGTGTCTGGAAGAGGAATTCAGAGCTGAGTCCAATGCCTCTTGCGATTCCGATGTATGTGCTTCATCCTTAGCGAGTTTTAACCGGGCTAGTTCTTCTTCGAGAAATCCGATTCTTTGAACGTTCCGATCATGCGCCTGCCAAAGAAACTCTTGGCCAAGCAAAATGAGACCGGGCATCAACCATAGTGGTGGTTGTTGGAGCGGCATTCTGGAAGTAGTGATAAGACAGATGTAGCAGTCTCCTAAGGCTTCAGGAGATAAGAGTGAGAGGAGGTACTTGAGGGAGAGGTACTTGAGGGAGATCAAGTCTCATTGAGATATTGTAAAACGAGTGTGGGCTGGTGGAAAATTATCGCTCAAAAGTTTGCCGGAGATGAATTTGTAGTTCGAGTCATACTCGGTGATGCCGGAACGCAGGCCAGGAAACCACCAGCGTCCCTTCCTTCGTTAATGTTCCAGGCAATCCACGTATCTCTCGATCTTTCAACCCATCTCAGTGCCATGTGATGGTTGTTGGCTGTGTTATAGTTGCAAGCCAGGTTCTATTCAAAGCCACCGAGAAGCCCGCCTTTCAGCGGATTTTCTCCCAGCCGCATATTGTGACCCTTGAGGTTGAGCTCGATTGCTCTTTGTGCCTTCCCTGTGATCTCATATATGCTGGCCTGATGTGACAAGGTCGAAGCTGCGATATCGATGGGCCTGTGCGCTATTGTCCAGAGTTTCTACGGCGAGAAGATTCACTTCACACATGTCTCCGAGATCTTTGAGGGTTGATTCCGCAGAAATGCCTGAGCGTATTTCACTATACAGCTGTCGTTGGATATAACAGGGCGCCGTTGCCTACCTCTGACAATATTTCAGAAGTTCACAGAACTTGGACGACGCCCGGAAATTCTTTATAAGTCTCCACTCTTCCTTGAAATTTTCCGATAGTGCAAGTGCAACGGCGTTATTGCATGCTTTCTATCGCTCGTCAGCAGGGAGAAAATATCGAAATTGTGTTTGAACCATGCGGTGGTGAGAGAAGACGCGAGAGTCTCTGTCTCGTTTAATCAAGGCAGGCATCAAACGAGGCTGAGTTGCCTCTGAGAAACTGCTTTCGATGTCACCTGAGCTGCTTTGGAGATAAGGCCGGCGTACACTTTACGCTTAGCAAGTGGCGCCATTGTCTAGGGAGCACATTTGCTAGTCACCCCGATCGAGCGTTGCTGTAGTATCCACCAGATATGGTTTGGCTCAGGATGTGATGGGTAGCGAGTGCAGGACATACGGTGTTTGAGGGTGAATACTCACGATGGCTGAATAGGGAGACTGGAGGGAAATAACACTGACACCATAATATATCTCGTTCTGGTCATCGCAAATCCAATAAGCGAAGGACGATTGCATACATCCTTTGTCTGCTATCCATTCCTTTCTAATTGCGTCGTCTTTTCACCGTCCAAGCTACTCTTAGATGGGATGGTGGTAATCGATACGTGCTCGAATAACAGTAGCGAACCGCGACGATGCTTGTATGGAGATACCTAACTCTGCCGAAGCCTAGCCCATGTTGTCCACTTTTTCTGCGGGCTTGCTCCACAGTCATGGCTCTGGTTATTAATGGGTCAGCAGACGATAACAGGTCAGGTCCGACGATGATGAGAAGACTGAGTAAAGGGCGAATAAACAAGCAACGCAGTTCGGCAGGCGACCCTCTATCTCAGCTCACATACCCTGAGGAGCAGGATAAAGCGAGTGTAAGCTGAGAACTTGTACGACATATCATTACAGGACTTGAAAGAAACCTCGATAATCGCAGCAAACGGGTAATTTGACCGGGTAGTTAAACTGTTCGCAATTAGGTGATAACCCTTGCTTATACAGTTCTGGCTACATATGTCGAAATGGACCTTAAGGTGGACACAATGCGATTTGCTTCCACGTGTATACAATATCTACAAACTGCTGTAGGTGCGCTATGTGCAAGATCTCCATCACATCGTCGGTAGTGACATCGCTCATATGAACTTGTGTAAGGCTCTAGTGAAAATACCGAAGCCAGACTTCCAGACCTTACGAAGCGCCGGTGTCCACGGAAACGGCTGTGCATGTTGGCTCTATGGCTCTATTCAGGACCAGGGATGCCGATACCCCGGTGGAACGGTCCACACCTAGAACTGTTATCTGGTCTGCGTGTCCATCATCCAATTCGATGGCAGTGATCTCTAAGTTGTAGGGCTGAGCAAGCGAAATCACCTGCCGGTCTACCATCTAGAAATAGTTGGTCAACAGTCTGCAAACGAGCTGGACATAATATACCTGGGGGGGTGACAGGCCTGTAGTTAGACAAGGATAGCTAGTGTAAAACGCACACTAAACTGTGATAGTAGGAGTATATCGGGAGTAATTAGATAAATCCCACGTTGCTCAGAGGGTTGAGGTATTAAAGAAGAGATACCATGCTTTACCACATGAGCCTATCACAGCATTTTCTTTGTTTTCATCTCTATAGGAGAGGGGTCTCTCCCTGGTAAGGATATAAGAGATATAATAGTGATCGTCTAAGTCAGATAGATAAGCTAAGTACACTAGATCGAGGCTTGCATAAGTAATGTGGCGATTATAGCAATCGATTGTCTGTACCACTACCGTGACAAAAGTGTGTGGTTGATAGAGAGTATCGGGCCTATCTGTCTGGTAAGTATTATGGACCCAATTTACAATAGGTCCGGTTCAATATAACATCGTTCAAGACTGGTATATATACCATCTGGTCCGTCGCAATTTAGCAACCAGTAGAACTTAATACAATATATAAATTTACGGCCTAGGCGTTCTCCCTCATAGAACCGCCCTTTGTCGGTAAACTGTCTGCGGCCTTCAGAGACTAGAAGCTTATACAAAGCATCAATTCTACTATTAAAACGATATCTGCTGTATCGATAGATATTGACTCTATAGTAGAAAACCAGCGCGTATGCACTCCGCCAAAGTATTCAGGCTGCGGTATTCTACGCTATGAAATTACCCATGGTCGTAATTGTTAGACTTTTAAATATTTTTTATAGGAATACAGATTATATGATATTTTAAATAGCTTCATTTCTAGGAGCCGTGGTTGAAATCGGATGACATGGCCACTCGCCCGTGGATTACGTTAACCCGATTCATACGACGGCCTTCCCTTTTGGGTATATGCCATATCACTGGACTTGAGGAAGCCCTAGTGACGATAACTTCTAACCACGGACCTCTTCGTTTCTCTGCTCCGGAGGAACCAGCACAATGTTCTCAGGAGCGAAACTTCGTCCGAGTGCCTCGCGACTAAGGCAGTGCTCCACTAAAACTTTCCGTTCCGGCCGTTGTGGGCCGCGTAACAGCCAGCCATTCCTGCGAACGTTTTAGCAAACGCCTTTCGATAAGCCTGGCTTATCATTGGCAATTTGGGAGTTGGGGCAATGAAGGTTACATAACGTCAAATCTGTCGTTATGATTGAGCAAATTGATTGGGTTGTCTGGAAACCATAGTTAGGGTAGCGTTAGAAGGAATGCAATCACCGCTGCCCCCTTTACTTAGCCGGGGCTGAGCATATAGCCTGAGGTGCTGCTAGCAAGGAAAAAACATCACGCTTCTGAGACTTGCTAACTATGAATAGCCGACTTGCCACCTACAGCGTGGTTACGGCGAAAAAAGTGGCCACTAACCATAGGATCGAAGATGTATGGAGTCTGGAGCGTCGGAAACGGATTCAGGGGGAATAAGCCAAGAGAGTGCAGTCACACCCCAATACGGAGTACTATCTTTAATCAACATCTGCTATATTAGAGTTCATAGCTGGCCCCCCGGCTTACTCGTTAGGGTCAACGGTCAAAGCCGTTGTTCTAACAGTACCCATGGAATGGGATTGCCACTCCATGCTGCTACCCGCAGCCCGTTCTTCGGTTGGCCAATGCACAGATTAATCCTGTGTGTTATGCGTGGCATGCCAAGTATATTTATCCCCCTGGGGTCAAGAGATGTCAATGACACGCCCCCAAACGGCTGCTTATTTCGAAGGCGAACCGAGAAATTTGGATGTCTCACTTGGTTGCATTGGAGCCCCACCAATGGCTTACCAATGATTAATATATTTGACGCGAGACAGTCCAATGAACAAGCCGCGATGCATATTAATTTCGGTCCACTAAACCTCCAAGAATCACAGGATTACAATTCAATTAACCCAGATCTGATAGCTTCTCCACATCCTTACAGGCTCACACACAGTGCAAGTGTGAGATATGCATACAATATATGCCCATGTCATTTTTAGACTCGGCGTAGCCTACCAGCATTGGGAAATGGATACGAGTAGCCGAATAGGAAAGGAGCTAAAGGTGCAAGGAAGATATCCAGAAGTCTTGTGAGTTGTTACTCTCTGTGTCAAGACATCGTTCCGGTAGTTCCATTGCTCCTGCGCTGGGTCTGGATCCTTCCTGGCCCACTGTGGTCCGATCAATCGACCCAATGGGATCGGCTCCATTTATATTGCCTGCAGCTGGAATTGTTGATTGCAGCCCGATATTCGATCGTGCACCGAACGTTGGCCCGTGCTACCCTCAAAAATCCTCGGTGATATGCGAGTCAGCGATTTGATGCCATCAATGATCTACTGAGGGTAACAGAGAGGTGTGATAACGACTGTTGAGAAAGACTAGATTGCTCCGCCGTCATCTTTTCGATGCTCGCTTGGACCAGCGGAAACTATATCCTCTACCATTCATAGGAACGGTCGCGCTACCCACTTTTCTGATCCAACGCATGGTCAGGACAATTCTTGGGATTGGATACTATACTTTCTGGGCCATTTAGACCCCTGCCTGTCTCAACACTAGTTACCGAGGCATGCCGCTGTCATCAACGGCGTGTGAATGGTGGATGGCGAGAAATCTTAGCCACAACGCCAGGGGCCAATGCCACCTGGCTAATGGCCGTCGTCTGACATGACTCGGGGAATAAATACGCTGGCCGTCCTCCTTTCCCCTCCACAGTTTTCTCGCCCCCTGGTTAAACATACCGAACCTTGTCGCAACCGAATACCAAAATGGGTGACGCACCAGCACTTCCCGATTACGTCCTTGACGCCGATGCAGTCCTAAAAGATACGGAGGCCGCTTGGCGACATGGCCGGGTGCCAAATTATTCAAAGACCCGAGAATTTTATGAGCAGAGTTCGTCGTTCGCGGCCATATTCTCAAAGCACGTAAACCGCTGACGCGATTGCTTAAGCTAAAACAATGACACACGAGGCCGGAAGCCTTCCAGACCTGGTTGAAAAACTCGTCAAAAATTGGGAAATCGAAGCCTCATTCAAGACCTCCCTCGCCGACTGGAGGACCGTCGATCAGAAGACATATACTTTTTCGTTAAACGGAGGCCCACCGCAAACAGGCGAGCATATGCTCAAGGTCGGAACGTACAATGCCCTCCTGACCCCAAGCTCGTACTATGATCCAGCACACAACGATTTCGATACAAGTCACAAGGCATTCAAGCGCATGATGCCTACATTTGCCTGGGAGGTGAAAGAAGTATACAGCGGACCGCCGACAGTGGTCTTCAAGTGGAGACATTGGGGTGTTATGGCTAATGATTATGTGGGATTTAATGAGTGAGTCCCTTTGGTCAGTCCACATCAACCAGATACTGACGAGCCCTACCCAGTCGTGGAGAGAAGGTCAGGGTCAAGGCACATGGCGGCCTGATTGATATTCAGGGTATTGTTATCGCCAAAGTGAATGAGAAGCTCGAACTGGAAAGGATTGACGTTTGGTATGATCCCTTGGACATGTTTCGCCAGATTGCCCGTGAAAACACGGAAGCTGTTGCCGACACGACCTCAGTGACTGGGGGTTGTCCGTTTTCTGGAGCTGCGAATCCCTCATCCTCTGAATGATACAGTAGCATGAATTTATATGACCTACCCCTACCCCTATACACGTCATGGAATGTATGAATAATCCGTGGACTATGTTGCTCAGAAGACATCCGTTTGTCGACGGGATGTAAGATGCCGAGTTGAGGCTATCTACCACTTCATTTAGTAGAGCCAGAATGACTAGTCATGATGAAATGTAGCCTAGTAAGTCATCGAAGGCTTCATTACTCCGCAAGTGAAAATACTTAATCTGAGGGCCAAAGTGCTAAGCAGAAGACATGCGTAAGCATACAACATTAAATTCATTAACGTCTATTATACGTATGTTCAGCGATCTAGGATAACAATAGGAGCATTACTGTTATGGATACTCATGAGTAACCTCCACCGTTCTGTGCACTGTTATGTCTTTAGACTGTTGTGGGCTTGTATCGAGGTCCCCCATGATGTCCGCTCTGTAGCCACGTTCTCGTGTTGGAGTTAACACCAGCTCGAATGCGTCGGGCATACTGCCCTCATGCGAGTGGTTGATGATCGAATGTGCCGAGTCGGTACGATATCTTGAATGTGATCGCGAATGGGAGTGCAATGGCGCCAGCCCTCGTTGCGGTCCGCTCGACTTAGGTGCCCCTGGCGGGTAGTTGGAGTGAACGGTAGAGCGCAGGCAGCGAAAGACCTGCCGAAGAAGAGGCCAGAGAAGCGGCACATTGGAGACGTAGACCGCGGTAGCTACCTCTGCGACATACCATTTCTGTCTCCTTGTTTAGCAAGTTGTTGGGATTTACACGTTGGTGAGCGGACTAACCAAGAACCGAGCGTTGGTGAGGTTGGAGAAATTGTAGTACTTATTCAGAGCTGCCATAAGTATCTAGACACTGGTCAGCGATCTAATCGCAGCAGGAGTGTATTAGGATCCACAGACAACGATCCCACCAAGACTGAACACAGCGCACACTGCAACCTTTCTGCGATTGAAGTTAGTTATGTATGTTGGTATACTCACGCGTCGGGGGTGGGTGCCCTTACTGCTTGAAAGGCAAGTGTGATCGGATGAAGAGCGGCAATGGGATACACAGCATCATCACATCTGAGGAGATATTGAAAACGGTTGTCGTGATCAGATGGTTAAAGTAGGTCCCACACTGGACTATAGGATTATCCAGCTGTCAGCTCACGTATTGAGTGCCCACATCCATTATATCATACAGTCAATAGATTCAATATCCCCTGTGATTCATTAGCTGTGTTTTGAACCATGATATACGAAATGCCATACAGTAATGGTTGATCGGCCTGCACCAGACTCCCAACAAGAGGACCTCAATGACAATGAAGGAGATCACTACATAGACTGCAACGATTTTCACAACCAAATGCTCCTTCATCATAAGCCTGCCGATGAGATGCATTAGCCTTCTAGTGCGCAAAAGCTCCGGACATTGGCGTACGTGAGACGACTGTAGATGATGAGAAGGCAGCCCTTGACCAGCCAGATTGTAACCAGAGCGAACTGTTCCAACATGAAGATCGCTTTGTTCGCCCAAACCATGAGCGCTTTGGCATGTGGTGTAGGATATTCTTCTTGAACAATCGGATCACTGCTAACCCAAGCCGTAATATTTGCCGTGATAGTAACCCCCGTGAAGGTGAGCTATGCACTACTGTCAATTCCAATCCATCTCCTGCAGCCGTCCACCCGTGCACGAACCGCAATTACACACATAAGTGCATCATCCATTTGTAGTTTGCTCCATGACTTTAACCGTATGCGTCGAGAAACTCTATCCCCGGTAAGTACTGCTCTCCAATGTAGTCAATGTACGTGGGAACGAACAGCCGACATCCGATAATTATAATCCCTATATCACCTTGATGTTAATGATCGGAACGGGCATTCCTGCCGGCGAACGATAGCTTACCGACTGCATATAAGATCCATGACTCAATAGCGAGTTCTCTGGCAAAAGGGTACATAATGCCGAGTTCACCTCGAATCCACAGGATCTCCGGTGTCTCGGATGCTACTCATATATACCGGCCTATGTGCCTTGTCCAATCTGTGCATCTTTTACCGGGGCTAGGCCGAATAAACTGTTAAATCGAGACACTATATAAAAAGATGAGACCTCCAATTGCCATGTGGAGACCGGTCTGTCGACCTATAGCGCCAGAGGACCGAAACAGTCGCGGAGCCGTTCCATAAGAAGCTCCCCTGTTATTTGGTCTCAAACTTTAATAAAGCCTATCAGTTGTAGGTCAATACCGGTCCGGCTTAGCTTTATGAGCCAATGCGTCGGTGCTAGGGCTCGGCCAACCTTTCGGGTTGATCTCAGAAGGTTAAACAGGGCCCAGGCCAAAGCGGGAAACTATACTACGAGCACATATCGCGAGCTATAACGGTCTGCGTGTCCTGAATCATGGAATGGACTGAGAAGAAGGTGACCTGACTAAGGATTTTCATATTCTTTTCTTTTTCATCTGAAGACCGAGAACCGGAGAGTACTTGATGATTAGTCGTTTCCAGGGCACCCCCCCCCAAGAAACGGTGTAAGACATGCTCATCATAAACTCCCATGCGTGGCAAAATCCTGCAGGAACGCCTCAACCTCCAATGCTTATATGATTCGGTTTTAGAATCGTATTAGGCGTCATGACTTTAACTCAGCAATAGTGCCGTGCGGGCAAGGCGACAAGCCGAGAGACATGCATCAATCGACCCCGGGAGATTGGGAGACCGTGCCAAGCCGGCGACGTTTGACAAAAGCGGTATATAAAGGCGTCATGGGCAGTGTCTATGTACAATATTAGGCTTGCGGCGAGGCAAAACATCCTGCGGGAGAGAATCCTAAACCTCAGTATGCAGTGCGCACGCCTTCCTGAGACATCAATAGACTTTCGGATGTTCGAGTTCCCAAGTTCCCGCGGCTCGGCCACGTTCATATCCTGAACTTTCCTGCCGCAGTCAATTATCGGATCGTCGGTCTTGGTGGAGGCCCTGGTGGGTCTCATATCCAACTTGGAAATGAAAGCGCAGGTCTCCCCGTCACAGTGGACACAGCACTGCCTGCCACTCCGTTCCAAACTGGTACAGCGAGACAATCAAAGTTTCAATCAAGCCCCACAGAGTAGCCTGGCAAGGAAAGGACTCATAAGAGAGTCATGGCTTCAGAAACAAGTGGTGGTCGGCATTGGTCTGATGGAGTTCCTGTCGTGGACTAAGGAATTTCCTCGGCATTATTCCAAGGCATGCGAAGGGAGGGTTTAGGCTCGAAGAATGTCTCATCAAGCAAAGGCTCAGTTGCTCTGGCGTCATGGAAATTGGTCGACACGTTATCTCGGGTGTATTTCGGAGAAATATTATTGAACCTGTTCGTACACCAAGCTACACGACCGCCACTGACCTTTTATTTATAAGCCAGCCTCCTTGAATAGATAGCTCAAGGGGGTTTGAATAGTGGCCTCTGATTAGCTCACTTCTATTGATCCAACTACGGGGCTTCAGTAGTGTAGGTTACTCTATCGGCGATATTATTATTACCTGTTTATCTCGATTATCTATCATTAATTCAGCCGCAAGGTCCGGGGGCTTATCTCCGTCCTGGAACTGTTACAGCGGCGCCCTTCTGGGTATCATCAGGCCTGGGCAGTTCTTCCGTGACGTGGATGCTGGTTTGATGCCAGATTTCGAGTGGGATTCCTTGGTGGGCTTGCTGCTCAGGGTCTTCCTTGATAATCTCTTCCACGCTCTCCGTTTTCCGTACCCCGGACATGGTGACGGATGTCCAGAGGCTCTTTTTCTGTGAGTCTGTGTGTCTTCTCGTCCTACTATGCGTTCCCGTGCCATATCCGTAGGGGGTGTAGTGGTGTGTCCTGCCTTTGCTGTGCGAACTACCGGTCCAGGAACTGAGGTTGAAGACGCGGCGGACCAGACTCCAACAGTTGGGGATGTTGGCGACGCAGACGGCGGTGCTGGCCTCGCGGACGTACCAGAAGAGCCATTGGGGGCTGAAGGGATCTTTGAAGCTGGAAACTTTGCTGAGAGTGGCGCATAGGATCTAAGGGCCATTAGTCGCGATCGGTGGGCTTGGAGAGATTGCCGGTCTTACAATGAAGGCTCCCATGCTGAATACACCCACTAGAGTGATTTTACTACAATCCTGCTGGTTAATACTGGACAGTGCCTACGTCGTTTGGAACGTACCTGCGTAGTGGCAAACTGGCCGATATGAGGAGCGGCAGCGGAATGCACATCATGAGAATGTCTGACGAAATATTGAAGACCATTGTCATGATGAGGTGATGTGTCGCGGTCGAACATTGCTCTGGGATTGCTAGTTAGATACAGGGCCTTTCAGGGAAAAGCGATTCCATACCGTTGGGTGTGGGCACAGCCCAGTAGTTGTAGAACGGCCGACACCAGACCGCGAAGTAGAGAATCTCTAAGAGAATGTACGAGCCAACCACATACCCGGCCAGGATCTTGACAGCCAGCTGTTGCTTAATCCCTTCCCTATTACCGTCTCAGCGCAGTGTTCGATACAGACGGTTATTGTAACTCACGTCAACCTGGCGTAGAGGAGAAGAAGACAACCTTTGCACCCCCAAATTGTCGCTAGCATGCATTGCTCAGTTGCCAGCACCAGTTTGCTACCATAAATGCGGTCTTGGATCGACTCTGGTGTTAGATGTGCTTCTTCGCCCGGCTTCATTAAATTCGTTTGCGCATGCTCGATCCGATTCAATGTGACCACCAGTCCTGTGTAGAAGCACTATAGACGGACGTGTAAGAAAAGGTAGGTCTGTTCGTATCTTCGTCGGTGGCGACATACCAATACTAGGAGCATCAGATAGTCCTCTACCTGCAGGCTCTTCACGCTTTTCACCAAGAGCAGTCGCGATATGCTAGAGAGTGGGCATGTCAGTATTTGGAAGATTGATAGAGCTCAGGACTAAAGATACTCACAATCGCAGAATTACGATGAATACCGTGACCCCATACCAAATCCACGATTCAACAGTGAACTGGGACATGGTTTCTCTGCATCGCCAAACCGGGTGTCTCAGCCCCCTGGGGAGTTGTGCCCCAGATGGGCGCAGGCAAGGTTACATATGATAACTGTCGGGCCACCGGGGATTAAATCTCAGCCAAGAAGTGGAAACCGAATCCTGGTCGTATAGCATGGTCGGTATACGTAGCAACCTGCTGGGTCGAAACTGCCCACGGCGCAGGCAAAGTTTATTTCGACAAAAAGCCTCAGTTTCATGGTAACTACCAGTGACAATGCGGCGACGTCAGCCGGGGGGGATGGCAGGGAGACCCTTGGTGAATTCGAGGCCCCTTCTGGAAGACGAGGTTTAGGGCAGGAATTTGACATGATTGGGGGTCTGGTCGAGTGGACCTCTGGTCTGGGGCTCCAGAGTCTCCACCGTCCGCCGTGGAAATACGAGCCTGCGCCAATCAACTCCCCTATCACGTCACCTTTCCCAAGACACCACGTTTGGTGCAAACGCTATTCGAAACCCAAATACCGCCGTGCCATTGGTTTTATGCCACCTGCCATACGTGGCATGGTACGGATATTGGTATTTTAAATGCGATGGCAGGTTGGGCTTCTCATTGGCGACTCAGCTCGGGCCCTACGCAGACCAGATTCCGAACCTTGCCACACTATCGCCATGAGCCCCTGAACGCACGAGTGGTGTCTGGTATGATGTAACGACTTGGGTAGAGTCCTTGGACCCTGACAAATTACTGGAACCAGCGACAGGCCTCGGAAGATCCCTTTGGGGAAGGACAGAGTCCGTAGTCCAAGCAAAGTGATTTTGTCGATGGTCTTGTCGACGGTCTTGTCGAACTTCCTGTCTCAATTCAGGATTCATAAAAATAAATTGAGTTTGGACAGTATATTTTAATGCCTCTTTTCAGCTATCAGTTATCTACCTACTATATTAGTGCGCGATCGGCTGAGGCGATGGATTCGGCCGGGTAGAGATCTCGCATTGGATCGAGACCGACACGCGACCAGGCCAGCTCCAGCAAGAAAAGCCAGTTTATTCTAGCGATAGGATCGTGTTAAGATAAGATTATCTCCTCTTGCTCTCCCCACTCGCTTATCGCCGGATTTCCGTGTGGAAATTGCTGGATAATACCTCGTGTCTTGTCATCCTCGATTACGAGATTGAAATAACAGGACTCATATCCGAACACATAACCATGGCTAAGGCACTCTTTCTAAATGTCTAGGTCATGGTGACCAGACCACCCTCTTAACGCCCTGATGTTGGTATGCTATAAAAAAGAATAACCGGATGGCCTTGAATACTGTCGTTTTGATCGTACGATCGGTCGCCACAATCCATGAACGGTGGACCCTAATATTGCATGCATTAAGCTGTTCATGCGCGTACCATAGCACATACCCACCGTTGGCTTACGTGGCCTCTTGGTGCTAACCAAGCATTCAGGATAGAGATCATAAGTCAAAGATTGTGTGTTCATTATACATGCTTTTAGTGCTTCTTAGTTAACGCTGTTAGGTATGGCTATACCTCACGGGCCATGGTTTACAAACATCTGCCCCAAAAATAACTCCGGCCGCACATTCCTGACAGATAGTCTAAGCCTGTTCAATGTGCTTAGACGTTCCATCGGCCGACAACTTGTCCTCCGCTCTCTCTCCTTGAATCTCCTCGCGTGATGGGTAAGCCACCTGGTAAACGGTGTACCACGGTCGCTGGAAGAGGCTATCCAACTCCTCGAGGGATCTTCCTGTAGTGTCCTAACAACAGTCAGCGGCGATATCCTTAAGTATAACTAGAAAGTGAGTGCTCACCGGCATGGCAAAGAAGACATAAACCAACGATGTCAAACAGATACAGCCAAAAAACACAAAGGCTCCCCATTTCTGTGTAGCGGCGAGAAGACTCGGCATGGCACGCGAGCATGCAAAGTAGAATGCCCAATGAAACGCCATGGAAATGGACATGTTCAACGACCGAATTCGAATGGGGAATATCTCTGAACCGACCAGGTAAGGGATACTGAACCAACCAATACTCCAGGCCACCGCGTGGAGGAAGATCGCGACGATAGCGGCAGTAGACGCACGAGAGGCGCTGGGAGTCGCACCTATCTCATCGGCTGAGAGATGGCGAGTGACCCCGAGGTATGCGCCCACAAATATCAAGGTGATCAGTTGGAGGCAAATTCCGGTGATCAAAGATCGCCGTCGTCCGATAAAGTCAACAATGAACAACGCAAAGCACACCGTGCTCACGAACTTGACCACCCCATATATTCCAGTTGCCAGAAATTTGGCTTCATCACCGTCGATACCTAGGTATCCGAAGATTGTAGGCGAATATTGCGTGATGGCGTTGGCGCCAGAAAATTGAGAGAAAAGCGTGGCCATAAAGATCAAGAAGAAGCGACGGCGGTTCTCGACGGGGACAAAAGTCTCCTTCAGTAGGTCCCATACGGTCGCATTACTGACTGCTTCTGTTTCATGCAATATCTGAGCATCCATACCAGCTAGTTCGGACAAGATCACGGAATGATCGCGAGGCAAGCGGCGAAGCTTGGACATGGTCTGTGCTGCTTGTTCTCGATGGCCCTTGTAAAGAAGCCATCGCGGGGACTCCGAGCATAAGAAAGTTCCGAGTCCCCAGACCACAGCTGGGACAATCTGAAGGAGAGTAGGGAGCATCCATTGCTCATCAACGCCCGGATACTGTTTGGTCACTCCGTAGTTGATGAAAAAGCCCAGCACTACACCGAGCTGCTGGCACGCCGCAAAGAGAACTGTAAGAAGACCGCGAATAGCCTTGGGCGAGATCTATCAAGGCTAGGTGAGCGGACGCCACTATCACAAACGCACAGTTTGGCGCGGCATACCTCAGTAATATAGACCGGAGGAACAATTGACAACGGTCCAATTCCCAAACCTGCAATGAATCTGGATGCATACAGACCGGAAAGGCTTCCACCGCAAAGCCCTTGGCCCAAAACGCCAGCAATATAGATGACTGTAGCAATGCGCAGCGTCCAGCGTCGACCATATCGATCGTTGATGGGGGAGCACTACATACGCCTTCGCATAAGTATGATTGATTCATCTGTCGAATTGTAGCAAAAGCAACTCACCCCAAGACACCCAAAAACCGCCCCAGCCGTGGCTATAGATACTAACCACCCCTTTGTATTGGCATACTCATCCTCCAACTGTGTATCGACACCAAATCGGGTCTTAAAATGGGCTTGCGTAACGATTGAGGCAATGTTTCCTGTGAGAGACTCATGAATTAATATTACTCCAAGGGCGGAACTTCTATACTTGGCCGAGATCGTTGCTTACCTTCATCAAACCCTTTCGACACGCCAGAAAGAGCGAAGAAACATGTACACATCAAGACATAAGCATTGAAAACTTCTTTGGGGGCATCTTGCATAGCCCGTTTTGCATCAGCGATAAGTCCCATGGTGTGCGGGTCCTGGGACGAAATCTATAATCCGTGATCGAGAGAAACACAAAGATGTGCTTCTACCCTCTATTTAGGGGTACAGCGATTCAAAGAATTGCAATTTTATACTAGTACGTTCAAGCTTATACGGAGGTTAGGGTTTTCAACTCCATACCGCACGGCCATCGGAAAATATCCGACGCTCCACCGGCCTCATGGCCCCATGGGGTAAACAGAGTTTTTCAGGTTCATATATAGACCCAAATATGACCCTCCGCGTATGGCCAATGGAGCGTAGATTGTCCATCGAAAATGAATTTCTATCCAGTTCCTCCAGTGATCCAAGCCGAGATCTATGCTCGCATTCCGGACTCCCTCAGATGCACTGGTCAGCCTACTGAGTGGCGTGGCGGGTCAGCGCTTCCGGCGTCTGACATTTTCCTCGAAGGTCCCACTTGCGTTGCCGATGGAAGTCTCTACATAGTAGACGTCCCGTATGGTCGAATTCTCAAAGTGGATGCGGAAAAGCAGGTGACGGAGTGCGTTCGATGGGATGGCGAGCCGAACGGGCTAGTGGTGCGAGAGGATGGCTGCATCGTGGTTGCAGATTATAAACAAGTATGTGACCTGGATGGGATATATCACTTGTAAATATCATTTAGTTAATCGACTGCAACAGGGACTTCTTCTATTCGATCCTTCTACAAATACAATATCCCCAATGCTTACTCGGCGCAACCTCGAGCGGTTCAAAGGCCCTAACGACCTGATCGTCTCCTCCACCAACGACATCTACTTTACCGATCAGGGTCAAACGGGAATGACCGACCAGACCGGCTGCGTCTATCGGCTCTCACCCACGGGCAAGCTCGACTGCCTGGTCTCCAACGGAATTTCCCCGAATGGCCTGGCCCTCTCACCCGATGAGCGGTTTTTGTACGTGGCCATGACTCGGTCCAATGCCGTATGGCGCCTTCCTCTCCATACCGATGGGTCTACCACCAAAGTCGGTCTCTTCTTCCAGTCCTTTGGATGTGCAGGTCCCGACGGACTTGCCGTGGACGAAGAGGGGAATGTATTCATCTGCCATCCCAGCCTCGGTTCGGTGTTTGTCGTGGATGCGGACGGTATCCCCAAGGCCAGGATTGTAACAGCGCCAGGCGGTGGAAAGAATCTGACGAACTGTACCTTTGGTGGCCCGGATGGGAAAACATTGTTTATCACAGATAGTCTCAAAGGCAATGTGCAATGTGTGCGGTGGCACTGTCGGGGAGTTCCAGCTTCGAGAAATGTGAAACAAGCCAAGATATAGAATATATTTAACTATCAATGAATTGGATTCCAACTTCCTTAAGATCACATTAATCACCGATTTACAGTCACAGTCTTGACAGATATTGATACAGGTTATCCACTGCTGCCGTGGCACTGGCCAGCTGTGCTCTTGAGGTGGCAGCGCCAATGTGTGGTGTGCTAATGACATTCAAATTCTTCCAAAGGGCCTCGTACTTCTCATGGCTGGGTGGCTCTTGCTCATGACAATCCAGCCCTGCGCCCCACAGATACCCTTCCGATAACGCCTTGGTGAGGTCGGCCTCGTTGACAATACCACCTCGAGCCGCATTAATGAGAATTGCATCGGGCTTCATTGCGCGAATTTGCTGATAGGAGACCATGTCCCGAGTCTCTGTGGTAAGGGGGACGTGGATGGAGAGCACGTCTGCCTGGGAAAGCACCTCATCGACACTCTTTGCCCTGGTGTGTGGGATATGGGACCATACATCCTTGGGCATGTACGCGTCGTAAGCCACAATGTTGGCGTCGAAGCCACCACGGAAGATCTCCGCCACGGTGCGTCCGATGTTCCCCATACCGATGAGGCCGATCGTCTTCTGATACAAAGTCAACCCATTACAGGTCTCCTTCGGTACGGGCTTCAGCATTTGCCGGGATGTGATGGACCGAATTCCCCTCGCAACCGACAAGGCCAGTGCAACGACCAGCTCCGCAACGTCTCGCGCATTGGCACCCGGGGTGTTGAGGATCTTGATATCCCGCTGTGCACAAGCATCCTGATTGATCTTGTCGATTCCCACGCCGTGCTTACCGATGGCAATTAAATTCGGGCAGCTGGCGATGTCATCGGCGGTAACATGTGAGCTTCGCACTAACAGCGCTCTTGCATTTTGCCGCCAGTTCTTGAATTCTTCATCCTGAGGCTGAATAATATTGAACAAGGTCTTGGCGTACTCGATGGCCTTGGGAGGGAAGGTGTCAAGAACGTAGACGGTAGGCTTGAACCCAGTAGTAGAAGGACCTGCTGAGGATGAGGGTTCTGTAATTCCGGGGGCCATGATTTCGATATACTCGATAGCTGAATATTTCCAACCGATTTGACTGTTAGGTAGAGGTGATAGCATTATCCATGGTGGTATATATGATTGATCGGACCGGAATCCGTCCGACGGGCGTCCTCCGGATCATGCACGCCATACCCGGAGGAAGTCCTGGATCAGGCCTTGCATCGGATCCGAGATGATTTCTGGTAGTTCATCTAAAGCCTATTATCGGATATATTAGTCTATGATATGCCTTAGATCATATGAGGGAAACTTACCGGGTCGTGGTATGCTCCCTGCGCAGCCACGCTCGATAGAGCTAGAAGCAGTTTCCTGAGCACCTTGAGTGACTGGAACCGCTCCCCAATGGTCGTCAATAGGGCTGTACACTTGCTAATAATGGCTGTTTCCCGTGGAGGCCCTGCAAGTGCTGACAGAGAAGGAAGGCAAATGACAAGGACACCCGCCGCGAAGAGGTCAAACCCGTCAACGAATGATGCTGCATACTTTCCTTGTTCAGAGTAATAGTATGCATCATTTATATACGCTTGGCAGCCATCGACGACGTCATGTTCAACGGCTCGAGCGTCTCCTACTATACCACCATTGGATAGTGTACCTCGGGTCAATAATGCAATCTGGGTCAACGCTCTGCAGGTGAGCTGCTTTATCGAGACGGAGAGGACACTATCGCCGGGAGCGAAGTCCTTTACGGACTTTGGTGAATCTCGCCAGTAGCTTAGGTTGCGGTAGTGATACAAACGCCCTCGGGAAGAAGAGCTCCGCACACTAGACATAAGTCGAGCATGCATGATGATATGGCAGCCAAAGTCAAACTCAGCTATTGTCTTTGAGGTAGAGCTATAGACCGGAAGCTTGACGGTGTTAGCAGCTCTCAATAAATGCCCTAGATTGTGCTCTTACCTGAACCAGTATGTCTTCGTCCTCAATACTAAATGGGCGGTCCATCACACAACTTATAGTTCTGTAGCGCCGTCAGCCATGGCTCCTCACCTCAAAATCCTCCTTTTCTATTCGACTCACCTGTCAATTACATAGAGGGCCCAGAAGATGCTGCGTCGGCTGTTCAGTTCTTCTTGACTCGTATCGGAGTCTGGGTACAACTCCCGGTGCAATCTAAACGAGATGCATTTCTTCATTGCCAATCCCACCAGGTGCCAAGTGGATCCTCCGAGAGAACTGAACATGGAATACAAAGCTAATGACCACAGACAGTGTAGAGTCTTCACACAGTCGCCCTGCTCTATAATAACGGTAAATCTCTCCGTTGCGGCTGCATGCAAACCAGTCGCCAATAGCTCGCTCCCAGGCTCCGGTGAAAGTAACATTCCAATTGCCACAGCCATGTAAACTCTGAACTCCAAGAACGCGGTTCCTGAATTGGGGCCCTTTGTAGCACCCGGCTGCCCTCTACGGGCATCAAAGTAGGAGTCGAATTCACCCTGCAACTCGTTCCGGTCGATATGAAGAAACATCACCCCGATGTGGTCGAGGAAACGGTTTAGGTAAGGTGCGGCAAACTCTTTGCTGATCCCCGTCGCAGGTCCCATCATGGTCACGAATGTTCGTCTATGGTGGCACAAATCTCGAGACTGTGATGGATCCTCGCCTGATATGACCAGGGCGGCTCTCACCATACTTCCCATGGCTAATTCTTGAGGAAATCCACGAGACTCGTCGCGTGGCTCTGCCATCGCATTGCGGGACAGGAATCCAATCTCTCCCATCGCAGCCTGTACCGACCGCTCGCTGAAACTGGTGGGAGCCGTTGACGGTGTCTGGTTCGAATCGCCAGGGCTACCTACCGAAGTGGACTCCATGTTCGGCAACGGTTGAGGTGGAACCGACGCTTCCCTTTCTCGGCGTGCCCTTTGCTGTCGAAACTGCGCATCTAGCTCATCCCTCTTTCTCTTGAGAGATTCCACATAGCTAGATTCTGTTGTTAGCTCTGCTCAGCTTTCCACACTGCGTCACACGCACTTGGGTACGGCAGCATGCGAGAGGCCACTGCCCTCCTCCATAGTGGGCCCGATAGGGACGCGTCGGGGAGCACATTGCGCATCGGCTTCCACACAGGTTGTGCATGCCGGCAATTGTCTATCACACTATGATGGGTTAGCCTCACATCGCTGGATGTACAATATTGGTCAGGACCTTCTGTTTGCGTTTCCAGCATCTCTCGCAGGCCTGGAGTCTCCGTGGATTGGCTGGGGCCGAAGCAGGGGATGTCCGATGGTCAGACTCCATGTCCGACGACAGAACAACAATAGCGGGGAAGGATGACAATCCTATCGGACCTTGTGTTGGGGTCAAGCAGCGCTAAGTAGGCGTGAAGTCGTAGAAAGTGGATATCGCCCGAGGGTTGTTGGCCGGATCTTTCCCGATTACCATACAATACCCTCAACGCTCGGCAGATTCCCTCCAATGCATTGCCGAAGCCAATATAATTTCGATCATAGACTCGAGCTTTATGGCTCCCACGCCTCATATGACCATAGCTTTCTGCTGTTCACACGTAGCTCTCATATGAAGATGTAAATGCGGGGATTCATCCACACCCAGCAAGACACTCGTGGCCAGGCACTCATCTGGATAGCGTCGCTAAGCTCTATGGCTCAGCATTGGTCTTTTGGCTGCTCTTATTTGATCTAGGCACGGCTGGTGGATTTGGGTAGACTTGGCCATTGTTCGTAGAACTTCCCAGTAGTCATATAGGGTTAGCCAGATGGTATAAAGCAGTGGCAAACCTGTCCCTTCACTCGTGACTTGCTCCTTATGGGATGGATTTCATGCCAAGTTAAACTTTTCTGTATCCATTTATACACTAGTGGTACCAAATATTGCCGGGGCTCCGCATTCTTTCCCCGCGAGTGGCCATGCGCCATGCATGAAGTCGTCGACTCGCCAGAGGGAAGTGTTTCCATGTACCTCGCTGCCTGTACCTACTCAGCCAGTTGAAAGCACACGCGCCGACAGGTATGATAGAAGTAGATCTTGTATAAGCCCACCTCGTGGTAAGCATGATGCACGATAATGGGGGGAAACATGTCCCTCGACTTCCGGCCTGTCAGTCGTGTTATACAAAAAAAATCAAGGTATTCTCATTGATCTACACTGATGTCCGACTTGGCAGAACGGGGTTACTGACTACAGATAGTGCGATAATGCTCGACCAAAATGTATGCCTTGTGTAAAGAGCGGCCATGCATGTTTCATCGTTAGCCTCGGTGGGACTGTTCCGGTTTCAAGAGAGTAAGCCTGACCTTGTGCTAAGCACGTCTGCCCAAGGGCCCCTATGCTTATGCTCTCAATAGGTATATTTATGAACTAGAGCGGCATGTGCAAGGTCTCCAGACAGAGATGACCGTTGTGGAAGGTCGAGAGGTGGACCTGGGACATTCTCACTCCACAGCACCAGTGACGGAGAGCCCAACACCGACACGACCTGGAAGAGATAATCAAGCGTTGGAACCTTCGATAGCAATACAGAGTAATGACGTGATTTCATCACCCAGTATTACGGAGGGGGTCGGGATCAGGTACGCTCTGGGGCCTTAGATTGAGGGTCAGCTCTGACCGTAGAATCACAGTTTTATGAGCTTGCTTTTCGCTGATGCCAGGTGGAGAGACCAAAACCTAAAGCTTTTGCAAAATCTCTCCCAATCTTCTGGCATTCTGGAAACTTCGGTACAGCCGAATTCTCTTCCTCCTGCTGAGGAAGCATTAGTGGTGTTCAATAACTAGTAAGTGACTGCATTGCCCCTTACCGATCGAGAACTGAAACGAATGGATGAAGCTTGAATGGAGCCCATGTGCAGAACCCATTCCTGCTCCGCCGAGATGTACAGAGGCTGTACCATTCCGTCTTTTCAACAGGCCAAGCTGTGCCTTCCTCACAAGTACCAGACCATCTGACAAAGCACGACGCCTTCCGTACCTTCATGATTCTTGCTGTTGGGTCGGTCATGTTATATCGATCCGGCGTTCATAAGCACCACCCGTACGGCTACTTTCTCACAGCGTTGCAGTACATCGATACGAATATCTTGTCAAGGGGGTTGGATTCTATCCAAGATCTATTATTTGTCGTGAGGTTCGGCATCTATCATCACATCGGTATGTGTCCAGCTTTCCCATGCCGGTTCTAGCTAATACTTTGCAGGCACATCGATATGGGAGTTGACCACACTATGTATGAGGATGTGCATCGAGCAGGGTCTTCACAAATTACCTCGACCGACTATGAAACGCAAAATAACTCTTCTGCAGGAGCAGTTGCAGCGCCGGATCTTCTGGGAATGCTACATGATCAGTCAGTACAGCTCGATCACATTGGATCGTCCAGCTGCAATTGCGGATAGGGATATCCAAGTTGGGCTTCCTGCCGATGCCGATGATGAAGAGATCGATGCCGCTGAGGCATCTGGATCGTTCTCGGATCTGGACTCTTTCTGCAGAGCCACTACAAGGCCCACTACGACGGGGAACACCGAGATGACGGTGTTTTTCTATTGCCTGCGACTGCGCAAAATCACTTCTAAGATTCGGTCCAAGTTTCAACAAGGCAGTGGGTCCCCCAGCAGTGTTGGCCATGCGTTGGCAATGGACTCCATCACCGCGAGCGGGAGGATCTATGCAGATCTGGAGGAGTTGCTATCGGAGCTCGAGGAGTGGCGGCGATCAGCACCCATTTTCTCTAATCCACAAGGCTTATACCACACGCAGGAATGGTATGATCTGCTGTTAATGAGGGAAAGACTGCTTCTAGTGCGCAAGGCAATCGACCTGGTGCCGAAGCGGAACAATATCCCCCCAGGCGACCTCCTCTTGATCTGTCTCGAGTACGCTGTGGGTACGATTACGAAGTTCTGCCCTTTGTTTGAGCAAGGGAAAATTACGTACACTCGGAGCTACTTCCAAATGCTGTTCACTGCCGGTCTCTCGGTAATGCTCTGGGTATCCGTGGCAAGCAACCATGATGCAGAGACGATGGCGAAGGCGGCCGATGCGGTAAAACAGAGCGAAAAAACACTAAAGCAGATGGGACGTGAGATGCCGGATGCGACTCCTTACGTGTCTGTCTATGAGGCCTTACGAGTACATGTGTTAGGGAAATATAATGCCGCGTCCAGGACAACGCAGCAGACGGGAGGATACCTTGGGCAGACCCAATCTCAGTACCACACATCACCGGGGATTGATGGTATGCTTCATAGTCAAAGCATTGCAGGTGAATATCATTCTGTCGAACAGAATCCTTCACAGTTTGGGAACCACTGGCCGCCCCTACTCAACGATTTAGGCACACATCACCAGCTGGATCATGAATCTTCCACCTATGCTTCTCTTCTTTCCCGGGATCTATTCGGAGACAATACATTCTGGAATGTGGAAGTAGGACTGGGCGAATATGCGTATGGAGATCCGATGTTTCTGTTCTCGGGTGTAACAGATGACAATGTATAATATGTACATAGAACAAACGAAGGATTCACAACCGTTCCCCTACTCTAGGCCTCCTTCTGTAAACGCTCACTAATGTCAGTGTAGTTCTTGCTCATCTGCTTCAATCCCGCTTGCAGCATGGACGCATCCTGGCCACTCAGGGACCAGGTTGCTCCCATCTTGAACCACTTTTCAAGGATGTCTAGTCGCCCACCAATACCCCCAATACCCACAGGCTTGCCAGCTCGATTAGCCGCCTGGATCACCTTGGTGACCGCATCTTGATACAAGTCGCTGTCATACTTTCCGGGAATCCCCAGGTCGGTGCACAGATCGTTAGAGCCGACCAAGACCCCATCGACTCCCTCAACTGCGAAGATCTCGTCGGCAATCTCCACTGCTGCCGGAGTCTCAATCATCGGGATCAACATGGTCTGCTCATTAAGAATCTCATTCTGCACGAGTGTCGGCACATGCTGGAAGTTCATCACTGCCTGGTTGTTGGTGCATCCTCGCGTCCCTAGAGGGGCAAACTTGGCATGCTTCACAATCTCCCGGACCTCTTGGACGGTCTCGATATGCGGGATCACGACGGCCGCAGCACCGGCATCTAGGATGCGGCTGATGTGCCAGTGTGACTTAGATGGTGAACGGACGACGGGAGAGACACCGGCATAATTGCAGGCGAGAATAAGTTGGGCGACAGTGCGCATGTCGAGGGCGGAATGTTCCATGTCGATGAACATCGCATGAACACCGGCCATCTTGCACATCATAGGCATTTCATTGCCAGTGACGAACCTGACAGACATAAGAGGGGTGATTTGACCATTGAGAATCCTGGTCCGAAAGGGGTTGTTGAGGGTATATGCCGGATGTGCGATGGAGCCCATGATGAAGATGATGATGATAATGTGATAGTCTAGTAAAGGGAATCTGGAAGTTCAAGGATATCTATAATCGAATAATCAAGTCGAGGTTCTCCTCTAAGTCCATACCTCTTCTAGCTTAAGTATTCCCTGCTTCTGTGCTGCTGCTCTGAGGCTTTCGGAGGATTTCCGATGGAAGAAGCCCTACTGACTCACGGCCGCAGAACGCCGGACGGATTCTTTCCGAACACTAGCCTACTAGTATCCTTCTAACTATCGGACCTCCGCAGAATGAGTCGTAATCTGTGGTTATCATACTTTATCAGACGTGGATCGGCATCTGAATTCCGGTCCCAATTCCCCAGAGCAGTGGGTTCCCCACGGGGACAACTGGAAATGGGAGGAAATCAAGCAAGACATGTGTCATATCTCAAGGCCGTGATGCCCATCTATTATTAATACGCAAGCTGTGGGCTGGATGAGATGCCTCTCAGGCAAAGGTTGGCTTCGAGTAGCTGATCCTAGTTTACTATAGTTGTAAAAAGATGTACTCCGAATGCCAGCTTGTTGGTCCTTGTGTGATATTACTCCGGCGATAGATTCAATAAGACACTCCCCAAACTTCATTCAAAATAAGCTAAGCGCAACGCTATTGAGAGACATCAGAGTAGACTATCATGGCTTAGGTATATAGGTAGGGAATTCGCATTTCTCTCCAAACTATTCCCGGCCCAAATTGTGATGCATATCTAGTACGTTAAGTCGCGTACCGCCATTCCGTGACTTCTCCACTGACAGCCTCAGCCTCGTCCAGCTTTTTATTCTTCCTCATACACCACCAGCGCGTGATTAAACAACAGATCACGGACAGTCCACATCCGGCGATAATAATCCCTCCGCCGGTTTGGTATCGCGGCTCCTGGGATCGAAGGAAGAAGTACGGGGTGAACCAGTGGGACACAGAGGACACGCAATTGGCAATGGCGATCAAAGCTGCTCGTTTCGTCCGTGGGCGTGGTACCACGGTGGTTTCCCAGGATATTTGGATCTAGGAAATTAGACAATGGGTTCTCTGACTTCTGGGGTCAAGGGAATGCTCACGTTCAACCCAACGAATGGCCCCGTGCACAGTAAGATCAAACTAAAATATCGAGCCCCCCGGTCCAATGTGGATATCATGACAACCGCTCCCACTAGAGACACGAGTATCGGTCCGATAATATGCCAACAATGGTCCCCAGTCCTGCCGGATGACCAGGAGATGACGAGCGTAGTGATGTAGGCAATCACATACGGTGGGGCCTGTACAAGATAAGTCACAACTTCGGAGAAGTTGAGGGTCTCAACTATCTTTCTGTGTGTCAGTAGGCCGATTGGGGACGTTCTATGCCATGGCTGGGGCTTACCGATGGAAAGAAGTCTTTGAACGACTGGGCGATGATAAGCGAAAAATGAATCCCAGCGAAGCACCACGTAAAAGGATCCTTGACTGCAAGCAACACTCCACCCCAGTAATCGCCTTCCTCATCTTCACGGGTGCCACCCGCGCTGACCACTTGTCGATATTGTGCCATAGCGGTTTCTTCCTCCGTGAACCACGAACGACCGGTGTTGTCGGGAAAGTTTGGGATGAACCAAAATCCAGACACCGCGACCATAATACTCACGATTCCCTCCAGCAGGATGAACCACTGCCAGGCCCGAAGCTTGGCTATTCCATCCATGTTCGTAAGAATGGCTGCGGCGAGGAGGCCAGAGAAAACATTCGAAATAATGTTACCCGCGTGCCAGATGCCCATCCGCAAAGGTGATTCTTGCTTAGTATACCACGATGAAGTGAGCAGAGAAACGGCCGGGACGAAAGGGCCCTCAGCCACGCCGACCAGGAAGCGACAGAGGCAGAATCCCCAGCCGGAAGACAGAGCAGGCATACAGATAGTTACCGCGGACCAGATTAGCGCAATACAGGGGAAGAGTATACTAGGCTTCCCCTTCGCGATGATAACATTCGCTGGCACCTGTGAGATGATATAGCCCACATAGAAAAGCGAAATCCCCGCCGACCACACTGTATCTGACATGTGGAGGTCGCTTTGCATACCGGCAAGACGGGCATTGGAGACATTGATACGATCCAGATAACTAGTTAGGAATCATACGCGGTTAGTATCATGGGTTTTTCTTTTCCTCAACAAGGGATATGAACGATGGATGTCCTCACCTCATCAGAAGAATCATTGTAATGCAAGGCAGAAATTGCCAGTCCAACTTTCGTAGCACCGACCGGTTGAGTTGCACCAGCTCTTCGGGGGACTTGTCCTGAAGAATTGGAAACAGTTGTAAAAGAGGATCACGCTGGGGAGAATCTTTGAGATCCTCCACATGTGTGTTCGACTCTAACCCTTTCGACGTCATCTTTCGCGGTATGGATTTCCTCAATCTACTGAGGAGCTGCAACGGGTGTCTAGGGAGCCATTATTCTCCAACTGGGGAGCATGCTTGCTTTATATACACAACAATGCCGTTGATAACAAGCGGGGATGCCACATTTCTAAACCCCAGATTCCACTCTAACGGTCTCCACTTCCCCAGACTATACAAGCTCTGGGGAAGTGGTCGAACAATCACGAGGTTTGGGGTGAGTCCGACTTGGCACGTCTCTTTCATCGGAAAACGTCCGGACACTTGGATGCATGAGCGCTCCGATGGGGTCACGGATTTAAGACAGAGGCTCTCTCTTTGGAGGGAGACGGATTGATTGGGCATGAACCATGGTAGCGCGGAAGGTGTCTGCACAGCCTTCGAGAGTCGCCCACACTAGTAAGCTTTAGAGGACTGGTGGCGTATGCTCTGGATTACTTCAATCCAGGGTATTCCTCATGCTCCCTTGTCTGTGCGTCGTTTCTCAGGCGCGGACCAAACTCAGCTGCTGCCAAGGTGTATACCCTACTACAGATCCAGTGAAACTTGGGATAACTCTTCCTAGAACTATGCTCGGGCTTCTGATTGCTATGTGTCCATCTTATCAGACTTCGGTAGACATTGGCATCGGAAACACCTAACTAATAGCCTGATTCGCTAGCCTAATGGGTATCCCATGGGCGCCTGGAGAACACAACACCGTCCAGATTGCAACACTTTCTAGGATAAGATTTCCATTTCCAAAAGAACGATCTTCCCATTTTGTTCCCCACCGGCCATAACAGCATCATATGTCCTAGTATCCGACCCCTCGCTCCATCGGCCTATTCGCTGTGGCCACAATTGTTTGCGTTGGACTTCCGGGTCCTTTGGTGGCATGACTTCGTTAGCTCGGGGCACTCGGGCATGTTTTGCGGTCGGCATCGCTCGTACGTTCACGGTAGGATATTCATGATGCGAAGCAATTATCCAAACGGCAGAGATCCCTTATTGGTCGTGAGTATTATACGTATATGTGCGACACATGTTGGAGGGGGTACGCGACGCGTCCGAGGAAGCTATTCTAGCGTCGCTCCGCCATGAAAGACGCAGGCTGTTGTCAGATGGGGCCAACAATTTGGAGCGTAATGGCTTGCTCAATAACTTCCCCTTGTTAGTATAATCTCTTGTCATATAGTATGGTATGGCTGTACGGAGTATCATGTTCATCTCGCGTCGCGGTTTGTTGTCTAGGCGGCGATTAGTCAGTGATGAAGTTGAACCCTAGTTGAACCCTCCCGATTCACATTGACCCTTCGAATTCTGGCCATTTGCCAACATCTAGCTAAAAGGCATTCGGATTTCCTAGAAAATTAACAAAAATTCAGTAGCCTCTAATATAGCCATTAGTGATTTTTCTGGATTTATTGGTCTATGTTTGACGTCGTTCGCTCTCAGCAGCCTTCTGTGCAAACCCAACTTCAGTCCCGACGGAAATATATTTAGTTCAATGCTGAATTGAACCATGATACAGTAAACATCCATCACCCACCCTTTGAGTGTAAAAGGAAGCAGGACCTCACCCGAACATACCAATCATGTATATACAGAGATTTCTGGATACTACCACAAAAAAATATCGCTGTTCGAGAGGGGACGTATACAAACTCGACTGCGAGTCGGTACTCGAGCCGAAAATTAACCGAGATTGGGAGCTATGGAAATATACACATACGCACTCTCTCTCCCACCCCCACAGCCATCATGTCTTCTCTGCGATGAACGTCTGCTACGGAATTGATTTACTGCTTTGCCAGATCAACTCATACCTACGGTAAGTTGAGAAGAGATTTGCCGGAAATATCAGGCGTCGTGTTTTATGCTGGACTGTTTGTTTGCGTAGTTTGGTTTGTATGGTTTGTTTGTTGTTCATGAGATAGATAACACGTGAGTTGGTATATCCTAGCGTGGTTTAGCACTCTTAGACTGTGATATGAAGAGGAATGGACCAGAGTCAAGTCCAAGCAGTTATACCTACCAAATGGACATCGGATGGTTACTACTAGAGGTACTTGGGCAATCGGGGTTAATATACGCTATAAAGTATGCCACGATCTTAAAGGATGGATTCAAAGCTACGCCGATTTACCAGCTACACCAGACTACACTTGAAGATATGGCCGCTGCTTGGGCAATAAGAAAGCGTTGCAAAGGAGTCATGCGTTGAAAGCGTACTATGTTTATAAGCCAAATAGCATAACTATTTCCTCTGAATGATTCAGTCTATTATTACACTTGTCCTCCGGTCGAGAGTGTAAAACCCCTATGCCGTCTATCATTAGCATTGACCAAACAAGGTGTAAACTTGACGTCAAGTTACAACCTGTGACTTTGCGTCTCACAAGGCTATGCTATTAATATGGACTTTTGCTCTATTTCCATGCACGGCAGATGGCGGATATGCTCTAGTCTTGTACGCCTTGAATCAGGTTTTTGATCCCTTCTCCCCGTGCCGTCTTGTCCCAAGCCTGCGGCGCGTGTTCGAAAGGCGTCACGCTGGTAATTAAGCGTTTAACGTCAATGGCTCCCTTGGTGAGCAGCTTTAGAGCCAGCTCATAATCTCCGGGTCCGTACCGAAAGCACCCATGGACGTGGAGTTCTTTCTGGGACAGGGCCAAGATGGGAATCTCAGCTTTTGGCTTCCCAACCCCGGCTTGAACGTAACTGCCACCGCGCCGTAAGGCATATATGCCAATTTGCACTGGGTCTTGAGCACCGGAAGCCTCGATCACCGCATCGACCCCATCCGGAGCATCCAGCATCTCTAACAAACGAGTGGCACTCGCCTCTGGTGCTTCGTCCAAACCGAGAAGAAAGGTTTCGCAATCGAGGAACTCAGATCCGAACGACAGCTTGTGTTCCAGGATGTCGACCAGAATGATCCGGTGAGCGCCGAATGCCTTGGCGACTGCGCCGCACAAAAGACCGACCGACCCGGAACCCATGATGACAATGGTTTGGCCGGGCGTAATGTTGACCAGACGCGTCGAATGCACGGCCACGGAGAGCGGCTCCATGAGTACGGCTTCTTGAAGGCTCATCCCCGATGGTATCTTATAGACGAAATCTCCCGGCACCCGGTAATACTTGGTCAAGGTACCATGCACGTCGGGTGGTACTGCCGCAAATCTCATCTCTCTGCAGATGTTGTAGTGACCATGTTTACAAGCCTTACAGCGCCGACAGGGGATACCAGGCTCAATGGCAACAGGATCGCCGACGCGAACGGACTTGACGGCTGCTCCGACCGTATGAATGGTTCCAGCAGCTTCGTGGCCCAGCACGAGAGGTTGTTCCTTGCTCACCTTCTTATTCACTCCGCCGTGTTTCCAGAAGTGTACCTAGCGAGTAGCGGGTGAGCAAGCGGGAGGATTCTATGGGCATCCAGGTTATCCTAGGACCCTGGCTTCGGTATCTTACATCACTTCCACAGACTCCAACGTAGGCGATGCGGACGATGACATCGTGGGGATCCTGAATCTCCGGCACGGGGAGTGACTGTAGACGTGCATCCCCAGGCCCATACAGGAACCAGGATGGGTTGTTACTCTCCATTTCCGGGCCCCTTGGACTGCCAATTAGCTTGTACCGTCGTTATCAAGCAGCAGACCCTCCATGAAGTGTCGCCAGGAATACTCGCGCTCTTAAACGCATTGCGTATCTGTCTCCACTTCGGCCTCCCCAGCGAAGCCCCGCAGTTGTTCGATCGGACTTGCCCCGTTCGCTTTCCCACGTGGCATTAGTGCTCGCCTCTCGTGCGGATTGAAGATATGGCCATGGTTACCGAGCCAGAGAACTGATCCAAGTCAAAGTCATGGCCTTCGTAAGAATTCTCGTCGGTGTTGCTGGAGCACTTTGAATCGATTAGCCTCGGGACGAGTGTAGTAGTACCTGCTGGCTGGGATAGTGGATGGGAAATGTTGGCCGAGCTTGGATAGGCACTCAAGCTTCTGTACGATGGAATGCTCGGGTGCCATGCAGAAAGTAAGTCGTTGAATGAGAACCACTCAAACATAAGCATAATATCCATCAGGACTTCTTGGAACGCCGGATCCTATTGAAAAGAAAAGCCACTCGACTCCGCAGGGCAGGGGGTGGCGTCGCCATGAGTGAAACCTGGATGCCTTTTAGCGAACAAAGCTTCGAGGAATCTCCCCTGAAATCCGAAAGGTACAGCGTCAATAAGCTCTTCCTGCGGTTCTCAGAGCAGAGCTACCTAATGGTGTGTAATATGGGGAGTGGAAAGCCCATATCTATACTTGCTTGAGGTCGCGCACATGGCTAAATGCCACCAAGCAATGCGTCTATCCTGAGTGCGAATCTAAATGCGCAGCAATGTCCTGTCTGTCTCCTCCATGGCTCAATTGAAGCCGAATATGCCTCTCATTTACGAAGAGGAATCTATCTCCGCGGGGGTTCCCCCTTGCATCCTAATCCCGAATCGTGTTGAGGGCTCGGTCGATTCTAGGGATGACTTGACTCTCAAGGGGCTCGGACCTTCATGTCAGCTCCGGGGGACCAGGTGCTGGGAAAGACAAACCCAATAAACTCTCCCCAAGCTGTATCAATGCCGATCGGACACCTTCCCAGTGTGGAAGCGAGCGGTGGTGATCGTCGGAAGCTGCTCTACGTTTGGACACTAGCATTGATCTAGGGGGATACTCGGAGCTGTGACTGGATGGTACGACAAGCACAGTCAGCTCTAACTCGACTACCAAACCTTGTTTCAGATCTGATTGTCGTTTGACGTCCAAGTGGAGAATGCGATATCGCTGTTGTTGTCCCAGAGTTGGCGGATGACCGCAAGGTATTGTTTCCTCGGTAACCTATTGAATCTTTCTTCTCTCTTGAATTAACGTCTCTAATTCATTCAAGTCATAAGCCGAAAGTCACCACTGTATTTAGGCAGGCCAGCCACACCCGTACGTAAAGGAGAGAGCCTTTATAGATGATACATCTCTCCAGCACTCATGACACGCGTTCTAGGGATATGAAGCCGCTAGACGTAGTGGGTATCACTGTAAAATTAAACTATTAATAGAGGCTAGGATGATATTAAGTACAATTAAGAGCCAAACATGTCAGTTCAAATGTTCCACCAATTAGTCGTGCTTGCGACAGGCGACTTGCGCCTCACTGCCTTTTTTGACGCCAGGAGCCGTTTCTTACTACTTGGGCCAACTGCAAATTTGAGCTTTCTCTTGACTTTGGAAACGAGCCCGCGATCGGTAGGATTGCGCTGTCTCAAGGCTTTGCGCACTAATGGAGATGTGTCTTCGGAATGGACGGTCCGACAGATAGGCTCAGTGTCCCTGAAATCCTCGCGCCTCGCACCCGACATTTCTGGTTTTTCTTGCGCGTAGAAGGCCTTGCACTGGCACTGGTGTTCGGGAGTGTGGAATTTCTCTTCTGATCGCACTGATCGAATTGCTGCGAGACTGGACGGTGGCCGCTTGGGGGAACTTGAGACAGCTGGCATCCCCGGAATGCTACCCTTTAAGAGTGGACAGGTTAGAAGAGGATCCAAATTTGATCTTTGGCGGGTATGCTGAGGGCAAGCATGGGTTAATGGTAGTGAGCTATGAAGAGGAGCCACGTACCGAAGCTGCGGACCCTGGTTCTTCATCTACAGCATTGGCCCTGTTAAAACCATTCTTCGCCTTCGTTGGCGTTTTAAATGGTGACGCTAGGCCGAGGACTCTCGCCATGTGTGATTCAAATGCGCTGCTAAACCTGACGCAACAGTGTTCATTGCAAGACAGAGGAAGATAGTCGCTGCGGATTTGCCTTGCACACGTCAAAAGAACTCCGATATATATAATAGAGAATATTTACATATTTGAGCTGGTATACTTCAAGGATGCCCCAGTAATAATATTGCTGTGCATTCCAGCGCTTTGGTCCCTCGGCAAGCAAGGGATGATATAACTGCCCGCAGTTGAGTAGTTTGACATAGGAAGAGGAGGACCGAATAGCGAGAAAATACCATCAGCTGCTGTTCTTGCCTTATGAGAGTGTTTGAAAGACGCATGGAGCTTCGGAATTGGGCATTCTCATGGAAAAAATGCACGTAAGCTCTGGGGATATCGCTCTGGGTCCTCTGTCACTTGTCCCGTTGCGCGAGTCATGCACGTCGTGTAGCTAACTGAATGTCCGATCTCAATTTCCGACACGCTTGGCCATAGAAGAATTAGGCTTTTGGCTTATGTGTTGATCGACTGATGGGCGGACGTTTGAACTCCTCCTTGCAGGCCACTCTTCCCTCACACGGAAATAGTACCCGCTCATCAGCTCATTCGGTCGATCGCTTACGCCTGGAAAGTACATACTTCAGTTAACACTTGGCATGATGAGGCGAGGCAGACGAACAGGAAAATAAACCCTTGTTTAGTCGTGAATTGAGTACTCCGCCGCAGGGGGAGAATGTGTCATGCTACCCCGAGCCAATCTCATATCGTGGAGACCTAAGAAAGAAGGATGAAAATGCGAGGAGTCTTAGAGAGCCTCTAGAAAGAATGTCAACGAAATTAACCATACATTGTGAATAACCTACTGGGCGAAGATTATCATAGCTGTCATTTCCCGCCTGCTGTCGAGCTCAACTATCGTAATTGGGGGTTCTCGGAGACGCCTGATGACCTTGTATGTTGGTTCTGCACAAAGTTGAATAGAGGGCGAGACGTAGGGCAACAAGGGGGTAGTTCATCGATCGTACAGGGAAGACAACTCGCATGGTGTCTTGATTTCTCTGTACACAGGAAGCTACATAGTTGTAATATGTTGACCCGCTCGACCAAAACACCATGTGGCACTAACACTCGTGCCTCCAGTTCGTATATGAAAACAGAAAACAAGAACACGTTTTGGCGGATCCAGAGTTAATTTCTGTCTATCCCCCATTGAGATAACCTAATGGATACGTCCTAGGTGACATCTGCTCCCTCTTCCATCCCTTTTCTCCTTTCCCCCTTAACAATACTCCATCCCTGGCATAATAGTACATCTGTGCTTGGCCGCCAACACATATTTGACAAAGGGATTTGTATACCATTCCTCCTTCTCATAGCAAATACTAACCTGCCAATCCAGCGGCACATAATTGCTATAAACTGAAATGATGTACATACAGAAAGCCACAGAGATGTAACCTGTGATATCTTCTGATTTTCTGAAAAGCTCTGCAAAATCATACATGGCGTCGATCAGAATGCTTCTGTTCGCCGGAATGGGCAGTTCTCTACGCACGATGTCAGAGATGGCATGCTATTACTATTTTGAACAGATAGGCTTAGTTATAGCGCAAGAGGTTTGCTAATGGTCAACCGGCTTTCTGATGTGATAAAAGAGATCTGCCTACATCTCCTTAGACACAGCCACGCTCAAATTGGACAGTATAAGGCCCAGCTGTGCTTGTCTCATGCTCGGCCAAGTATCTATTACTCCCCTGGACAAGATCACGATAACACCCCGACAGCCGTTCCTGATGTGGTGCGACATCCCATTCCAGATATTTCAGTAGCTCCAACTCCAAAACTGCCATCTCGGCGGCGGAAACACCACCCGCGGAAGCAAAGGATTGGTTCGGCCAGGCAAAGTCACTCACACTCTTGCTGGCAACTAAGGCGCAGCTCAGAAGAAGCCGGTGAGCTGTAAGACTCGAAACATCGAATGTGGGGTGTGTTTTGCAGAGTTGTCGGATGTAGATAACTATCATCACTAGTGTTGGAGACGAGAGACACAACCGATGCGTTAAGCGTCTCAGGTACTCACAGGCAGATATCCGGGGCGCTCTGTTCGAGTGAAAGCGTGTAACGGTAAATCTGGTGCGGCATGCCATGTCGTTGAGGAATGCGAGCCTTCCAAGCGTGTTTGAGATCAATTGAACCATTGCCATGGGGTCGACGAGCTCATAGCGCCATGGTAATCGCTGCGAACATGGATCAGGTAGCAACACGGTGGATAACGGAATGACATTCTCAGCTCCCTCGTTTGTACCTGGACTACTCCCTGCAATAGAAGAGCCCATCGATCGAGGAGATGTTGGGTGCGAGTCTGAGCACCATTCCGCTTGCTGGCGCACCCAGCGCTCGAAATGTTGCTTGATTTTAGTGTCGCGCTTGGACCGTAGGAGCCCATTAGATTTAGTCCCGCAGGAGGTAATATGACCGCCACGGTAAGAGTTGCCGCAAGGCGAAAGGGTGGCAGCCTTAGTGTCCTGCTGGCGAAGATCGACGATTTGCCTCACTTGTCTCTTGTCGAAAGTTAAGGTCGGCATCAATTGCACCCTCTTGTGGGCGTTTGCTTCCTCCATGAGATTCTGGAGGAGTGTACGATGAAGCATACAGTCTCGGCTATACTGAGTAGTGCTGGTTCGGATTGGTGTGACAGCGGTAGAACCTGCCATTGTGAAGGTAGAAAGTATAGATAGAAACATGCAAGTCAGATGCTTGGCTTTGCACTTTGCAATGACCGTACCAGAGGCCGTATATCAATGTTTTCGACCATCTAGAAGGCATAGTAGTGGATCGACACGAACCAATGGTTGTTCCCCAACAAGAGCTGTACGAGCCATGGTTGAGCTCCTCGGTCAACCGTCCCCACGTCACCATCAGGTCATTATATAAAATGCTTCATAAGAAGCTCGTGAGCAGAAGTGGTAGTGTCATCACTGGCGCTTCTGATCGCTTATTCTTCACCATTCAATGTGCGGCACATCTCCGTGGACTATATCACATTGGGACAAGGTTTAGTATCGCCTCTCTCCTGAATAACACGCTTCTTGATTGTAGTCATCAACGAATGCAACAGTCTACATGCCGACTCCAAATGATTGAATACTGAAATACACTCTGGCTTTGCTTGGTTACCACTATCCATCCCTTCGAGGAGAAAAAGGACAGAAATAAGCGCAATCGGGCCCATTGGTGGCTGTAAGCGACCAATGCCTATGGTTAAGACATGGCCGACAAGCATGCATGAAAAGATTCGCAACACCCGTCATGTCCTTGCTCATCATACTGTTCTCAGCCATGTGGTGGATTGCTGTTATTGCGAGAGTGCTCAGTGCAGCCACGAAGGGCTTGGCTCTTAAATAACAGACAAACCAAGTAGGAGAAGGGCGCAGGCGCAAAGGGCGATGGCCACGTATATATGACGTCACTCAACATATCGAATATAGTGAGTCCCTTTGAACGGTAGCGTAATACAACAAGAATGGTAAGTTGCTTGTGTGTGTCCAGGGATGGGCAGACTATCTTCGCTGTTTGCAAACCTCATGGCCGGAGAACACGGGATGTGGATAATATTTCCGGGGACATCCGAATGGCTTAAGAAGAGGACAGGGTCCATGATGTATGTGGGACCTTACTAGTAATGTTACGGGGCAAAATTAGCGATATAATGGTCGAATCGCTCACCTCGTTCAACGGGATGTCATATCTGTTTTACCTCGGCAACCAGCCCTACTAAATCAAAGCAGAAAAAACAGTCTCTTGACTAACATCTACTCACAACACCTTCCGCCCACTCGGTATTCGGCTGTTGTCGGAGGCCGAGTTGCTGCAGCCTCCGTTCCTAACCTGTAGAAGTGATATATAGTACTAATCTATGTATGCAGGTCTAGTCTCAGTCCGGTACGGCCTCACTACACCTTGGAGTTGAATGACAACCTGAACACCGACAATGCTCACCCTCAATATTGCCTACACGGAACCAGTGAACAATAGCGCCGATCCCTCTATACCAGTCCTTACCCAAGAGCAAGTCTGGAACGGGTTGAAACTGAAAGCTCGACATCCGCAGGATTTTGTTCCATCTTTGGATGATTCCCGAATCCTCGAGGAATGGGATGATGGAACCTATATCGTAAGAGAGGCTCATGTTGCGGCCAATCTCCGCGAATCCCCTATGGCTGGAAAATGGATCAGAGAGGAGTGCCAACTGCATGCGCCGGTCAGGGTAAGGGGCTTGGACGCTCGGATTTCATATCAATAATCGTCCGTCGTGGTCTAATCGAATTACAGACTTATTTCACGTTGCCAGGCGGGTCAGTTGTGGAAAACATCGTGTCGATCGGACATGACCAGAATCTCTACCTTACGTTTACATACGAATGGAAATTGACTGATATCGAACCCGGGACAAATGAGGCACAAAAGGCTAAAGACGAACATATGAGAATCGCTATATCCTCCGTGCAAGGAACCATCCGAGCATTGAGACGAATGGCAGAGGAGAGGACGCTCTGAAGTCTGCCTTGTAAGTGCTGAGGCTGACCCCGAATAACTTGATAATAAAATTTATATTGCTACAAGCAGTTCCATATGAAATGTCTAAGAACAGTAGAAGGTATGAGATACAAAGTAGCTACTTAGAAAGGCCCTTGGTGTAAAAATAGGAAGAAATATCGTGCGGAAGCTAGACGGAAACATGCAAGACTTTGAACCGTAGTCGTTTACAATTTTTACACGGTTTACTATATAGAAAAGCACAACTCAGATAAAGCCATTACTTGTATGAAAGGTGACGGTGGTAGCTAATACCGATGCTAATCCAATGCTCAGCAATATCTTGCTGATTTGATCAAAGGAAACCGACCAGACCCCATAATAAAAAAAGAAAAAGAAAAAGATAGAGAAAAGGACAAGCTCCTAGAGACCGCCAAAAGAGATCAAGAAATCTGAATACGTTGTGGATCCTGCCCTCATTACATACAGCGGAAAAAACCGCAATAACCCAATTATGCGCCCGCGACATCCGGATTCTGTAGATGAACGAGTTCGTAGTAGCGTCCTTTCTTCCGGAGAAGCTCACGGTGTGTACCTGATTCGACGACCTCTCCTTGATCGAGGACGTATATTAGATCCGCCCGCTGGATGGTGCTCAGCCGGTGAGCAACTGCGATAGTAGTGCGCCCTCGTGCGGCAGCATCCAATGCTGCCTGGACGACCTTTTCGGACTCGGAGTCTAGTGCGGACGTAGCCTCGTCCAACAGGAGGATCTTTGGATTCCGTATAAGGGCCCGAGCGATGGCAATGCGCTGTTTCTGGCCACCGGAGAGCATGCCTCCTTTATTGCCAACAATGGTGTTGAAGCCTTGCCTGCAAACTGTTAGTATACCTCCGCCGCTATACCGATACGCATGGTGTTGGAAGAGCTTACGGCAATGACAATATGAAATCGTATATGTTTGCATCCTTGCAGGCTTTAATGAGGAGAGCATCTGGGACATCAAGCGTGTTGCTTCCCAACAGGATGTTCTCTCGGATGGTCCCTTGGAACAAAGTCGGTTCTTGACTGATGAGAGCCAAGTGGCTGCGATAGGAAGACATCTCGAGAGTGATAATATTCTTTCCATCTACGTAGACACCACCTTTGAGGGGGTCGTAAAATCTCTCCAGTAACGCAATGGCAGTGCTCTTGCCACTTCCACTCGCGCCTACCAGCGCAACGAATTGTCCTGGTTTGATGGTCAGGTTCAAGTAGCGAAGGATTGGCTGCTCCAGGCGGCTGGGATATCGAAAGGAGACACCGCGGAACTCAACCAGCCCTCGTATGGACGTAACCGGAACTCCTTTGCCCCGAGACGCATGCATTGTGTCGCTGCTGAACAGCCGTTTGAACTCACGGGCAGCGTGTTTGGCCTTGCCCATGTCCGGGGCATGAGAGAAAACTGTTCCAGCGGCCTGGGCCCCAAAGATCACTTCGCTGAAGCACACGTAAAATTGAAAGAGTGAGTACTCTCCATGACCAAGTAAAGACCCGCCATACCAGAATCCCAACGCCATGCAGAAGAAAGGCAACGCCTGCGAGCTGGCATAGAGTAAGGATGATTTAACAATGGGGAGTATATCACTCTTGAGCTGCCGACGGAGCTGTGCTTGATAGGATTGCAAGGCCTCCGTCTCCATGGTCAGGGAAACTACTGTACGGATGGCAGAGGCTGCCTCACAAGCAGAACTGGCCGATGCTTGATATGCCTTCTTTGCCCTCCGCTGGAACCGCTCCAACATCCAAACCCGAACAAATCCACACATCAGCAGGGCTGGAACTGCGGAGATGCACACAAGTGCCAACTTCCAACCTATTACAAGGGCTACCCCCAACGAAGCCACAAGATTGACAGAGACAATCAAGATAGTCCCCAGTGTAACGCCGCTAATGCCGGTTAGCTCTTTGGTTCCCGCACTCAGTGTAGCTGTCAATGCGCCTGTCGTATTTTCCTGCCGATCGTAAAATGAAATATCCTGGTGTAGCATCACCCGGAATGCTCGGCTGCGGGCCCGGTATACCATTTTTTCAGAACTATATGCAAATAAGGTTCCTTGCACGCTATACAACACAAGTGATACGAGGCCAATCATGAGAAACATAAGACACCAGAAGTTGGCATCGTGCCGGAGCTTCGGATATTCAAAGGGAGGCAAGCTGAGGGTGCTGACAGCCTTCGCAAACAGTACGGCCTGTGATGGTTGAATCCCCCCTGCCAGGATAGATGCGCAGAGACCGAGTAATAAGAACGGCCACTCGGGCCGGTTAAATGAGGCAAGGAACCTGAACAAAGTCCAGAAAGAATACGCCTCTTCCTTGGCCGGCTGCAAGAGATGAGAGAGTGACATTCTTGACACCGGCCGTTGTTTCTCCCCAGTGTGCAATCCAATATCGGATGCATCATCACTGAGTACGCTATACAAATCGGACTGGTCATCACCTGGATAATCCTTATCGAAGAAGAATGTCGTTGGGTTATGTTTAGGGGGAATGCTCGTTGTTAACTGGGAATATCGCTTAGAGTATCTCGAGTACCGCTTCTTGATCTGCTGCGCTTCCACCATGCCATAATAGACCCCTCGCCGGTCCATCAAATGCTCATGCGGCCCTTGTTCAATAATCTGGCCATTGGCAAGAACAATGATGTTATATGCCTCTTGGATTGTAGACAGCCGATGGGCGATGACAATCGTCGTTCGACCCTTCGATGCCTTGTCAAGCGCCGCCTGAACGAGCTTTTCGGATTTTGTGTCCAAGGCGGATGTTGCTTCATCTAAGAGCAGGATCTTCGGGTCCTTTATAATGGCTCTGGCAATGGCGATGCGCTGCTTCTGCCCCCCAGAGAGTGAGAAGCTCTCGATATTCGTATCATAGCCATTCGGAAGCGCCATAATGAATTCGTGCGCATTTGCCATCCGAGCTGCTGCTTCAACTCGCTTTCGGATCTCATAGGTCGATTCCTTTTCAAATCGAGAACCAATGATTCCATAGCGGATATTCTCCGCGATTGTGGTGGCAAAGAGTCTCGGCTCCTGCGACACGAGCGACATTTGCTGTCGCAGCCACCGAAGATTCAATGTCTGAATATCATGGCCGTCGAGCATAATGGTCCCCGCGACCGGGTCGTAGAACCGCTCCAGCAAGCTGATGATGGTACTTTTTCCCGAGCCCGAGGGACCCACGAAGGCAGTCGTCTTACCAGCGGGGATATAACAACTAAGGTCATGGGCAACAGTGACCTCGGGCCGCGACGGATAAACGTGCTGGATGTTCTGGAGCACAATATTTCCTCGGACAAACTCCAGCGTCTTGCCCTGGTCGGACAGCGCATCCAAGGGGGACTGACGGTCAATGGTGCTATACAGCTTCGACGCCGCCGCCACAGCGTTCGACAGCGCTTGTCCATTGGGGGCCACATTCCCGAGATTATAGGACCCCAGGATAATGGCCATCATGATGGTCAGCACATCCCCGGCTTTGATGTTACTGACTCCTTCGACGAGGAAGCGAGACCCCATCCAGAACCCAAGCCCATAGTTGAGGTACATGATGCATAGTAATGCCCCAACCATGATGGCAAAGATTACTTTTGATTTCATTCCGGGCCCTTCGGCATCCTTGAGATGTGATTCGTATTTCTGTGCCAGTGTTTCTTGGGCATTGAACGCTGCGACGGTCCGGATGGAGTCGAGGATATCCTCCGCCATGCTGGCACCATGACCCTGGCATTCCAATGCCTTCTTGCTGAAGATAAGCATGAGGGTGGAGCAGCCGCCCATGGTCAAAAGCAGTGCGAGGAGGCTGGCACTGCAGATTAACGCCAGCTTCCAGTTCTTTACATAGGCGATAATGAACGCCGTAACAAACGTCGACAGCCCGGTCAAGGCCAAGCCAACTTTTTCAGAGATGCCGTCTTGAATCAAGTTTGTATCGGCAGTGATTCTCGTGGTAATCTCGCCGGCCCCAAGAGTGTCGAAGAAGGCAATATTCTGCCTTAAGATAGCCTGGAAGTATTTCACGCGAATCTGCTGCACGACATGGTCGCCGGTGTAGATGAAGCCAACGGTCGCCAGATAGATCGCGACAAACTCAGCCGCACCCAGGTAGATGAAGTAGACCACATTCTTGGTCAACTCGCGATGGAAGTGATCATAGGTGATTTGATGGGTAGCAATGTCTTGAAAGGTAGACGTCAGCCTGCCAAATAGGACCTAGCATAGTTGGTTAGCCTTTGTAATTATGAACTGGCAATGATTCCAAGCCTAGTCCTTACTTACTGTGAAGAGAGGTAGTGCTGCACCGCCTGCGATCGCAGCAAGTGCACTGCCGAAGAGAATAGCAACATCCCACCGAGTCGCATATCGATAGATACCAAAGAAACCGACTTGTGACACCGGCGTACGGAGCTGTCTCTCGAGGACCTCTTCAGCGTGCGAGACAGAGAGACCCGTAGTTGTACTGCCTGTCCCAGGAGACTGATTGGATCAACAAGTCAGTGATGATGACCTGATAGTGAGATGAATGCATAGATTTCACCTTTGGGAGCGGCTTCATCAGGATATCTTTGTCAGATTTCATGGCGCAAATGGCTCCCAGTCTTCACATCTGATGTAATGACAGGCGGCCATTTCCCAGTTTCCAACACCAAACGTATTATTAGCGCAAGCGATTGTTACGCGGGTGCTTTGAGCGTGTCGAAAAAGCTTATGGTAATGGAGCAGCAGCCCCTAGGGTTTTTGCAACCCTCCCCGCGTCTCCAACTTTCGTAGGCACTTGTTAGCCACTCCACCGCTATTGCCAATTAGCGGTCAATTCTGCAAATGGTGCCCTGAGTTGGGATAGTAAGGGGTCCAGGGTCAGAGCGCAGTTCCTGACATTGTCCGTCGGGCTATCTCATCACATCATACCCGGGGTAAGCCCTGAATGCAGTTTCATCGAATCCCGATACGTGCTAACAAGCAACGGAACATCCTCGGGTGAACCGTGCCCTAATCTTGAGTGATCAGATAGATTGCGATTTTCCTTCCTTGCCACCGTAAACATCGCAGACTTTCGTATAAGTAAGACATATCACCAACCTTCCTTGTTCGAAAGCCAGAATTTAGGTAGGTGAATCGGCACGTGGAGCGTCCGGCGTTTCATCGCCCTACAAGTAGCTTTCATGAGTCAGGTGGAGCTCATTATTTGGTGTGATCTGCCATCCTGCGATCCCCTGTTTCAGAGGATGCACAGATCACCCTCGGTGGAAACGACGGCATTGACGCTATGATCGACAGGAACCGGTAGTATAACCAGCCTGCTAATAATGGAAGTGAACTCAATTCCAGGGTAAACAAATCCAGTCATTTCGGCTCAGAGAGTACATCGGGGCTGGAATTTGAGACAGTTTAGGTGTGTTGAGACGCTCAACAGCCAAGTCTCAAATTTGGGTTCGGTAAAGGAATACGTTCATTCCTGCCGTCCGAGGTCTTAAATATAGGACATTCGACTTAGTTCCCATTAGGCTATTCCAATTAGACTCGCGTGAAACATTAATCATAATTTAATCTTATCAGTGGAAAAAGAGCCGTGTACCGAACAATTGGACGATGTATAGACGTGGAGTTCAGGGAATCATGGGACTTGGACTGCCCTAACGGGCGGACTCTGTGGTACAATATATTTGATTTTTACACTAAAACACCAGACATGAATCTGGAACTATGTCAAACATAACAGGAGGTATAACGGGGCCAGGATATATCGTGATAATATGATAAATACGAGAAAAAAAACATAGATAGAGAGAAACAGGGAATAACATTTGAAACTTAGGCCTGCCGGCGTTGACGAAGTTTCACCTTCAGGTCCGGCACTTCCCAGAAAGCATAGCAGCGACTCTCTCGCTGCCAGTCCTTGACGGCTCCCACGTACTCAGCTTCAAAATCCAAAAAGAAACCCGCTAGGGTTATTTGCATCATCTGCTTGGCGAAGTACTTTGCGATACAGGCCCGACTACCCACCAGGAACGGTTGGACAGCCTCCTTATTGTCTGTCGACCCGGGCTCTGTCCACCGCTCGGGGATAAACTCGTAGGGTTCGTTGAAATATTCGGGGTTGTGATGCAGTGCGAACAGTGATGTGCAGATCTCCGTCTGTGATAAATTAAATCCCCGTTGGGTGTTAGTCGCGTCCACACCATACAACGATCTGTCCGAAAACTTACGCCAGCCGGGATGTAGACCCCGTCCACATAGGCCCCAGGTGAAACTCGCGGACCCCCTAGTGGCACAGGAGGGTAGAGTCTCAAAGCCTCCGTGATAACGGCATTGAGGTACGGCAGCTGTTGAACAATATCCCCTGAGATGTCTTCTGCCGAAAGGAAGGCACCCTGTAGTTCACGGACCAACTTGGCGTGGGCTTCAGGGTGGGTCAGAACGAAAAAGATAACGGCACACAATGCGTTCTGGGTGGTGTGAAATCCTGCCAACATGATGGCTGAGAAATTTTCAGCAATCTCAGACTTGGGCAAGCCGCTGGTCTCCGCTCTCTCCATGACTTCGACCATTATGTCGCGGCGGGTGTGTGGCGCTTTCAATTGTCTATCATAGTATAAGACATACGGTGGCAGGGTGGTAGTGTGGGGGAGACTTACTCATGGATCAATCTCATGCGGGCCTCTTCGCTGCGGAGACGAATGCCTTTGCGTAGGAAACGGCGCAGGAGCCATTTCATTACCGTTGGGACTCCTGATCCATCAAATTGATCTCTGACGGTGGCCCAGTAAAAAATGCGAGGCAACTGTGCGGTCCAAAAATACGGCTTGCCTCGTTTTAAGCAGCCGAGGGGCTTTCCAAGTAGGACTTCAGAAACCGTGTCAACGGAGTGGCAGTAGAGTAGCTCATTGAGAGAAAGAGTAGTAGTACTCTCCAACTTGGAGTTAATCACGTCGTGAAGTCGCAGGGTGCATTCACGAACCACTCCAGCATGTGTTTCCATACTTCCTGGTGTCATTGAAGGACCAAAGAGTTTACGGACAGACGAATGATAGTGTGGGTCAGAGGCCGTGAAAATATTGCGCCGGGAGATACTCTTGTAGAATCCAGTTTTAAGAAAGGCAGAGCCCTTGCCAGTACCGGAGCCGTAGATATTACGCAAAGCTTTGATCGTGTTTGTCGTCGCTTGGCCGGGGGCGAATCGAGCAATTTTACCTGTACAGCAATCAGCGTCAAGTGGAAACCCGCACACCCATGTCGCTTACCGTAAGACTCATGCAGCGCATGGAACTGATGTGCACTCCGCCCCGATATAAAAGCCAATTTGGTTGCGATCTGTATAGATAAACATTAAATCCTCCAGATTCCCTCATTTGCTATAGGGGAAAGATCACATACACCGCAACAGAAGACATCAAGGAATGGTCCGGGGACGCCCTTGATGGTGGGCCCCTTTGGCTGGACTTGTACAAAGAGAATAATGAGGAAAATGAACTACATCAGTCAGTCACACTGTAGAGCCTTTATCACAGTTATCATGAAACTCATGGACCTCAACATACAAGCACGACCGCCAGGGTCGGGTAGGATATCATCGCTGGGGAGTAGCCCTCAGGCATTTGCCCAGAAGGCAGATACAATGCAACAAACACCATTTGGAGGCCACTAGCTAATGAATGAAACAGTAGGACACTTGAAACTCAGACTCTTCTAGGAGCCTTAGCACGAACGAGAGACTTGGTCGGAAGACTTGGAGAACACAGGACCTACGTCGAGGTGATATAGCGGTCCTTATCTATCCCAGGACGATATACAGATCCCTAGTATCTAGTGCCGGTTAATTAGAGACATGATCTATATTACCCGGTCCTTTTTCTTTCAAAAAATAAATAAATAAATTATTTATTTTTCTATTTCTAAATTCTTGGCTTTCTTCCGTGATCACCTTGTTACCCCTAGTTTGGTAAAGTTTTGGCTAGATGTGTTTGACTTGACTTGAGGATCATCATACGATTTGGAATCGTATTGTGTTCCAAGGGACGGAGTCTCACAAGAAAGATCTAGTTCACGCTTGATCCTTGGCAGGAAATCGCGATGTTTGGGCTGATGGACTCAGAACCCGGAGGGAAATTAGGGCCCAAATTTGGTGTTCCGGACATAGTGATCGACGTCGACCTTAGTTTTGAGTCAATTCGACCTTGGACTTGGCAATTAACCCTAATCCTAAACAACGTTTTGGATTTCCCCTGTCTATGTTAAGCATTTGTTATATATCATCATCTGTCTGAGGGTCGTATGTCTTGTCTCATGTACCCGGTGTTGATTCCTCATGTGTGATCTGGAAACCCTAACGCACATCCTACACTCGTTGTCTTTCTCTTATGATGGCCAGCAACCAGCGCACAAGTGTGCTGTTTCTCGCAAATAGCGAGCATGGCCAAACAAACATTATTCTGGCGATTACGCACGAGCTACTGGTGCGAGGAGATGTGGACGTACATATTGGCTCCTTCCCTGCCCTTGAGCGACGCATTGACAAGCTCCTGGCTGACAATGCCTCCGCGTATGATGGGTCATTCCGGTCGCGGATTCACTTCCATCCTATTAGAGGACCCTCTAATACGGATGTCTTTATACGTACTGGGAAGCGAGGTGCTTTCCATCCTCCTGGATATCGTGGGGCGGTCCTTGGGTTCCAGTCCCTGTGCGAAGACATCTGGGGTTGGACGGAAGAAGAATACGTAGATATCTACAACTGCTGCGTGGAGATCATCAAGACCGTTCAGCCGTCAGTTATCGCGGCGGACTTCTTCTTCCTACAAGGAAGAGATGCTGCATATAACACGGGGTACACGGCGATTTTGATCAATACTACGTCGCTCACTCACATTGTTCTTGGATTGCAGCCGCAATCCGCTGCGTTGTGGAAGTATCCCTTGTGAGCTGATGTCCCTAGCCCTTCAGAAGCTGCAACCACTGACTACCGACTAGGCCGGGGACAGGATTCCCATACCCTCTTCCATGGCATTTGATTCCACTCAATGCTCTGGCTGTAATCAAAACAGCAAAGATGTACCATGGAAGTGGGCGGCGGCGTGAGATTCGCGAGTGGAGGATTCGGCACAAGATCCACGGTCGGTTTCCGTTTGCTGATGCCTGGAGGCCCGATCGATTCCATCTTTCCCCGGCGCTGAAAGAGCTTGACTGGCCCATGGAGGTACCAGATAATATTCTTCCATGTGGCCCCATTTTACTCCCCACGGCTGCGGTGCACAAACAGGACCCCGAACTGGCAAGTTGGCTGCAAAAAGCGCCAACGATCTTGGTTAATCTTGGAACGCTTTATGCGCCCGATCCCAAGGTTGCAGAGAATATTGCAACCGGTCTCAAGCTGTTCCTTGATGCCTGGAAGGGTCAGGAAATCCAGATTCTGTGGAAGCTTCCCAAACACCCGCATGATGAGGATGATGTATACAGCCGGTCCATCGAGCCACTGAGACAGGAGACTGAAGCTGATCGTGTTCGTATTCACCCATGGTTCTCCGTTGAGCCCATGGCCATGCTTCAAACTGGACGGATTATCTGCTCCGTTCACCACGGTGGAGCGAACTCATGGTACGAGGCCATCCAGTGAGTCCTCCTTCGCCTACTCTTTCTACGGGGTATCGGCTAACAGGTATAGAAATGGCGTGCCCCATGTGGTTCTACCGGCATGGCAGGATTGCTATGAGAATGCCGCCCGAGCGGAGTGGCTTGGAATTGGGGTCTACGGCAACAAAACCCGGGCCCCGAATATTAATGGCCGGGAGTTAAGCAATACCCTTTTGAAGGTCATGGGAGATGGCTCATATAAAGAAAAGGCGCTTGACCTTGCCAAGCTCTGCCAGAAAAAGGAAGGGCGTGTGGCAGGTGCAGAAAAGATTGTTGAGCTGGCGCGCAATCCGGATCTGATGGCTATGCACATCCCGGACGTGAAGATCGATGGCACTCAGTGTCAGCTCAGCGAAATCCGAAACCGTTCTGGAATGGTTCTCCGGTCAGTCCAGCTGCCTCAGCCAGAAGGCAAACCAACGGCTAAGTAGGTCTCCTCAACTATATCACCATTGCTGTGCCTTTCAGTTGTAACTAATCCTAAAGTGATAGGCCATTCCTCGACGATCTTGCAGAGGCAGCCCTGATGACCGTGCTGTGCAACAGTTGGTTTATTTTGCCCTTGCTTGGATATTCACTTCTTCTGATACCCCGTTTGCGATTCTTCGTTTTGATTTACATCATCTATATCAAGTACTTTGCCAAAGCACACAAAGCGGGCACCCTTCCTCTGCGGAACGATAAGTTCCGGAGGTCTTGGATCTGGAAAATCTTTATATCCTACTTTCCCCTGCGGCTCTACCGTTCGGTGTCTCTCTCACCACGGAGAAAGTATATTTTTGGCTACCATCCTCATGGTGTCGCTATTCGAGGAGCCGTCGGCGCATTCGCCGCAGACGTGGCCGGCTTCTCCCAGCTCTTTCCCGGCATTACCAATACCCTGTTGATGAAGGATAGTGTCTTCTCTCAGCCACTGCTTCGAGAATATCTCCTCTCTGCTGGGCTTAGTGGTGTCTCTCGAACATCATGCATCAGGCATTTGACACGGGGAGGTCATGACGGTCGGGGGATGGGCCGTGCCATTACCATCACTGTGGGAGGGAGTCGTGAATACAACATCGCTCGACCGGGCACCATGGAGGTCGTGATCAAAATTCGTAAGGGTTTTATCCGAGTCGCCGTGGAAACTGGTGCCGACATCGTGCCGGTGGTGGCGTTTGGGGAGAATGATATCTTCGACCGCGTGGACGTCGAATCCAAATCTGTGCTCAGATACGCCGCACGGCTGTGGGAATGGTGTGTTGGACACCGAATAGCGTTTTCCATTGGCCGGTTCAACATCTTCTGCCCGTATCGTAAGCCGTTGAATGTCGTCGTGGGAAATCCCATTCCCGTCACTCAACAACGATGGGACCCCGATGAGAACTATATCGATCAGTTACACCAGCAATACATGAGCGAGTTGGAGCGGTTGTGGGGGAATTGGAAGGACACCTTTGGAACTGACAAGTCAGTGAAGTTCGAGGTGGTGGAATAATTTCGCCTTGATCTGTATCATAATCTCTCCCTACGCTCGGCCATTTTCCCTCCCAGTCATGCACGGCACATGTCAAGTTACTATTTAGGATCTAAGCCTTTTTAAGCCTGTTAAACCTTCGACTTATAGCATTAGCGCCATGACTAGTAAGTTGTTATTGGCTGAATGGGGCTTCCTTGAAGCGCTGGACTGGGGCCGTGGGGCGACTGAGGATCGGATCCTTCCAATTCTTCAGTCCCTGCAACCTTGTCCGGGTCTAAGACCAGGCTGTGTGCTTCAACGTTTCATGCGGACTGTCTTAAGCGAGATTAGGAATGCATGAAAGGCATTTAACTCGCGTGGCGGAGTTCAAAGCTCGGGTCGTGATTAGAGACTTTGTATACGAAGGTTAACAACAACATAGCCTCAAGAATCCTTTGGCCCCCACGTCAGCCTCAAGAATGGCCAGCACAACAAGCGCTCGGATGTTTTTCTTTCTCTTTTTCTTCTTTTTCTCTGTTTTTTTCACGCGTCGAGGTGTTGGGCTCGTTGGGCTCGTTGGCCTCTTGCAATAAAATCAACACGGGCCCCGGAATCATATTTTCATCGCCGTAGACACTTCCCTCATCTAAACCTTCAGTGAGCTATATTCCTTCTCATGGCGAAGACAGACCGCAAGACGCCGGTCGAGGGCGCTCCGATTCCATTACCCAGTTCTGCAAGTGATAATGGTACTTCGTCTTTGAGAAATACAAACCATGCGTTGGTGATTACATGGAGTTCTTTCGTTGTCACGATCCCCATCCTCGCACTCACGGTGGCATTCCTGGTGCTAGTATTCAAGTATCGTGTGAGCCATGGAGATGCTCCTTTTGAGAGTCTCCGCATGTCCACGGAGAGTGACGAAGCAAGCGCACTTTATGTTAACATGAACTCGAGTGTCCTGCTGTTCTTAGCTTCCTGGGCTAGCTCTGTCGCTACGATGCTGTCCGGGTTCATGTTAACCCTCGCCTCGTTTCCCATAGCACGGCGTTTCTTCCAAGATGTCCAGCGTTCTCGTGTGAATCGCTTGCCGACCCCATACCAATTGGCACTGACGTTGAAGTTCCTGGATGGAAGCACTCTCGCTGCGATTTGGGGGTGGGTCGTGTATCTCGTTTCGTGGAGAAAGACGCGTGCGCCGCTGACACCCCCCTTGACCACCGCTTCATCGGTTGCGGTACTTGTGACACTGCTTGGGTAAGTCTTCCCGGCCTGGCGAGGGTTGCTTGAGATGTTCTGACACCCGGAAAGGTTGCTGGTCGCCCTAGGAGACACCTGGCTGCATCTTACCACCACCACCGTGGAATTCACTCAAGTCAAGCCGGTCAGCAACCAGACGGACTATGGTTTTGGACTCATACCTGAATGTCTTACGAGCAACAACTCAGTGGCAGCGCAGAGCGGAGAGCAAATCTTATGTAGCGTTTCCCTAGCAGTTACAGGCAGCTTCCTGAGAAACGGAACGGTCTCTCTAGGGGTTCTGAACGACATGTCCGACCAGGCGACTGTCTCGACATATACCGACCCACAGGCAAACAAGTACGCCTACTTGCAAGCCCCGGGAGGGGCATCACTGTCCAACCGGGATTATACGGCGACGACCTACGGAGCGAGGACGCAATGCGAACTGATATCGACCAAGTGTAAATTAAAAAACAACGCAGCGATCGTCACTTACAACTGCTCCAGTGACTTCGCCGGCAGCTTTACTCAAACTGGCCTGAAAACGGCATTCTTCACCAACGCCAGCATGGCCGAAGATATGAGCCAGAGTATGTACAACACGGGGGTGGGCAACCCATACTACTTTGCGGCGGGCGATATCATGAGTCTGGCCGGTGGAGAAGCGCCGAACTCCACCGAGTTTCTCAAGAGCCTTCACGGCCCATATGCATTCATCCTGGGCTGCAACACGACCATCTACGACATTGAGTACGATCGGGTGAACAACACGGTAACCCGGTTTGTCCCAACGATCAGCAACACGTCTACGAGCAACGTCTGGCAGACGAGCATCTCTCACCTTACCAACTGGTATCCTACGATCGAACAGACGGCGGGAGCAGCCATCTTGAGTGGTTCTGCCCAGGTGTTTGTGGACAACATTGCCGAGTCATTTAGCAAAGTCACCATCGCCCTGGGGGCCGACACGGTCGATCCACGACCAGCAATAGCGGCACAGGATCGAGAGTCATTCCTCGTGGCGCGCCTCCCGAAGGCTCCTTTCATCACGTTGGTCGTCGTCAGTTTCTTGTATGTACTCTGTGGCCTGACTTTCGCTGTGCTCGCCCTGGTAGCTGTCCGACATAAAATACCTGATATCCAAGCCCGGATGAGCATCGCTGGTCTGGTTGCAGATCGATTTGGGGATCCCTCTTCCTGGGATAAGAATACAAGCATGGACCAGATGTTCGAAGAGCATTCTGGGAAGTCGGAGAAACGGGTTGCTATTGAGTCGCCGGATCTTGATGGGGCGCATCGATTCACAACCCGGACGCTGGAATCGACTGTTGTTCACTGATGCGCAAGGTGGATAGATAGATGTGTCCCATAGAATTGAATCATTCCATGGGTGCCTAACTAGCTAGGGCTTCAAGAATACCTAATGTTTATTTTGTATTTCCCTCGGCCGATCTACTGGTCGCTGGCACGGGAGGATCAGTGTCCTATGATGTATGGGTGGATATCGGGTATCATCACGTTTGCAGACGCATGGTGTAGATCATTGGTTCTCTATTATGTTCTTCTCGCAACAGCGCCGGTCACGGTAACATCCTGCATGTGTAGCGAGAAGCCCTAATAGAGAGTACCATTTCCTGAGTATAGTACCCCATGGGCCTTTGTAGGTATGTCGAACGATCATCGATGACATACAGAAGTCGACCCACATGGCCATCCAATATTTCTTAGTCCTTGACACGGCCAGACATCTGCCAGAGCTGCGCATCATGTCAACCACCCGTGAGTGATGAATTCTACGAGCCAGGAGTGAGATTTGAGCACGGTGGCAACAGAAGAGACACACTTGCAGATCCTTTCCGGATATAAATGACGTGCGAGAGAGTGTTATTGGGTTGGAGTCGCCCAAAGAAGTGCTCCGAAGATAAGGTTAAACTGGATCCCCGGTTTCATGGACCAGCAGCCCCAGGATTCACTCCCCATGCTGCTGATGGAGTCGCCGCTAGAACGTGCCAGCAATGAGCATGCAGCTTGTGCCAAGCTGTCGGAAATTCAAGGAAGTCTCTGCCCCTTCGAATCCTTCCGTGAACAGCCGCGGTCGAACCAGACCCTAGTCGCGCAGTAGCTTTCAGGGGCCACGTTTAGTCTGACGCCAAGAGACAGACGCGTTGATTAGGCGCTTCAGCTCAATCCCGTGAAACAAATCCTTTGTCTCATTTTCTCTCATCGCGCTTGTCGATGGCTCTTCATGTCGCTGCATGTCGATAGTGGTTGAGCAGGGGTTCCCCGACAGCGACCATCATGTCCTGATGTCGGACGGTGCAAAGAACGGTCACTATAATCCTTTTCACGCCCAGTCCAGTGCGGAGATCGCCCTAGAATGTGTCGTGGCGACCTTTATCGGCATCGCATGGTATAATTCCATCGAACTCGTCGTCTTGTGTTTCACCACATTCAAACGATATGGCGGTTGTTACTTTTGGAGCCTGGTGGTAGCCTCGATCAGCATCGTCCCCTTCGCACTGGGCTATGCGCTGCTTATCTTTAAAATATTCCCTAGTTACTTCTCGGTCGCCCTGGAGGTTGCTGGATGGTGGGGCATGGTCACTGGCCAATCCATGGTCCTGTGGTCTCGATTACATCTGGTCGTCCACAGTCGCAGGATATTGCGTTGGACATTGATCATGATTATCACGGACGCCATTCTATTTCATGTCCCGGCGTCGGTCCTGGAGTTTGGCGCCCATTCCGACAACCATCCCGAGTTCAATCCGGCGTTTGATATCTTCGAACGGATTCAGCTAGTGGCCTTCTCCGTGCAAGAGATTGTATTATCGGCCATTTATGCTTGGGCCGCGATTGAGATGCTGAAACTAACGCCACGGGGCCATTATAAAGGCATCCTCGTCCATCTCCTGTTCATCAATTTCGTGATGATCAGCATGGACGCAGCTGTAGTGGGAGTGCAATATGCTGGCTTCTTTCGAATCCACGTATCCTTGAAAGCCATGTTCTACAGTGTGAAACTGAAGATGGAGTATGCAATCCTGGGAAGACTGGTTCATGTCGCTGCCGTTCCGGTACATGCACTATCGAGCTACACTCCGACCGAACGATCCAATTCTGTATCCCGTATATGAGGCTTTGTCGATGTGGGTATATCCTGGGTAGCATTGGTTTGGCGATGGGTGGATAAGCCTCCCAACGAATGACGGGGTTCTTCTTATGAATCCAGTGCAACATATCCAGAGAGGCAACTGATGTTGGTTGCATAATCGAAAGGTCGCCACTCGTGAAACGCACAGATCTCTTCCAACACCGGTCCATATGGTATCAGTTTGCTTACCATGCGCTTCCCGGCGAGGTTGTGAGGCCTTAACCACAAATAGCTATCAGCAAAATTATCGAGCCTTTCCCGGAGAGGCCAATATGATGCTTACCATTTTCCTTTATTCGTGGCTTTGGAGCCATGGGACAATGCTGCATGGCGTCGGCGTAGCAATACTTGTGAGATGCATCCTTCAATGAAAGTTGGTTGGATATGCCTGGCATCGACCGATATGATGTGTTACATCGCCCTGATGGCAAGGGATGCGTGTACATACAAATTTCCCTTTTTCTGTCTAGCTGTATATAGAATTTGATGGATGTCCATGTTCATCTTGTTGCACCCCGATTAGCAGAGGCAGTGTACCATATGCAAACTGTCTCATGGATTCTATACGCAGATTAGCTCTTCATCTCGGGCGATACAAACTCATATACCATTGAATGGCAGATAACGGCGCAGCATGTGGCAGCTATAGGTTTCCGCGGGCTGCAACCCTCCTGAAGTAAGCTGCTGCGAGAAGAGGTGAAGATTCTGCTGCTGATAGGGAAGCTCCAGGAGGTGATACACGGTACTCAACTTCCGTCCGGCTCTACCATCCAATTGTCCACAATGAACTCTGGGGTTGCCCTATTCTGCGCAGGGTGAGACAGAAAGCCTAGTGCAAATGCCGCTCTATGGCTAAGAGTGGGTTGCAGTAGACTGCGAGACTACTTTTGTCCTGTTTGAGACTCATTTCAATCCCCTGCAAGCCACGATGTTCTGTACGAGTAAATGGACAGCCAGATCCAGTATCTGGAGACTAGTAGTTGAGCGATATATCTGAAGCTTCAGGTGGAAAGTACTAGCTGTAGTGCTTCGGTGCTGCTGGAGAGCTTGGTTACTCTACGTCGATCAACACGTGCGAGGTGGCCAGAACGCATCCTAATTATAGGTATGCATCAAGCTATCCATTGGCGGCATAATCATGCATGATAAGGAATGAAAATAATTAATATAACATGAGGGCAACAAAGCTAAAGACAATAAATGCCAACCCGTCACTCTATCTAGTCTCATCCTTCGTTATCCACGGATTACTACCCCTGCCAAGTCTAGTTAGGGGGGAGTATCACGCTGAAAATTGAGTCGAGACTTTCTTTGGCAGCATTACTGGATAGTCGAGAGAGTGTTCGATGTTCATCGCCCAGGCATAGATTTTAGTCGCCCTGATTGCCTGCGCGTGGTGAGTTACCACCAGAGTTACTACCGGGCTGTTGGATGAATCCATCGAGAAAACAATGACTAATCTTACCACAGCATAACCGGAAGGCCTCTGGTATCTACTGGCTAACAAAAGTACGGTTTGCCGAGCGGTTTCAAGGAATCGTTATCCTCCTTGTTCCGGGAAGCGCTCCACATCGACTGCACATCTTATACGAGAATATTGCCCCACACAAATGCGACTATCCCCACTACTTATGCTCCTGTCCAAATGCAGGAAGAGATGGCAATCTTTTCCGGTGTGACCCCCTGTTCATCCAGGATCCATGGATGTCCATAGGAGCCGTCGTCGGCCGAGACTCCGTCTCCGAAGAAGCGATGAAAATCTTCTCCAACTTCAGGCATCGCAGCTCAATATTCCCGTTGATATGTCATATTAACGTGCACCTGACAGGTGGGGGGCTTGACCCACAATCGCCTGATGCGAACCATCTTTTTAGTTAATGGGAAAGCAGAAAGGAAAAGAACCAAACGCTGTAGCCGGCTGTCAACCCCTATTACCCGCAGAGAGGTTACGATTGCCAGACATTGGATGACTAGATAGGGGCCTGGTAGACACACCTTTACAAGAACAGAAGAGACATGTCATCCAAACAAGAACAAAAGGCAATCGAGGTCGATTGCCTACACAGAGGAGTGTTTAAATATAGCGCAATATGTACTTGTATGCACACCACCATCTGAAATGCACATAACCTAAAGGAAACCAAGCCGTGAAACTACATAGTCATATACAACATTAAGCATTGATAGCCAGGTCCGTACGCTCCCGCATCTTGACAGGAATACCCTCGTGCCTGACAAACCATGAGTTGGTGACGTGCCACGTGTGATCGAGGCTGGGAAGCTCCATCTGAAATACTCAGTTAGAAAGGTCTTACAAGAAGAGGGAGGGGGCTTACCTCAAAGGTGCTGAACAAAGTCGCAATGAGTTTGTAGCTTTCGAGTTGGGATAGATACCGTCCCAAACACGTGCGGGGGCCAGCCCCAAACGTAAAGTCAGTACCCTTCATTTTAGCAAATCGTGCTTGGTAGGCTTCGTCACTTTCACCAGGGCTTGGCAGCCAGCGCTCTGGGATAAAGTCCTCACTGTTGGCCCCAAAGATGGCCTCATTCTTGTTGATTACCCAGGGGTTCATGCCGACAATAGTCCCCTCGGGGATGTGACGTCCATCGGGAAGAGTAAAGCCTCCTTCGGGAACAATCCGCTCGATCATGAGGCCAACCCCAGGGTTAACTCGCATGGCCTCACGCATGACGGCATCAAGATAAGTGAGGCCCTGCAGGTCCTTCCACCTGGCTGGGAGGGGGATTTTGGCCGCATACAGCTCATCACGCAACTTTCGATGGACCTGAGGATGCTTCAGGATGTGATAAACCGCAGAGCACATCGCGCTGCCGGTAGTATCACTACCGGCCAACGTGTTGGACAGGAGATAGGTGACGATCGTGTTATCATTGACGAGATCGGGGTACTTCTTCTTGGTTTGCAAGAATCTGTCAAGGAAGTCCGTATGGCCACTCGGTGGGGGGCCACCGCTCAGGCGCTTCTGGAGTTGCTCGAGACTGAAGATATTGGCCCACACAAAGGTGGGCGGGCCGAGGCGGATGATCGGGTTCTTGTCTAGAAGCAAGTCCAAGACTGGCATCTGAGAGATCTGCAAGGGTCAGCCCCATCAAGGTGCAAAGGAGGTTGACTGATCTCACCGAGGCGAAGTAGTCGAGACTCTTGTTCGATCGGCCCAAGAAGCCTTGATAGTCCGAACCAGCCTCCAGGATGCCTAGGTTCTGAGAGAAAGTGATTTCACTCATCACATCCCATGCAACTATCGGGACCCATAGATCAGTAGAGTTGATAAAAAAGAGCATCGCCGGTGGCTTACAGAAATTCAGGTAGTCCGCCATATCGCAAGGCTGGCCCTTTTCCACAAATCGCTCTCGCAGTTTATCCATGAACAAGTTAATGGTTACATCCACGCCAGGTTCCATGTCCTGCACCTTGGTCATTGAAAAGAGCCCCTTCACTGGCCGGATGTAGGTCGAGTGCCATTTCTCATCTTGATGCGAGAAGAGGTTCTTCAAGCGCACTCCGGAGACAATTACGTCGTTCACATTGTACATATCACTCTAATTATTGGGCTAGTCAGGATTGTATCGGTTGCCATGCAAGTCAAGGAGACCAACCTTCATCCACGGATTCTTCGAATTGAAGACATGAGGAATGACGCTAGGGTCTGAGAGACTGAGAATTTTGGGACCCAGTCGCACCGCAGTTCCATACTTGCGGTGCAGTTGGTTGTGTGTGATATCGCAACGGCCCTTGAATACATCCTGGAGACGCCACAGATTGGTAAAGCTAGCCCAGAACGGCCCTGGAAAGATCTTCAAGGGGGACGAAAGGTAGTTCCAAAGAAGGTGAGAGATGCCCAGGATGGCGATTGCGAACCCCAGGTCCATTGCCAGCTCGTTGATAGATAGCATTTTTGTTTGATGGGTCATTTCAGCGTACTGCACTAGGTATGCGGCGTTCCAGGTACTTCCCTGTCCGTTGTTGACCTGTCTACTCCGTACATTCGGGGTAGATATAGTTAATGCCGGACAGGAGGATGTGGGGGGGGGGGAGGGGGGGAGTGGATGATATGACACCCGGACTCGTGCAGCACGGTACGCCAGCTCCACCAGGAGAAATGGGGGTAAACTCTCCGGACGATGGCGGACAATCTGCAACCCTCGAATCTATCAGGCTTTTTTTGCCCGGCTGTGATGAGGGTGGGGGCATGATGAGCAGGATTGGCCTTGCTGCGAATTCGTAACTTATATAACAAGCGACGTCACCAGCATAGAGGGAGCCTGTCTAGATGTACAGTGTGCCTACTCAGTCGCTCAATCCAACTACTTAGAAATGTCTTTTCTGTCCCTAGTCGGGCACCCTGCGGGCTAATGAAGCCCTATACAACGATACAAAGCAGAATGTCATTGTTCCCAGCGTGTACTATTTGCTGTTGGCGGCACAGAGCGTTATTCTCGACATGTTGGCGGCCTTGCCATTAGTGGGCATATAACCGACACGAATGAATTTGACCATGAACCCTGTACGCTCTAGTTCCTACGAGTGAGTAAAACGTCCTGCGCTAACAAGCCGACTTTGTCACGAGTGAGCATAGTGAAGCTGGTTAGCTGGCTTGGCGGTACTTCTGCGCAAGCCCTACTTGATGTGCACTAGAGGGCGTGCTAAAGAGAAGACTAAAGGTCCGACCCGCTGCCGGAGCGCTCTGGACGGATGCTGATCCATGTCACATCCACTTCGCTAACGTTCGCTAACCACGCGGATTGGCTCCTTGGCCATGGCATAGGTCCATTAAGGGCTTGTTACATGACTCGGCTGCTCAGGAAGTGCTGCCTGTTATGGTTATCACCCCCTGCAGTGTGTGTGTTTTTGATTATATAGATCAATATCGATTCGCCGAGCTGGGGTTCCACCCCAACGTTGCTCTATACTTGCCACTATAAAACAGCGGTTGATATTAGTTCGGCCTAAGTCGGCAGTAACCCTTGTCCAGTGGAGGTTGTTCATGTTTCCAAGTTGGTCCTACTGAAGGATGAACCCATGTCACATTATGAAAAGTAAAGAAAGGCCAAGAAGGAAAATGAAAGGAGAAAAATTAGAAAAAGATACAATTGCGCCTTGTGCCTTGCTACAGAGCCTCGGCCTATAACATTCTTCAGGTTTGGGCTCCCCAGGAGACAAAGCTCCAGACGTGGAAGTTCACCTTCTCCCCAGTACATTTACCTTAGTATTGATAGCCCTGGACATCCGGGCGCACTGGACAGATTCTACCCGACACTTTTGTCGGCGAAAAGTTTATTCGACGTCCTCTGCATGCTTCCTTGTACCCCAATTTGCTGACGAGCCATGTCGTCGAAGGGGGTTGACGACCAGGGTCCAACCATTCTGGCTGTGTGCTGGATCCTGGTCCTAATCCCAGCTCTTATTGTCGCCCTCCGAATGTATTGCAAGGTGATGCTGAATAGAGGATTTGGATGGGATGATCTGGTGATCTGCCTGGCCCTGGTCCGTGGCTTGAGTCCTGCGGTTTAACGCTCCTTAATAACTGATCATCGGCCGACAGGTGCTGCTCCTCGTCTACACGGCGCTCACCACCCGAGGCGTCCAGATGGGCGTAATCGGTAAACATGTTGGCGACATTGACGACCCCAGTAAAACGCCTGGAGCGCTGAAGTTGATCTACATTGGCATGATTATCTGCATCATCAGCTGTGTGCTCAGCAAGACGTCCTTCGCCATCACCCTGTTGCGCATCGTGACACGTCCTTGGCAGAAGGCGATCCTGTGGTTCATCATCGTCTCTATGAATATCATCATGTGGCTATGCGCCATTTGCTACCTGCTCCAGTGCAAGCCCGCGGCGGCACTCTGGAATGCCGAGCTCATGCCGACGGCGGACTGTTGGCCCAGCTATATCTTTCAGACGATCGCTCTTACTGCTGGGGGTACTACATAAGAAATGCTTTAATTGAAAGGCAGTTCGTTGACAGGTGTCTTAGCCTATTCCGGATGTATGGATTTCATCTTGGCCTTACTGCCATGGTTGGTGATTTGGAAGCTCCAGATGAGGCGACGCGAGAAGCTAGGCATTGCAATTGCGATGAGCTTGGGGATCTTGTACGTGTGCTCCCATGCATCCCCAACTGCGACCAAGTGAAATACTGACCTAGCCATGTTCCAGTGCGGCAGCGACGGCCTTCATCAAGACCACGAAGCTAACCAATGTGTCCAACGTCGCCGACTATACCTGTCTGCCTGTTCCTTCCTGCTCGCTCTTTCTATTTTTGTGCTAATACGATCATAGATGCATGTTCGGAGATTCTCATCTGGGCATCGGCGGAAACAGGCCTGACCATTTTTGCCGCCTCGATTCCTTCCCTCCGTGTGCTGTTTGTCCGGATGAGCTCCTCCTACAATCACAGTGACGAGCCATCTTCCTATGCCTACGGCAGCTCTGCAAAGAAAAGCCGGAATCGCCGGGGCCTGTCCGGGTCTCGCCATCGAGATCCATACTACTGCGGCGAGACTATCACCCTTCCCGACCGACGAGACGATAATAGTGCTAAAAGTATACTGGGTAGCTCCGGGATCAAGCAGACGCAAGAAGTCACCGTGACATACGATCAGGGCCCAGAGGAGAACGAACAGGTAGCAGATAGGATGGGCGTTTTGCACTCAGGGTCACACCGTTAGGATGGCTGTCTATGTATTATATTGCGATTGGCAAGTGTGTGCACTACTCTATGTGTGTTATGACTATGGTCGGACAAAGTAAGATAATATTAATCACCAATAGACGCCCAACCAGGGACGAGTCCTCCTAGCCAGCTGAAATCAAGATTTGATCACGCATTTGACACCAATCGCTCCCTGAGATCGACCGTATCGCCAAAACCAGCCAGGTAATTAGTGATGACTCTGGTTCCTTTGGGGGAATTTGCGCCTGATCTCCTCCTCGGTGAATCGCCGAGTCTTGGAGCGCAGCATTTGCGCAATTTCGTCCTGCTCCATCCCGATCTGGTCCCCCAGTGGGACCAAACACTTGGCGAGATGGTTATAGTCCTTCCGCATTAGTCTCACGGTGATCATAATGTAGTCAATGTTTCGAAACACCAGTGCATTCTCGGTGGTATATCGGTCCTTCTGTTGCAGGAAGGCCACGGGGTGATCCCTCCAGTGGCGGCGAGGGTTCAGGTGATGGGAAGTATGGTAGCCATCGTTGTAGCAGAAACGGTTACTCTGCTCGTCTTAGTTTCCGTCGCGGTCAATCAGTCCTACGGTGCTTACTTACTGCGACATCTATCAATGTAATGCTCGAGCGAAAGTCCGAGTTCGGATCAACCTCGTCCACAAAGGCATGCTGCCCCCAGTTGCCCACCATCAGCCCCAAGCGCAGTTGCAAAAATGGAAGGACAAAGCAAAAGAGCGTTGGTTTCCATCCGAGATACTTCCATGCCCAGTACATAGACGCCAGGCTGAGAATCTCCCACGTCCCTGCCTTGAATGCACAGCGAAGATTACCCTTGCGGAAAAAGTATCGAGGTAGTTCGAACCAAACACAAAGCAAGAACCGACCAAAATAGCAAAGGAAGTCGAATAGGTCATCCCGTTGATACCGGATGGTCGAAGAGAGATCGTCCGGCCCGTTGCCCTCCACATGATGATGCTTGACATGATGGTAGTAGTAGCTGTTCCAGGTATGTCCCATCAGACGATCCGTGATATAAGGGAATGTCATGTCCAGCCAGCGGTATTTCGGCTTCAGTACTCCCCCCATATGGATATGCTGATGCATCAACAGGGTATATGTGCCCGTGTAGTAGCTTTGCATGAGCCAATGCAGGATCCCATGTGTCCAGCTGAATCTATAAAATAGGAGGACTGCGCTGGGGACAGAGGTAGTGAGGTAGAGCAGAATATGGGAGAGCATCACCACGTCGGTCTCATGGCGAACGATTCTTCTTGCCAGACCTATGTAGGGCTGCAGAACCCACCTGTCCAGCCAAGGGTACAGGCGAAGATCCCTGAGGTCCCATGTGAACACCACGCTGGGCTCAAAGTCCGAATGCTCGGGGTCATTCAACGCCTGCAGTTTCTTGACCGTCTCCTCCTGGTGAGACGTCCTACTTCGCGTCACAGCGTCACCATCTACCAGTCATCTTTAGAGTCTGTGTCTCATTGGGGATTGGAGGTGGAAGTGCACTTACCTTGTCCCTCGTTCTTCCATGTTTTAATATCGTCCAACAGGTTCTCCAGGACTAGCACATCGCTAATCGTCAAATTCGGATCGAGATCCATGGCAACGACGTGGCTGGGCTCCTGTCCTCTTCTCTACCTGAACAGCTTTAATTTTTTGGGGGGATCAGCGAGTCAGCTGACGTCATTATTTTGCTTTTCCTTTCGCACTTGGTTTTTTTGCCCCTCCAGATACACTTTGTTCGATCGCTGTTTTTACGTTTCCACTTTGGTGTAACTGCGCCTTCGTTACCATCCGAGCCCGATATATGCGGGCAATAGGAACAGGGAAAAAGAAAAAAGAAAAAAATAGGAGCCCCCTTTTCTTGTGGTCTGTGCTTGATTTCTATACGGACCAATCATGACTAGACCTGGATGGCTCCATAGGCTCCATAATCTCCATAATCTCCATAATCCTCAGGGGGAACTTGTCTCTGGACTCTCTTCTGGGAGAGAGTCTACCATGAAAGCAGACGCCAAGTGATTACGTCTAGGGGAACATACGATGCTATAAAAAGAGTGCGTCTGCTCCGCGCCTGGAATGCCAGCGCCGGAAACGGCGGTACGGAGGAGAGGATGCTTTTTATATCTCCCTGGCAGGACAGCTACAGCGACACGGCTCTCTGGTGCGGTGGTCTAGAGATCTTGGCGAATGCCCCTATTTGCTTCATCTCAGCCCTACCTGCTACTGTGTAATAGCGTAGGAGTCTCAAGGAGGGTTTCGCATGTACCTTCCCGCTGACAGGGGGACATGCTCTGGGCCTTAATCGACCCAGCTGGCTATGCTGTGCTAATTATGGGTACCTAAAAGCCTCAGTCAACCAGCCTGGCGCATCCCCGTCAGTCATCAATCTCCCTGATCGGGTTGTTTTTCCCCCGAGCGACGGCTTGCCGTGGCCAAGGCTTGACTGATCTCTCCGATGTTCAACGGTTGGGTGGGGCCCGTAAGGCACGTTGGTGAGGGCTTGGCGTGCATCGTTAGGGATTGAGCAGTTAGGGTCTTTTCTCCAAGGTCGACTCGGGGGGCCAGTTAGGAGTGGAGTGGTTGTCAATCATAGAAAGAAGTCTCCGTTGATCGCTAAGCTAAGCACGCAGGTGCATCTCGGATTTGCCAACGTGTGGATCGAACCGCAAGGTGGCAGTCGCATAGCGGGCCCAGACGATCGAATTTTGCTGAATTGACGGGAAGGTCGATCCGGCCAGTAACTTTTGTTAATCGTTGGTTAAGCCACTCACTTGCTCCGATATCGAAGTAGCACTCCACCAGATCGACTGCCCATTTGCCCTTCTACAAGATATGTTTCGATCGTAGAATCGAAGTCCTATCCAGGGTAAAGATGACACCACATCCTGCACACCAGGCTGACAAATGCTCCTCTGCGACGCGGTTTAGCAAGCAGGGGTTGAGAAACACTCACCTTTTGGGTGTATGAGACACGATATAAAGGCTGTCTTGTGAACCTCGTCCGAATTCCAGTAATTCGCCCACGATTGAACCGCCCTTGGGGTACACAGGATCGTTACATTTATACAACGCGATGTCTCAAACCCGCATTCTTCTGACCGGCGCCACGGGCTACATGTGAGTATACTTCTATATGCATCGCGAGAGAAACAAACTAATGAGACACAGTGGTGGCTCGGTCCTGACCACTCTCACGGCCAGTACTGCTGTCGAGGTGCAGAACGCACAGATCGACGTCCTCATTCGCGGGCCGGAGAGGGTTTCGGAGTTCCAAAACCTCAGGGTTGGAGTCATTGTCTTCAAGAGCCTCGATGAGACAGAATTCATTCGGAAGCTCGCGAGCAACTACGATGGTGAGCGTTGCCAAAGGAACTCGGCGGCGACAGATCTCTGATTGCATGCTATACAAGTCATTATCAACACCGCTTCCGCTTTCCACACGGAATCCGCTATCGCCATGATCACTGGGCTTCATGACCGAGAGACGAAGACCGGCCGGAAAACCCACTTGATCCATGTGAGCAAGGAGATGGATACGTTATCGAAGTCCAACCGCTGACAAGTTGGCAGACCTCCGGAACGTCCAGCATGGCCGACCGTCCGGTCAGCAAAGTCTACCTTGAATCCCGAGAGCTACATGATACCGACGATGTATATGCGTATCAACAGAGTCGCGAGGCCCATGAAGCCTATCAACAGCGCACCACTGACCTGGCCGTCTTCCGCACGGGGATTGATCTTTCCGTCAAGACGACGATCATCATGGCCCCGACCATCTTCGGCATTGGCACAGGTCCTGTCAACCGGCTCTCGATCCAGATTCCCACGCTTATCCGTCGTGCCTTGCAGTACGGACACGCCGTGGTGATCGGGGATGGCCAGGCCGAGTGGGATCATGTCCACATCGCCGATCTAGTGACCCTGTTCGAGTTGGTCCTAGTGAAGGTGTTGAAGGGAGAGAACGTGCCGTACGGAGCCCAGGGATTGTTGTTCGCAGAGACAGGTCGTCATACCTGGATGGATGTGTCTCGCGGCATTGCCGCGGCGGGATCCGAGCTGGGTTTACTGGCGACCGATGAAGTTCGTGGTGTGTCCCTACCAGAGGCAGCAGCCTGGGCCGCCAATGGCAGCGAGCAGGTGCGCGAACTAGGCTTTGCATCGAAGTGAGTCGCCTTGCCCCCCTTGCCATCATCGTTGATACTCACCTTATCTTAGTGCTCGGTCGAGCGCTACGTTGAGCAGAGCCTTGGGATGGCAACCACAGAAGACCGAGACGGACTGGCACGGTGCATTCAAGGAGGATTTTGAAGCGGTTGCCAAAACGGTGGTTTAAACAATAGTCTGTCAACTCATTTCATGTCAGAAACCGGGGAGTCATGGTGCAGAATGCGGGTCGATCCAGCTTCCTTCACGCTTGGGTAGTAATGTGATTATTCTGACCTTTCATATTCTCAACTCTGGATCTGGCTGCCCTTTGACTCGCTCTAGTCGAGGCACGTAGCGTGATATAGCATATCCTGGCAGAGATGTATATATAATGATAACCAAACCGAATTTCCGAGTGGATTCCAGAATGCTTCCCTAGTGGTTTCCGTTATGATAAGTACTCTTCTGCCTCCACGGGCAGAGGCACCCTTGCAATGTCTAGAATATTTATTATGGTCACTCTATATACGGAAGTAATTAGTTTCATATAAGACTCGTAACAACCCTTTTGCTGGGACGAAGATGGGGAAACGGAGAACCGTAATATACCAGAGTGGAGCCACTTCCTCCAATGATATGGGGCAAAAAGTCTCCGTAATAGAATTTGCAAAACGTGGAATTGTCTGACCGGTGGATTATTAATCGATTCCAACATCCCCACACAACAGACGAAGCAGCAAATACTACGAAGTACACACTGCTCCCATGCTCTGACATACTCGATACATGCTCCACGGCGACATGTCTCAATCGGCTCATGCGTCCAAGACCCGAACTCGTAATGGGTGCGCCAACTGTCGACAGAGTCGGGTCAAGTGCGACGGCAAGGAGCCCTCCTGTACGCGATGCTGGCAGAAAGGCTGGCAATGCACCAGGGAAAAGCTGACTCTCAAATGGAAGTCGGACTACCAGAGCCGTGGATTAGCATTCGGGCGGGAAGGAGTCTGGGGGAAAGGACCGTCGTCGAAGAAAAATTACCCTGTCATATCAACCGGGGAACAGAATTGGTATTCCAATAGCACGGTGTATCCGTGGAGCTTTGTCAATCAGGACATCTCGACAATGAGGTGGCTTTACGATGAGAAAGGAGGCCCCGGACAGCCATCATCTATGGAGATCGGCGTGATCCGTCCGAAGCGCGACAGGGTCGGAGTGGCAGAGCAGGCTCCATTGTGGTACTCGCCGCCTGTATTTCCCTACCCCCAAGCGCAGAAGTACGCAATTATGGTGGAGTATTTCATCGATCAAGTCTGTCCTCGAACGACATCAAGTCTGAAGATCGCTTCTCCTTTCACGTCTGTGATCCTACCATTTTGCTTGAACGGCTCTGAGAACGGACTCGTCGCGCTCCAAGCACTGGCCGCGTGCTACTGGTCCCAATCTAACCCTGCCCATACAAGCACCGCGGTGCGGTTAAAGTCTCACGTTCTGGGAGAATTGCGCCGCAGGATTGCGGCTGACCCCTCCTATATCACCTCTCCGGATCCCGAAGTGCTGGTTCTGATGATGATGATGAGTCTATACGACATCGTCGACCAGTGCGACAAAGGATGGGTCGTCCATCTCCAAGGCGCGAAGGATATCATCCGGCTTCGAAGGAGAAACCTACCCAACCAAACGCAATGTCCAGTGACAGCTTTTGCTGAACTATTCTTCGCGTTCCAGGATGTTATGGGCCGCACCGCGTGTGCCAAGGCGGATTTGTTTGGTCCTTCTTTCTGGGATCAGACTGACCGTTCCGTCAACCCGTGGATGGGATGTAGCCCTGAGCTGGTTTCCATCCTCTTTTCGATTCTGGATCTCAGTCGCATCCGCCCCCAGATGGACACCGACTTAGCCGAAGAGGTAGACTTCAGCATGAGAGCGTCTGCCTTGAATCGAAGATTGGGAAGCCTCGTACAAGTCTTAGCTGATCCAGAAGACCGGGCCCTCCAGGCGGTTGCCGATCTCAAACGGTTGGCATGCACCGTCTATCTGCACTGCGCCCTGTACAACGCAGAGCCATCCACCCCAATCGTTCGCAGTCTCGTTCGCAGGATCATTCAGCAATTATCCGCCTTGCTCAAAGAGAACCTCATCATCAATGCGACATGGCCGATTTTCGTAGCTGCCGTCGAGCTGGATCCTGCGGATGGGGAGAATTGGCCAGATCCAGTAACGGGGGAGCTGGTCGACGGACGAGCTTTGGTCCTGAGGGCATTGGCTACGATGGCCCAATCCACGGTCACCAGTGTGGCGCGCGTCCGCTCCATCATTGAAACGGTTTGGCAGTCGCGAGACCGTGATTTAGCCACCGGATCGTCCGGACGGCAATCCTCGCAGCACAATGACTGGGAATGGTATGTGGTCCCGCTGAGTGATGCACTGAGCCTGGTATAGCCATGTATCCAAGAGATATCTCTCTCTATCAGACACGAGGACATCGCTTCTGTCACAATCCATTCCGACATGACATCGGTGCCGCCCTTATCTCCGACGGTTTTCACGGCCTGGAATGACGTCAGTCTTTGATCTGCCCTGGTGGCAGGTTTATATCATTCTGCATAAGTCTCCAGCCTAAAACAAACTCCCTATGTTATCAAGACCACTACCGTCATGACTAGCCTCCTCCGCCGCCCTAAGCTACAATCCCTCTACAGAGTAAGCATGTCTCAAGACTTACAGCAAAGCCTTTGGCTTGTTCTCACTGGTAGTTGCATGCTCGCGATACTTTCGTGGGCCATTTGTGACTATCGGGACTGGGTGAATTTCGGTGAGAGAACACTTCATGACCCGGTAATGGCTCGGGCTTGGACTAAGTCTCTCTACAGGGAACCGGTGGCACACCACCCACCCTCCGCGGCTGGTTCGAAGTCAACCCACTCCGAGTTATAAAAGCCTTCAGCTACCTGTGCGGCGATGACCTGCAAGATCCATGGGCCTTGCCACAAACCGGACCCCGATAGCTTCCACTGGCTTTGCCTCAAAGAGAAGAGCCCCCTGTCACTGAAGCGGAGGTGAGAAATGCTATGCCGGATTGCAATTGGTATCGTGCTCTAACATTCCGTGCGCACGGGCAAGAAATTATTCAACCTGATGAACAGCTTTCACTCGCAATAGCCTCGTTTATTCCGTCAGAACTTATCTAACACGGAGGGCGGGATTGTTGATGCCATTTATGCGCGGTCGGAACTACCAACATGCAATCCTGAAGCGGCGGTTGTTGACTATGGAATTGCGCGTGCTCATCTAGCGGACAACTCCCTACATGTGTTACTCTCCCCGACTGATGCCCATGCTGTGATTGAAGCCGCCTGGGGCCGGCGATTTTGCAGTCCCCTCAATGGTGCCTCCTCGATGGGTAAGCCTCGCGATCGGACACATCCTGGTCACGGCGAGTATCGATGCTAACATGGCCCTTGGACAGATCATAGTATACGCCCCACGAAACAGCGAGGAGGTGGAGCTTGTTTCTCAGATCGTCCAAGCTGCGATTCGGTGGACGACGGGTACGACGCTAGATTGATCTGTCTCGTAGCGCCATTCTGAGCTGTGAACAGACGACGGATAGTTGGGAAAGTGTCATCGGATCCGCCACGCGCAGGGCTCAAGTACACAAGGCGAGACCTTAGCGCAGGGGCTAAAGCCAGACTACAACTCAGAGATACAGAGTAGAAGGTGACGCGTCATATCATTTCGCTTTCTCACGTATGACGGATTTATGGCTCGGCTTCGGAGTTAAAGATACTGTCCATCTTATGAGTATAAGAACCCAACCATCCACTGCCGTTTTCCAGACTATTGAGATCGACAAATCTTGCGCCAGTTGATATTCTTCCAGTCATGCCTCCGTTCATCACCCTCGAAGAACACTATGCCTCGCCAAAAGTGCGCGAAGCCAGCGCAGAAGCCCGTGCGCACTACGCCAACTTTCCTCCTGCTATAATGTCCAAGTTGGAGTCCCTGGGGGAGGAACGTATCCAGGATCTCAATAAAGGGAATGTGTCCCTCCAAGTCATTTCCCACGGTCCGGGTAATTTATCACCCCTTCTCTGCGCGGAAGTCAACGACGACCTGGCGTCTGCCATTGCCAGAAATCCTACTCGATTAGCGGGGTTCGCCATGCTCCCGATGAGCGAGCCAGCTGCTGCTGTAGCCGAACTCGAGCGCTGTGTGACGGGACAGGGCTTCGTTGGAGCCCTGGTGGACAATCACCTAGACGGACAGTTCTACGACGACGAACGCTTTTGGCCCATCTTTGAAAAAGCGCAGGAATTGGACGTTCCGATCTACATCCACCCTACGTTTGCGTCCGACTCCATGATGGAACATTATAAAGGTAACTACAGTGACTCTGTGGCGTTGGCGCTGAGCGCGTTCGGCTGGGCCTGGCACGCCGAGACCGGACATCATATCCTGAGGTTATTTGCCAGCGGTCTTTTTGATCGTCTGCCCAAAGTGAAGATCGTGATCGGACACATGGGCGAGCTGCTACCCTTCCAATTGGATCGCGTTTTTGCGATCTCGGACCGATGGGGCAGAGAGAGAGGGTTTAGAGAGGTCTGGCGGAACAATATCTGGATCACGACCAGTGGCATGTTCTCGTTGACACCGCTGGCTTGCCTTCTACAAACGACGTCCATTGATCATGTGTTGTATAGCGTTGACTATCCGTTTTCACCGAATGAGAAGGGGTTGCGGTTTTTTGAGGAGATCGAGACGAGTGGCTTGATCAGTGGGAAGGACCTGGAGCTGTTCGCATACCAAAATGCAGAAGCATTACTCAATGTCAAGGCGACCCATGTGTGAGCTTTTCCTTTTCTACTCACGGGGTTATCGCTAAAGAGATTTTTAATATGTAACACTGTCACTCTATATCACCAGTGACCGTAATGCAGTACGTTGGACATGCAGAATGACACTGACCGGTTGCTCTTCAGGCCAACTGCTATACATACCATGAACAGGACCGACAACCCTGTTCAGCTGGGACAAATGAGGGCTGACATAGCTTCTCTATTACCACATCTAATCCAATAGAAGTTAAGATTATATGACAATTGTATGTTCGGATGTTCAGCGGGGGTGGGAAAGATAGAACGGATGAGATCTTCCGACGCGAAATGGTATAATGTAGCAGAGGGCAATAGCGTAAGGCGAAAATAACGGCGTGAAGACATGAGAAATCTCGCGTAGGGCTCAACCCCGACCTCGAATACAGACAACGTCCTATGCAATAGCATCGGGAGTCCGCGGGGGCCCTTGAGATGGTGCGGTATGGCTGGCGTAAGTAGAATAACTGATGGCGTCCTCTCGACTATCGACAGTACCGCGACGTTTGCCAGGAATTGGATGTGAAGCGATCAGGCTATGTTGGCTGGGCAGGGACGACGCCATACTGGACCACATGCGGATGATCGGTCGCACAGTCGCAAGACTGCCGGCGGTGATGCCCAGGCAAGCTTCAACATTGGAGCAGATGGAGATCTGTGTGGTTGCGTCTGCGCACGGTTAGAGTGGTGAGGCGAGACAAGGAAGAGGCGCCACTGACGGAGAAAGTCTGGGCTCTTTGCTGAGCTCAGAAAAGGAATGCGGACGATCACAGCAGCGCTCGCTCTGCAGCCACGATTTAGTATCAAGAGCACCGTGCGTTCCAGGGGGCGGTTCCATAACGAACATGCAAGCAATCCCGAGGATCCCCGCCACAGCCAGTTTCGTCCGATTATCCATTTGAAGCCTCCAGATGAGGGATACGGGAAGAAGGCCCATGGTAAAATCACAGGCCGCCGCTACGCCGCTGTACATGTAGACAACCCCAAGGAGCGAGTTCATGTCCAGGCAGTGGCCTTCCATCGAGAGACGATTCCAATAGTAGGAGACTGGCTGGCACTGGAAGATAGCAAAGAAAAGAAAGACAATCCCCACCGCCGTGGACAGGGCCATCACTGCATAGAGAATCCATTGATGGATACGCTCAACGGTCAGGCGCAGTAAGGTGATGGCAATGGATAGTCGGCCAATCGTCACGGTGATGATGTAGATGATCTGGCCCAGCCACCAGAACTATGGATGAGCACCGTCAGTAGAAATGGTGGTCCAGTAGGAGACCCAGACTGACCAAGAATCCGCGACGGACGTCGTCAGGTCGGTCCGCAAGGTATTCCGGTGTTTTCCCCGTGCCAGAGGAGGCGCTGAGGAAGGTACACGCGGCGAATCCCACATTGAAAACCTCGAAGAACTGTCAGCGGAAAACCAGGAAAAGTTGAAGACGGGGCTGCACACCATCGCCGTCACAATCAATGCATCGTCGCGGCCGAATGCGCGCACGATTCTCAATCGAACAAAACATCGGAGACCAACCGCCACCAGTGATATCCCGAGGAACACGGCGGTTACTATAATCAGGGCATCGCTATTATTCCCAGATCCCATTGTCCAGTGACGGTGGATAGACCTGGGCGGGCGGACGGGCTATCGGACAGCCTTCAAGACTTTGAGAGGAGGGAAGCGGTTCATCAGGCGCTGCAACCTTGCTGATCTAATGATTGAATATAGCGGAGAAGGCAAACTTTATTAACTGAAAGATCCGACACGTTGGGCGTCCTCCAGAACCATCTGCATCCCAGCCATGGTTGTTTCCGCGTGGAGCCGTGGAACCGCGACGAGTCTAGACTGCAAGGTGGTTTCCGCCGGAATTTGGGAAATTCTACGCCATGGGGCCTTTCTGGAAAGGACGAAGGGAACTAATGATCGCTAAACTTTCGCCCCGTTGATGTACGGTCCTTGGGACAGCATAAACCTTCGCATCTGTCCTGTTCACATTCAGATGTACTGGGCGATCATCCGGGGCCCTATCTATGTACCGCATATACGACGCTGGGAGTCATACTCAGGCCTATTGGACCGACTGTTGCGTGCTTGGTAGTCGGCTGAGCTCTCCATGAGAAGCGGCCAGGATGTGAGTCACGAAGGATAGCCTCTACACACTATGATAGCGCGATTCAGGTTTGGGGGCGTCACTGTTGCTTTTCTCCATACTGCGATAGGACGACTATAAACATATCCCTTGTGTTAAACCCGACCTTGCTATGTCAGCGCTCGCGGTGCGCAGCGAGCTAAACAACTCCACTGGACCCGCCTGCATAGCTAGACATTCCAATAGTTCAGCTCTAACAGGTAAATACTCCGGCGTAGGATCTTGATGGACAACTCCACTCGACTCGGCGATATGATCGGGATGGTCACTCATGGGTACCAGGTCTAGTCCTTCTGCTCTGTGTCTTCATATCCACATCTTTCACCTGAATCAAGAGTTGGTGGTTACACATCGCTCAAGATAAACACTTCCAGCAAGGCTTTCAAAAATGTAAGTGTGCACCGTGCTACCTACTGCAAACTAGACAGCTCTCGGTTGAAGGCAAGCGACAACAGGCCATGGCAGACCCTCTCCGATGTTCCCTTCCCAAAACAATCATGAAAGAATGCAATCAGTCAATAGACTCATACATCAACTCTATCTCCTGTTGCAGAACAATATGAGCCAGCCGACCTACGTCCAATCACGCTCGGCTGTCCCCTGACGTGCTGACACAGTCAGACTTCAGGCCAAAGATTCGAGGGCAGGTATCATGACCAGGCCAGAGAATGAACGTACACGAAAGTGGTGTGACAAAGGTTCTAGATATCTAAACGATCATTTTCAGGTCATCTGGTGAATACGACAAACAGGTTAGGAGCGCAACCCAGAGCGGATGGCACAACTCCATAACTGGGATGCCCTTCAGTGCAGCCTCCAAGGACCAGTCTTGGAGACAATAGGAACCCAACAGGTCAAGTTGAAGTGATTCTTGTCATGCTGTGGCAAAGTCCACTTGACCAAGGTGTTGATCCTTTGAGGCTTGAAGCGAAGGGTCCGTTCATGTACAACTCAACCATACCTCTTGACAAGGCAGGGAGCCATTGCAAGCAGCATGAATGTCCATTGACCTTGTAGAGATGCTTCCCATGACCTGTCGCAACGCAGATCTGTTCCTCAGGGCACTTTCTCGACTCATGTCCGATGCCCGTCCCTGTCAACTCGCCAGCCCGAGGAGTCTCAAAACTCGGGGCACGTCGCCAGTCCAACAGACCCGGCGTTGCTCGGGAGACTTATTTTGACGCTACAGGATGCTAACTAGATTTAGCTTCTTCCGTGAGATTCCGTGACGCCTCGTGAGCTTTTTTTTTTTTTTTTTTCAGGCGGACCCTAGTCAATTTTGTGTGCTCGCTAATTGAACGTGGTAGAGTGCCGCAGGAACTGCAGGATGGAAATGTGCGATATATCTTTCTCGGAGAAATGGATCAAGAAACGATGGAGCCGTGAGTCAATGAGGATGTGAAATGCGCAGCCTCTCAATAACATACAGACACCCGCCCATGATTCATATGTATAGCTTTCATGTAGGCATGGCAGCCTGGGACCACGGCTCCACGGAGCCAGTAGATGCCCACATTATCTCTGTTCATATCGCAAGTCACTCTCATGAGTCGGTGGGGCTCTGGTCTCCTCCTATTAGAATCCTTCTCAACTACGAGAAAGTTCCTTTGATCCGGTGGCAAGCCAAACGCCATTAGATTTGCTCCGTACCCCGAGATCTACAAGAACCAGTCGATTTCAATTTTAGGTACTAGTATACTCATTGCACTCTAATGCTTCTATCTCACGTGAACCCCTTTAGCATAGGGCTAAACTGATGGAGATCGGAGCGGCTGGCTGTGGGCAAATCATTGCCCTTTCTTTTCGTTTTCTGATGCAGGGATTTTCATGCAGTTCGGACCGGAAGGCTGATAATAGATGGTGCGACGAACTACTGCAGTTGCTCAGATAGATGGGCACATTGATCATCATGCCACAAATCCTGGTTCGATGGGATTACATCGGTGCGTCGACTGCGAGGATTAGGGTTATAGTAGTGGCTGTTAAGGCTCTCCAGTGGCCCTCGAGAGGCCCTTTCCCCCTGCCCCATCCCGTGGGCGCCATTCTTCATATGAAAGCTTTGATATGCCTACCACCCTCCTGGTACTTCTTCTGCTTCCTGGTCTGATGTAGAACTTTCGTCCTTGGAGACGGTCATCTACTACTCTCCAGATCATATGGCAGTCGCCTCGTCCGATGTCCCCTACTTTCTAGGCCGTAAACTGCTTCAGTTCATCGGATCTACACCAGTGACAAGAATTAACAATTCCGGCTGTGCGCTACCACTCCTCAGCTATGACGGGAAAGGGGTCGAAGTCGATTGTAGCAAACGGGACAGACGCTATTTGCGGCAATAGTGCTCCTTGGATAGACATCTTACTCCGCTTCCTCGATCTCGCCGACGGCAACTCATACATCCATTAGTCCCTTCAACCGCTACCTTCAGTGGTCAGGAAATCAGCCCTGGTGGCTGTAGGTACTGGGGTCGGTGAATCGTGATCTAGTTCATCCCCACGCGGTTGAAAGCTTCAATGTTAAGAGACGTGATCTTGCCCCAGTTCGAGTGAATCGATTGCAACTCTCATCACGTGCAGATCAGCCTGACCGAGTCGGGTTGATTGGCCATCTTTCGGAGCATTGCAGGCTTTGAGACAGACCACCCCCAAGCTCCACAAAAAAGTGAAAAGAAAATCCAGTAAAACAGAAAAATAGAAACGTCCAAGCCTGACGATCCACGGTCCGAGTATCACGTCATTGGTACGTCATTCTGGATTGCTCGGAGTTTGTTTCTTGGCAGGACTTGAAAGCTTCTTAACTACCCAGGGGCATCGTTTAGAACCAAAGCAAAAGGACGGAGAGAAGGGGAGAATATCCCGAGGAAATCCAGGGGTATCGACCTACAGAGAACCGCTGGAAGCACGGCCGAGAGGGAGACACTGACCACTCCCCATGAGTCATCTGTCGTCTTCTAGCTCGAGAGAGGACCATGCGAAGCTCTAGATTTGAGCTCTTGTTGTGATCAGGGCAGGAGACCCCGTGACCAGACCCGGTGCGCTCGCTCTGATTGGCGGGACGCAGCATGCAGACGATTCATCGGCTGTCACTTCCGTCCCAATCGTGAAGCACCGCGACAACGAACTCCTTCTTCTCATGCCGTGTGGATGAAGCAAACGTGCAGTCTAGCAGCTGGGCACAATCGCTTACAGACTGCTATAAAATCCCGGACACCCCCCCCCGTGCCCTACATGGACTTCCACTGACACACGCCGCGTCGCGAGAGTGACGGCACCCTGAGGGAGCGGGGAAAATGTTTGGCAAGAGGTAATTTGATACGCGCATACGTGAAAGCGAGATGCACCCTGCCTGGCGTTGGCTCAACAGCACTTGTTCAGGAAAACTTCGCAGAAGCCGAACGAGGGGCTCATTCGAGAATTTCGCAATGATTTCCCGCATGTCTTTTCCGAGCTTTCGATCGCTCCGGCGCTTCACCCAGAGGGTCTCGTCAGCCACGCCCAACCACTACAGCCTGCGCCCTGGGACGAACCACCGTCCACGTCCACGCCGACGAATCTCCTCAGTTTTGTGAGTCCCACAAGTCAGCCGCATGCCGTCTACACGCCACTGCCCGATCAAATGTGCGCCGTCCTGCATAGCCCGGCAGGAGATTTGCACACCCCGACCGTGGAGTGGAACCTGACCAGCTCGCCCTTCCGCTGGACCCAAATGGTCAGTGCCCAGACGGTCCGTTCCCAAGATGACTCTCTACCCGCCAACATCGCCCTGTTCCCCTCGCTCGACCCGAGCCAGGTCTTCTCCAATGTGGACCCATTCGCCCCGGCCTTACATGCGTCACCCATCGTCGCGCGCTATTTTGATCAGGATCATCAGGAATTCGTGGCGCCGGATGAATGCGATCGGAAAGACTCGTTCATAGCATCCGTCAGGCAACTCTCGGCGGACCACTCGGAATCGCTGACATCGAATGCCCCTGAGAGGGCCGCCGTACATCCGGAAATCCCGTACTTGTTCCCCAGTTCTGTCCAGGCCACCGCTGGACGCTAACGTGGGCAAACCTTACAGATCCCGCTACCATGTCATCCTCCATGCGCCGACCGCGATGTTCGACCATGCCCGCGATATCCCCGTGACCTATCTGAACAAAGCCCAGGCCTACACGATCACGGTCGTCGACTCCCGTCCGCCGGTCGCGCCCGCCCAGCCGATCCAATACCGGACCCGAATCGGAATCGCGTTCGAAGAACCCACCCACCGATGCAATCCGACCCTCTGCTGGCAACTGTGGCACGACGCGCGGGGTAAGAGTGACGCCGAGCGACGGGGCGGTCGCCCATGCGCGGTGGAATTGGTAGCGCTGAAGGGAGGTGGCCGGGAGTCTGATCCGGCGTGGCATCTGGAGAGTGCGTCCTTTAATCAGTTCTGTGTTTCGTGGACGAGTCAGGCAGAGGCCAGTTCGTCGGAATGCCAGATTCTCGTGCGATTCCATTTTCTCTCCACAGATTTCACGCAATCCAAGGGGGTAAAGGGGGTGCCGGTGAGATTATGCGCGAAGACGGAGAGGATCTCGTCGCCGGAAGTCCCGTCGGAAGCCGAGACCCAGGCGGAAATCTACTATTGCCGTGTGAAGGTCTTCCGGGATCATGGTGCTGAAAGAAAGCTGGCCAATGACGTCGCTCACATCCAGAAGTCGATTGAGCGTGTCGAGAAACAAATCGCCCGGGCGGACTATCACGGGGGTGCCCTCGGTAAGAAGCAGAAACGCAGGAGCGTCGCGCACGGGAGCACTCCGAGTGATCCGACCCGATCGATGAGTCGCTCTCCCAGCGTGTCCACCCCGGGCGATCTGTACAAGGTGTTGTACGATCTGCAACAACTCTTCACGTCCCCCCTTTCGGTGAGTGTGTTTTCCCTGCCTGGAGATGAGCAGGACGACCCAGATCAGCTGGCTAGCATCACGCTGGGGAATCATCCGCCTTCGCCACCCGATGAGACGGACGTTCGTGGCGATGCCGACTACGATGGTCCGACCGAAGATGGCTTTCCTAATCGACTGTCTCGTTCTCCCGCCCAACTGTCGTACCATATCACTCTGGACCAGGCCACGTCGGCCGACCCGCGCGGTGAGCTTTGTCAATTTTCACGTGCAGTCGATGGAGGAGCTAATTGATCCTTAGTGGCCTGTTTCTACGTCCAAATCCAGAAGAATAGCCGCCCGAGTGCCTATTACCATGCGGTATACCTGTCCCAGCGGACCGTCCACGAGTTGGCGTTGCAGCTGGCCAAGCACGCTCGCGTCGACCCGAGAGGCATCACTCGCGTGGTCCATGTCAAACGAATGGGACTATCGATCATGGTCGATGACGACGTGGTCCAACACCTGTCAGAGGGTCAAGACATGATTGCGAGCTTCGTAGAGCTCCCTGCAGTGAACCATGACCTGCGTTGCCAGCCTCGTTTTGAGGTGCAATTGACCTATTAGCCATGCTGGCGCCCTAGAGTCAATCATCTTCATCCTGTACCAGACAATATCCTTCCAAGAGAACCATATGTCGCACAGTTATTTGGGTAAAGCTGTCGCTGGTACCAGCTTTGTAACCGCCCGGCAGATCTTACTCTGAGAACTCCGTAGCTGTGTATGAATCATCGTCGATTGGCGAATCCTCTGTCAACCCCCAGGGACAGATGGATGATCGGCCTTGAGAGTCCTGCCATACGTCAGATTGGATCCACGAGATTAGTAAACAATGCACAAATGTCCATGTTTTTGGATGGTCGACTCAGTCGTCTTCCGTGGTGTGGCTAGCGTAGAATTTAATATGCTCCGCGATAGATATATATTCCCACGACTGCGTCGAGGATATCACCGACTGAATAAATCCGGGGTCGCCTGGTAAGGCGTGGACTGTGGGGGCGCCCACAGTGGATCACGATGATGGAATCAATTACTATCAATCGTCTCGAATGTTGCGTCTTGAATGATTTCATCGATGCACGTACTAAGTATGGACCCTGACGGCATCAGATCCAGATCCAGAGATCCCCGTGGGCGGGTCACGTGCGCCCCTCTGACGATGGCTGATTCCCTGCCCTAAACTTCTTCTTCGTTCCACCTCAAGGGTTCCAGAATTCGTCCACGGCAACTCTTGGTCCGGCATAGCCTGGATCCATGATCACTTGTACTGCGCCTCCACTGGCGAGTCTTGGGGCCAAGAGCCAATTGCCCGTCTGATTGGAACGTGACCGGCCCGTGACGTCAGCCAACCTTAGGCAGTCATCCTCAGGTCGCAACTAGTCCGCATCCGGTCTGGTTGCCAACGGTGGCTGATTTCGTGATAGATCGGATCTGAAGTTATATATCAGGGCCCGCATGCCCTGGCCCAACTCGAGTGAACAACGTTGCTGTCCTTCTCCTGTGCACACTCTCAGTCTTCGCTCGCTCTATCTTCTGGTCTGTGCGCTTTTCTGATTCCACCATGGTCACATAGTAAGTCACCGCCGAGGGTTCCGTTATCTCTCATTGCACCGACGCTCGGACTAACCAATACCAGCTGCCGCGATCGGTGGGGAAACGTCTATCGATGTCGGTCATCTTGGCATAACTGGGGTCGCTGGGTGTTACTGGCCATCATCGTTGGACTAGCATTCATAGCCTTCTTCTTTTTCGCGTATGTTGCCTCCCATCCTTCGGGGGCGGTGGCCCGTCCCCACCGATCGTTTTTGGAACGCTTCACTGACACTGTCTTTCTTATAGATGTCTCTCCGCTCGTAAACGCCGTCGCCACGGCCAACGGCCCATCTACGGCACCGGCTGGATCCCAGGCGCACAGCCTCCGCCAGGCCAATGGCAACAACAGCAATATCCTCCGCAACCGCCACCCGCGCCGCCGGGATACCAACCGTCTACCGAGCATGGATATGGGCAAAACTACGGGGCGAACCAAGGATACTTCGGCCAGCAGCAGTACGGATCCGAGCTCCAGCAGCCCCCCAACGCATATGCGCGAGACGGCGTGTATTCACCCCCCATGGGACCGCCGCCGGGTCATCTGAAATAGGGGATCCCGGCAGAGAGGTTTACCGACAAATATAGACATAATACGTGGTTATGATAGGGATTGACGATGTGCAATTGGGTTTATTTTGATGCTGGGTTAGGGTGGCTTCATCTCGAGGGCAATCGGAGTTTTTCCTGGAATTATTCTCAGAGGGAGGGGACTTTTACCACATTTCTGGCGTCTGGTTGGACTTATGGAATCATATACCTATTTCTCGACAATTTAATGAAACACTTACTTCTCATATATGCTACGAAAATAGAGAAGGGGGATGGCGCAGTGATATACTGGTCGAAGGTATTCCTGGTACCATCACTGACCGATCCGATGGCAGGCTAAGATGCCATGTAGATCCAGTACGCTGTAGCAAAAGAAGATGGACAGAAACATCGAATCGATCTACACCAAAGTCTAACCAGAAAATGGTACCATCTCCCCTGTCAGCACCACCCTCGCTCCACACCTTACAACTCCTTACCCGCCCGTTCACTCTGCGCCGTGAGCGTGGTATCGGCATAATCCTTCTCCTCGATCATGTATTCATCATGGTTCAGCGACCGGAAGCGGAACCAGAACAATATGGTCTGGATCGCCAGGGCCACGGCCGGCGCCCCCCAGATCCAAATGAGATAGGGGTCTTGCGTGACGGGGATGAGGACCTCGCCCAGCGCGCTGGACAGCGCCGTGGTGAACAGGAAGATGGCCATCACCAGCCCGCGCATAGAGGGGGGCGAGCGCGCATACGCCAGCTCATAGGCCGTGACGTTGCAGAAGAGCTCCGACAGGGCACCCAGAATGACATTCGGAAGCTGCCACCAGATCAAGATCGGACTGACGCCGGCGTCGCAGGACGAGGCGTAGAACCCGCACGGCGAGGTCTTGTACACGCGCCACTGGACGATGGCCCCGACCACGCCGGAGATTATGGCCAGGACAAAGCCGAAGGTGATGCGGCTGATCCGCCCAAACTTGATGTTGTAGCGCAACAGCAGGGGGTAGAAGAGGTGGCTCAGCACGGGCGTCATGACAATGATGGTCAGCGCGTTGAAGTTGTTCAGCAGGTCGTTTGGAGCTCCGTTGGTCGTCATGGAGGCACCTTGGTTACTGGAAACCGAGCCAATCCCGCCGTCGTTGATGTTGTAGATCGGGAAGTAAAAGAACACTTCCGTTGCGACTGCGTGAGGGTCAGGATGCAGTCAGATAGTACCGGCGAGGAGGACGACATACCCAAGGTCCGACGAACATCGTCGACCAGCTTGTCCGTCCATTCCACCTGGATGCCCTCTGCGGCCAAGACGCTCGGTCGCGCCGCGTCAAAGAAGTTCTTGCGCCAGACGCGAAACTTGTTGCGTCGCAGCGCCATGGAGATAATCTTCACCACCTGGTTCAGATCTGACGTCCCACTCGGTGGCTGCTTGTAGGTCTTCTTATAAACCAACGCCAGCACCGCGGGCAAAAGGAAGTAGATAATCCCCGCCAACAGAAACGCAAGCCAGTAGCCCACGTACTTCTCCGCGTACGTGGTAGCCAGCATGTAAAAGGCACCGATGTTGACCACCCCGTAGAAGATCAGCATGGTGCGGCTATTCGTCAGTTCGGGGTCCACGACGACCTTCTCCCCGGACTTCAGCACTTTGGTATAGGCCTTCTTGTGTCGGTGCTGGTCCAGGATGGTTGGTGCAATGTTTGGCTTGAAGATCCCAGCCCCCAGCGCCAGGATGAGCAGACTGATGATGAACGGGGGTGCCGAATGCGCCGTGCCCTTCTGCAGAACAGATGGAATAGCACCGAAGATCTGGATCAAATGCGCGATACCACAGATCAGGACACCCACACAGATGGCCTTATATCGACCGACATAAACATCGGCCCACCTGCGAGGATTAGCACCGGGGAACGTCAACGACCATTGCAACCGAGGGCCAACAGGGGGCAGTCGTACCATCCTCCCAGAATGGGAATGATATAGGCCAAAAAGGCGAAGAGCAACACCAGTCCAGAACTGGCCTGCAAGCCCATGCCCAACCCACCAGCAGTCTCCTGCGTACCACGCGGTGGAGCACCTGCGCCATTCCCGCCTATAAACTCCTGTCAGCCAGTTCCATTGCCCAGGTCTCGGTATTGAACCGGATACCTTTTGGGAGAGGAAATTCAATAAAGTTGGAGAAGACAGTCTGGGAACCGTAGTAGGAGGCTCGCTCGGCGAATTCAACCAGGCACAGCGAGTAGGATACGATCGGCAGGTTGTCCGCGACTTTGCGGAGGGTACTGTGCTCTTCTGGTGTCGGCTCAGGAAACTCATCACTGTCCACGGAGTCCGTTGCCGTTACTTCGTAGGCCTGTTTCTCGGCGTCGAACCCAGCTGGTCCATTGGTCACCGAGTCTCGAACTTCGCCCGTTCCCCGAGCGGCAATGGCATCGTCGACGACATTTTGCCCACTGGCAAGAGCTGTATTTGATGGCTGTGATCAGTCATTAGAAGACTTGAGAGTCGGTCGACACATACACATGGTGGTATAGACTAGGTTGCTCAGGAAAGTTCTCCGCTGTAGGGACGGAGATTGGCGATTCGGATACCACAAGGGACGAACAGGTGGGCTGCAACCATCCTTATATTGCGTCCTCCAGGCTTAGCCCATACGTGTCGTGTGAGACAAGGAGAGGCCGGTGGGCGGACTCCCGGCGGGGATAGTGCTACGCAAATGGAGATAGACTATGGTACAGGAATCTAAGGGAGATGGAGACGACTGGTTGGATACTATTAGGCATATAGTGTTCAGGGCACGACCTTTAGCGTGGTCATATGGTGATTTGGTCGAATGGGGGTTGATAGATATCCACGATGGCGCATGCTTAGCTGCGATGTCGTACATTGTAGCATTGGCTCCTTGGGGGGCTTATCTCCTGGTCCTACCAATGTAGTGCCTAGTGTTGCCACGGATAAACTTGGCTTTTCGAACAAGCAGCACGCTAGATGCTTATCAGTGGCGGTCCGACCCACCGTGGTGACCCCCGTACCGGCAGTTATTCTCATCCTCGCCCTTTGTCACGTCATTCTCTGGACTCAACCGAGCATTTTATGTTACCTAAACGTAACTGCCATTGGGCTGCTCTCAAATCGGCTTGTGCAAATCTGTGCTAGCTCTTATTGCGGTCATATAGTCGTACCATGCTACTATCCCATGTGCTCTTGGACCTTGACTCGACCCAGGGGTGAGAGAGAACAGACCCTCGACTGTGTCCCACTGCAGCCATTGGGAAGAAAGCTGGCAAATTAATTCTCCACCACGATGTTCCTAGTCGGCCATGAGGCCAGGTTCACGAGACCGACCTGAATTGTTATCATTTCAAATGATGCTATTTGATTTGACCAACGCTTGGGAATTCACCCGGCCAGCGCCCCCTTTTCACTGATCATGGTACGACCAGTCCTCGTTAAGTATTCATATCTGGTTGGGTTCGACTTAGGCTAAATGTCGTGCAAGACGTTCCTAGGTGCTCCTTCTCCATTGGCCTAGGATAACGGGCCTAGATAACGCCAAACTGTCCGTGATGGTACAACAGTATGCGTAGGTGGTTTCTCCATGCCGAACACCAATCCACCGATGGATGGATGGGCAAGCGGATCATGCATATCCTAATTAATTTGTCGTTTCTCTTTTTCTTTTTCCTTCAATCGCCGGAGACGGATCCTCGCTAGCTCTCTACAACATTGGCGCAACACGCTCCAGATATATGCTACGACAATGTGTTTAAAGATGAGTCCATTGTTGAAGCGATCGTACTATCACTGTACTAGAATATGCACCGAGTCTCCGTTAGGTACTCGGCATATGTTGCCGATGAAAGAGAGCGCGAAATCGAAATTCCTATCCACTCCCGTGAAGTCGTCAAAAAGCTAGGCCGGACCATCACCGATCAGATAGAGCAAGAAATTATTGAAGTTTTATTATACACTCGCGCAGAACCCCTCGGAGTAGAAGCCAAAAGACACTAAGTTAATGCCAAGGAGCTACTACATGTTGATAGCCAGCTTTGTCTACCTGTGGTCATGAACACCAGGCCCTAACGCTTACTCTCATCACCAACCACCCGATGATCAGAATAAAGAACCCAAAATATGGACAGCGCGAAAACTTCGGATAAGTTATTTCAATACATAATAACATCGTCTCGCCGATTATATGGATGGAAGACCGCTCAACCGCCTGATCTGCGGATTTCACGTAATGAGGTGTGTTGTCAAGATACAGCTTGCTTCACAGGAGTCAGTTCAATACTAACGATATTATGCAAACACAACAATAGTCCTATCCATCCTGTACATATCCATAACGAATATATTCAATTCTTTGAGTGTCCCCTGCTTAGGCTTCAAGTGGAACACGTGAAAGGTTTGCTAATGGACTTTGACTCAAATTTATGAACCTAACAAGTTCTCGTTAGCATCCCATAAGCGGCTGATTCAAAAGGGAGGGAGCTCACCAGCTCGGCAATACTGGCATACGTGCCGCAGCCAAAGACGATCATCCCAACAATAAACACCACGCCGTTGTACATAGCAGTCTTCAGGTTGCGCTTTTCATACCATGCGCCCTCTCTCAGCAGGACATACCAGATGACGGGTGGAAGATAGAAAGATAGACCAGAAACGAAGAGCGATGAAATGATGGATAGTAGCTCAGAGAAGACAGGGATGGCCTCAGCGATAACCCACGCGAGAAGGGTGACGAACAGCACCAGCCCAAGCCATGTAATCCAGCCCCTCGGGGTGTTGATGTACCGGACCACTGAGTTGCGATATACCTTCCCGTGAATATACCGACAGACCACCGTGGTGTTGATCGAGCCCGAGATGAAGATCACTGGAAGCGCAATACCAAAAACCACCCTTGAAAGAAGAGGGCCCGCTGACAGGAGAGCAGGGGACTGCACCTCTTGTCCCACGAAAGCATAGATAAGCGAGCCTGTCAGAGTGTAGATGACAATTTGAATCCCTCCGAGCCACCAGAGCGTCTTCACATAGTCCTCCGGTGTGTGCATCTCTTCCATGAATGATGGTAAACAACCGCCGAAGGAATAGGCGAATACAATACTGTTGGTCGCTACGATAGCCTCTGCGAAAGTGATGCCTTCCTTCGGCCACGGAGACCATGCAGCAAGGCCGGCAGCAAACCCACTGGAACCGTTCGCATTCTGAATCCCAGTGGCAATCATCGTGACTCCGATTGCGAGAATAATCGAGGCAAAGTCAATATAGCCCAGTATGGCGATATCTGCAAATGCCGGTGGAATAGCCAGGATCAGCAAAATGGCAGCCGACGTGATGCTAAAGACGACTGAGCACACGCCACTTTGCGTGATGGTCTTGAAGGCGATGGCGCCGGTCAAGCAGTGCGACCCAACGACGAATATCAGCAGGCAAACGAAACTAGCTATAAAGATCTTCGACCCAACATTGCCCAGCAGAAGCCGTCCGACATCCGCATAATGAGCAATCTCTGGGTACTTGAGCTTCACCTGGCCAATGTTGTAGCTAGCATACATCGCAACGAAGCCAATACCGATTGTCATGATTACACCTGCAACCATGCCCAGAGTGGCGAATGCAAAAGGCAAGCCCAGGCTCCCAAGAGCGATGCCCTCGACTATGGAGACGACGGTAAGCCGCTTCCAACCGAGGCGATGGAAGTGAGCATCCCCTTTAATGACACATTGCCTCTCCTCCTCCGAGCGGCCCTCTTCCTCGAGGAAGGCCTTGCTGGCCATCACACTGCTAACCTGAGTGAGAACGGCGTCGTCTTTCCGAGGACTCTGCCCAACCCCTGTCCCAGACGGCATCGCTGTTCTATAGTCCATTCGGCAAATAATGACAGACGTGACTGCGTCTCGCAGGGAGAAGTAAGTTGATCTCAACAGAGGTCAGAGCCCTGGCCATATGAGTCTAGGGGTGCGAGAAGAATTTGCCGAACGCCAGGCTTAAATGGAAAGGTTGAGGAAAGAGTGGAGACATGCCCCTCTTCACAAGCGGATTTAATCTATAAGCATCACGTTTCACGGTTTTTCTCGACCGTGGTCTCTGTCAGTCTGCCAGCGGAAGCGTCCGTTCAGCCTGTGTCCCGTTAGGGCCAACAGCGTCACTCGACATTGAACACCATGTCATGTTGATGGCAGTGATTCGAAACCATTGCCCCAGTGCTTTCCTTCCAATGTTACTGCGATTCTACGCGACGTTGATTTCTACATCAGTGCGGGGTCGGGACTAAGTTAGTGTGATTAGATTCTTCATCATGCAGCAATGATTCCACTAACCGATATTGCGGTGGTAAGAAAAACTCCACCGTCTACACAATTCCACCCAATGAATTATCCATGTGTTCTCGTACATACGATAACCGCTGAACGCTATACGTCAGTCTCTCATTCGATACTGTGAGGCAAGGAGCGCAACTATCTTGAATGGGGACATAGGAGGTGTATCCCATGTTCTCCCAGGGTATATTTCTCATGGCATGATGTTGATAGGAATACGTTACGACCGGAGGCCTCGGTTATGGTAGCATACATAGTGGAGACGTGTTGGCCGTATTAGCGAGGGATATCGTAGGGTCCAACGGCACGTTCCTTACATGCCCTGGTGGCGTTTTGGCGGGTTGCTGAGGATAGGTTATGCTTCATATGGAGGAGCCTACGCAGGATTCTAGACTGACATCCCGTCTTTTCGCACGGCAGCAGCGGCATTCCAAGGTCTTACAGCACGCGATTAGGTAAAAGCATCCCCAGTCCTCGTATTTCGGCTGTTCCACAATCAAGGCTGGACGATGCACTACTATCCAAAGGGAATGGGATAGCTTGGCAAGGCATAGATAATCTAATCAAATGATCAGATAAGAGACAGCCCCACATGCTAGTCTCTCACCTGTTTTCGGAGCAAATTTGTCCGACATGTTATCTCTCGGGTCCCGTTCATGTACCGTTGGTGGGAGAAAGGCTTGTCGGTAAACTCGTTGGATCCCTTGTGGTGAACGCATCAATACTCTCATATCCGATGTGGTTCTTCCCACAGCCAGTATCTGCCACGCTGAGTGAAACTGGGAGGAACGTGTAGAAAGAACAGCTTTCATATACGAATAATCTGGAAACCAAGCGAGTTCTCGTAGCATAGCCTGATCGTGAGTTTGGCAACGCTCTAGAAAAAGGCGGCAGTGGATGTGTGCCTTCTTTCTTTCTTAAAGACGAAGTCAGATTGTATATTGAAGCTGAGCAAAGCTTCTTGTACATAGGAAGGAATGAGTTCCGGGATTTGCAAACCTCCGTCCATCGTTCCCACTTAAAATAACCGCCCGACTCAGGATTAATCGTACTATTTGTATCAGTATCTGTGGAGGGCTAGGAGAGCATCTGTGGTAAGACTCAGTGGTAGTGATAACTTCAGTGCCCCCAAATTACCCAGCGTCCTTCCTGTTATTACCGTTGTCTCTCTGGTGGCCAATGTTGTGGATTCAGTTTGCAGAACTGTAATTTGCTCGCCATCATTTCTTACGAGTCATTCCCCAATATGGTCGCAAAGTCTCGCCAGAGCACCAAGTATCATGGCTACGAAAACCCTCTCAAGGATCCTCTACTAACTAATGCCTGAGGCAGCGATCGACGGGAGCCCATGCGCCAAGTTCCTAGCGATTCTCCTCGTAGTATTTAACTAATCGACTGGTCCCCTCCCTCTATATATTGAACATATGAGTGGAAAGCTGAGTAAGCTCCTACTGATGATGTTTGAACCTATCAACAAGATTGTGGGAGGAATCCCTTCTGAAGGACGGCCCTCGGCCCATTTGGGCAGATCAGTGAACATGTTATTATATACAGGCCACCACCCATATTCTTTTCATCAAGCACTTGGGCACTTAATGTTAGACCGGTGGTACGTGCTTCTAGCGATACTGGTGACGCCGCCGCTAAAGACAGACTTCTTCTCCACTCCATCCGGCCAAATATTAACCTTAACACCACCATCAACGCGTTGAATGGTAGCATCTCCATTCATTCTGTTGCTGGCGGCGCTTTCATAGCAGAATTCGTATGTTTTTCCTTTGTATTCAAGGTTATGGCAACCCCCGCTGCATCCCGTCTCGACAGCAGCATCCTTCTCCTGGTTATGCATATCCGGGTTGTCACTCTCGAATATGAAAGCTATGCACCTGACTGAGTTAGCCCCACCCCAGGTTCCATAGGTATGGCTGAAGTCGAATCCGAAAGTGCACCCCAAAGCTATGGGAGTTGTCGTAACAAGAAGGGCGAGGCTCGAGAGACGCATCTTGTCGGCCTGAGGGGATGACGTTTACGTTTGACCTAAACTCTCCCTCATGTTAGCTCAAGAACCTCATTACAATCGCTATTAGCTCAAGGAAATACAGTTGGATAAAGGTGAACATAGAAAGGGAGGGAAGAATTAAAAGAAATCGGTAGGGAGACTTGCGTGGTATAGGGCCTTTTGCTCTGTTTTGAACCTGCTTTCTTCGCTTCTGTGTCAGACGAATGGATTCCTTTACTTCTAGAAGAACAAGAGTAAAATTTGATACTCCTCAATCAAACCTGTGGACACCTCCATGGTTTAAATACCTTTGCCCGTCGGACACTATCATTGCACCCTTGTCCAAACGGACAGGCCCAACCCGGTTGCTTCCATACCGTATTGCACCTTAGCCATCGGATCACAATGCACCACTCGCCTCACACTACCTAACGAAGAATCTAGGCAATGAGTTGGTGTCCACGCCAAGTTTAGGACGTGTATGACTACCTGGATAGTTCACTTGGCACAAGTGGCATTTGAGAAAATACCCCATAGCGAGGTATTTTGATCGTCACACTGCCAAGGAGGTAGGTAGGAACTAACTCTTTAGTAGACTGGGATGATATGAGAGGCAGCTTTGTATGGATTCACCTACATGCGCCCCACGAAATTAGATCAGCAGGGGTATGGCAGTAGTATAGTTGCGATATGAGATCGGCAAATGGTAAGGATTCAATATGCAACCCATGACTCAGGAACCCCTGCAGCGTTGCATTCGAATAGTCCTCCGAGTTCCACGATACCATGCCCAGCAGCTACAAGCCCACTCACCAATACATCAAACATACTTTCTCCGGTGGCATTCGGAACACTTTCCTGTGAAGGATCATTACGAGTAGCCATACATCGACTCCTGGCCACGACTGTATCCATCCTTCAAAGTCAGGTATGCCAATCGATAAGCCGGGGTGTATTGGGTGTTTCGGGAACCGAACTGCATTCCTCATCTTACGTTGTTTGTCTGCGAACGGCCATGAAACTACCGCATATATTGTTCTGGCCTAAGTACATTCGCAAGCCAAGCTTGTTAGGCAACCATCCAGAGTAGCCCTTACGTTGGGGGCAGAACGCAGCCGTTGAGAATGAAATACCAGGCGCAACAGAGCATTCTGTGCACGGCACAACTGATCCATTTGGTGCTACCGGTTATGCTACGCAGAGATTAGCTTCTAGCGCTCGAAAGTACTCCATACATCCATAGCAAGATGACCGCTGATTGTATTCAGAATTGCTAGCGATAAATGCAGGAATTGGCACTCCATGGTTACTGCACAGATAGACGGCTCTACAGAATGGGAAGATTGTCACATCAATCAAATGGAATTGACCATTGAGTATTGGTATCACAAGTGTGAAAATCTATGGACATTATGAAAACAAACATATATAGGCATATATGCATGAATAATATAAAAAATAATAATAACGATGGGGGTATGAGTAAGACAATGGAGACCACTCGCGGACTATCCTGCGCAGTGGCCATGATGCCACGACCTCAGGCGTTCCGTCTCCAGGTTGGAACTCCCAAAGCAACGGTCCGCCGGTACACGGCGCTCATCTGTTGCATAAAACAGCGAAACTAATTAGCAGTCTGTTTTTCCTGACTCTCGCCACTGCTGAGGGCGAGCTCAGCCTTCTCAGCTCCAAATGCGGCAGGCTGCTCCGACACATCCAAGCCCAGCTCGATCGCCATCTGAGACATCTGCTGAGGGGTGAGCTTGGGCATGGTATCGGCAATCTGGTAAGGCCATTTTCCTTCCACATGGGCCTTGGCAAAAATGATGTCAATCTCTTCCAGAGCACGGCCAGCGGTCTCACAGTAGAAGAACCAGGCGAAAGGCATGGCGGAGAAGTTGACCAAGGCGAAGAAAAGGTAAATACCCCAGGGACTAGCAGTGGAGAAGACTGGGGTGAACATAACGACGGCGAAGTTGCAAATCCAGTTCGTGCAAGTAGAAGCAGCGGCAGCTGAGGTACGGGTACGGAGCGGGTTGATCTCGGGAGGGTAGATCCAGGGCAAGGGGAGAGTTGTGAAGGCGAAAAAGACGATGAACAAGAAGATACCAACGACAGCGCCCTTGGCGTTCTGCTCATTCTCCCTGATCAGGCAACCCATAGTAATAATAAAACTGAGACCCTGACCCATAAAACCAATCAGGAACAGTTTACGACGACCAACCTTCTCAATCATAAAGAAGGAGGGGATAGTAGCAAGAGCATAGACGGTAGCAAAGACACCACCTAGAATCAGCGAGAGACGCTTCTCCAAGTGCAGGTTCTGCTCGAACAGTAGGGTAGAATAATAGATAGCGGCATTACATCCGGTAAATTGCTGGAAGAACTGTCCAGAACAACCGATCATCATACGCTGGAACTCCTGGGTCTTGCCGAAGGTGAAAAGCGTTTTCCAGCTGGCCTTGTTTCCTTCGGTAGCAGCGAGATCGGCCTTCATAAGGTTGAAATCGGCGAGCACCTCCTCTGAATCCGGAGGAAGATCATTAATAGCACCAAGTACCTCACAAGCCTCCTTATCATATCCCCGCATAACAAACCACCGAGGAGACTCGGGCAGCATGAGAGCACCGACGGTCACCAAGATGGCAAAGAGGATCTGGAAGGCAACGGGGAACCGCCACTGGACCGAGGAATCCACGTACGAGAGACCAAAATCAATCCAGTAGGCGACGAACGTGCCGACGGCGATAATAGCACCTTCGAAACAGACGAGGAAACCACGGTTATGAGCCTTAGAACATTCCGATTGCCAGACCGGAATCGTAGCGGTATCCATACCGTTTCCAAGACCGGAAATCACACGGCCGATAACGAACTGGCCCAGACCCCAGTGAGTACCGAAAGAAGCAGTGGAGATGATGGCACCGACGGCCATGATAATACCACCAGCCACGAGCAAAGGGGTACGACCAATCCGTTCACCGAACATCATGGTAAAAATGGCACCGAAGAAACAGCCCAGTTCGTAGCAAGCCGTAACCGCACCTTGGAGCACCGAGACATGCGACTTGTAGGAAGCCAGTGCATCTTCGGGGATGTATAGCGCGTGGAACTCTTTCGTGAACTCAGTACCGGCGATAAGACCGGACATCAAACCCTGATCATAACCGAAGAGAGAAAAACCTAGGACGGCGGTGATGGTGATGGCTAGACGGAGCTTTCGGCCCCGAAAGCCAGAGGTGGTTGTCCACATGGTTGACTGTGTGTCTCGACTGTATATCAGGCGAGAGGGGAGGGGGAGGAAATCAAGACAAGCACCAGGACGAGGACAAAGTCATTCCTGGGAAGATCATCTGGAGCCCATTTTGGGGATCGCCGGGATTTATCTAGTCCTTGGACGCCCGACGGTTGAATCAGCCAAGAGGAAAAAGTCTGCAGATGACGCTAATGGGCTGGCATTATGGGCATGTTTCGCGAGCCGCCCAGAAGGCCAAGGACCCAATAAGGCTTCGCCAAAAGGCTTAGCGGTGCCCTCCAGGCTCAGGGGCCATGCGGAGAGGTAAGAGTAGGATTGCCGAATCAGGACAATGCGGAGGCCTCGAAAGATGGGGTCCCCATGTTGAAATTTTCGCCCGCACTCGGAAATGGGCGACAGCAAAGAGTAGGTCGGCCGAATCTGACTCCACCACCTGTGCTTGGCTTGTCCACATGGAGAGTCGGATCGGACCGGTCGCAGTGAGGCCTCCTGGCTGGAAAGGCACCACTCACTGCTTTCCTATCCTCAGCGCGGCTACCTTCTGTGGTCAGAGTCAGACCCCGGTTGGTTCAACCCTCTGGACACGGGTGGAGCTGTGCCGTAAGCGGCGGAGGATCATCTATGCTGTTGCTTCAACAGGAATCATACCCGACCATCCTTCCACGGGCAAATTCGGCGGTTTTCGTGGGTCAGGGTATGAATTTTTTTCTTTTTTGCGTTTGCTGTCTCCAGTCGTCGTGCGCCTTTTCCGCCTGACATCCATGGCTCCTGCATCGAAAGGCGACCCATTCTTATGGAGTACGAGATGCGGCCAATCCTAGGACTGCGTAGTATCTATCCTTCTCCAGTATCCTTTGTGTCTTCCCTTTCTTCTTACGTTTCCCTTCCTCTGTGTGTGTGTGTGTGTGTGCCTCCGAGCCCTACACGGGACGACCGACGGTCAGGTTGCCACGCCGAAGGGGCGCCGTGCATGGGGAGCGAGACAGGGTGGAATGTGCCAAATCCTCTTTTTCTCCGCTTCTTCGGACTTGATTGTAACAGTTGGGGGCGACATCAGCCACCTACATCATTCACATGCTATAATCTTCCTTTATTATATGGGTAAACCCCAGACCCCGTGAATCTACACCCTCTTTCCCGGCTCCGGGGGATGTTGGCTGAGCCTTGCGAAATTACGACACCTTCCCTCTTGGTCGTGTTACGCCTCGGGAGTCGGAAGACCTGCGTTTCCTACTAAGCCTTCTTGGCCGAGGAACAAGCCTATTTGCCAATATTTGCCAATGTTCTGCTCCACCGACTGCATTGGGGTGGATCGTCGTAGCAAATTAATGTAACCCTAATGTCAGACTAGGCGAAAATTCTGCCCGCGCGGTGTGCCCGACGGCCAATGACAGCCCCGTCATCACGAGCGTTTTTCCCTGGCCGGCAGAGTTTTTTCTTCGGTTTGGTTTCTCTTTTGCTTGGTACTCTTGGGGGTCTTGGTTTTTTTTCTTGGGGATGCTTTTTTTTGCTTGGTTTTTGCTTTGGTTTTTCTTGTTTTTGCTTCTTTTTTCCTTTTGTCTCTTGGCCTTCTTCGTCGGGTATCACGTGCCCCGGCCGACACCTCAGGTTGACTAATCGTCCCCAAATCCTTTCGGTTGCGGCTTGTTGCCCTTCATGGAATCCCATTCCGGGGACTCGTGGCAAATTTCCAGCTGCAAACGGTCGTTGTCAACAGTCGAAAGGCACTGGTAGTAGGTCTGTGCCTGATCTAAAGGCCCTGTGCTGCCGTGAGATCGGTTAAATCGACGGTGAGGAAGGTAGACCACAGCGTAATATCCCTATAGGAGATGATCATCTCTCCCCACCTATGTAGTAGTAATATATATATATCTCACCACAGGTCAGTCTGTGCTCAACGGTAAGGGCATTGGGATCGGAGGAAACAACTTCCAAAATTAATTATATGGTTACATAGAGATCTATCCAGCTGAGCGATCGAGATTTAAAAAGAAAAGAAGAAAAAAAAAAGGCTGATTATCTTTGACGTACGATAATACTGTGTTGGACCTATCTACCATCTAGTATCTAGAGCTCTCTCTGTAGACCGCCGATCTGCCCCATACAGAAATCCATGAGACATCAAACGGCTTTGGTTCACGTGGCAGCTACGTCAACTGTCAAAATTAATTCCAGGGGGTTTCGGGCATTTTGGTCCTGTCCTCGTAGGTTCGGATCAACACCCTGATGCAGCAGGCTCTCGGACTCGCTATCCAGTGCAAGGCCTGTTCTCTTCTTGGCCCTGCAGATTAAAAGGACTGTCTCGATGATCACAGAGAATGCAGGCGACGGAAAAGTATCCCCATTCGGCGGCGTAGGGCCATGGGGGCCGGTTATTATCCCCATCATGTTAATTCGGATCGGCGCCATGCTCGACGTATCTAATATCGCCTGGGTTGCCCTCCCCCTACGGTGATAAAGGCCCGGGACTGGTTCGTACAATGTGGACCGGCCCCGTTTCCCAGTAAATGCCTGACGCACAGCTTCCCGATCATATCGAGCGGGCCACGTGAGTGGGGTTTGGACTTGGAACGGCATGAGGTAGGCTTCCCTTGACATCCTGCAGGTCATGTTTTGAGTTTCTGTAGTTCGACAACTGTCGGACGTCCTGACGTGGTTCGCCCGCGAAACCGAAGACCGCCCCCAGTTTTAATCTCTACGGACTAAGGTCGGCATCGAGTTTGAGCCGAAGGGGGCTCTTGAAGTCGAGAAATTTGTCCGTCCGCGTCATTTAGACATGATCGTGCTCGAATGGCCATGCGAAAGGGGAAGGTACCCCTGGGTCTTCATCACGCTCCATAAACGCTTTCCGCGAGTGAGAATGGAACCGGCTTCTATTCGACGTATCCAGTCGGACGAGGCCCGTTAATATCGGTTGGTCCCTCATGGCTCCACGGATGCAACGAACCATACGGTGCTGTGGTGGAAAATGCCTTAGCCCGGTCGTTCAGAAAGCGGAAATCAGCTGGAGACCATATCGACCCGCATAGTCTGAGAGTGGGTCGCTTTGCTGGACTTATTGGGACGTCTCCGACATGACTGGTCCTCATGTTCAGCGTGAACCTGTAAGGCGTCATATGGCAATCTCGGAAGATGAGATCGGATAACAAATGTTTCTGGACGGTAAAATGCACCAACCATGGCTACAATCACGGCTTGAAATCAATTTCTTATGACCAAGGCAGTGGTAGGAAAGATGATTCATACCTCGCCTGAGTGCACGAGCATTCTGCCACTCAACTGGGGGTTGTAGACAATCCACGCCAAGGTTCGCATCGCTAGCGCCTTGTAGACGTTAAGTTAGCTGTCGGGTTTACTTATCATCATGTCCGCAATGTCTTACCTCAGGCGTGGAATCCTTATTGAAGTGTTGCGCCTCATGGGCTGAATCTCTGGACTCGTGGAATAAGATAACAAGAGGAATATATTTGATCACCATGTGTAAGCCAAGCCGACCGGCCTCGATGACTACCGGTTCTGCATTCTCCGTATGACACCCAATAAGAAACCCGATTGGTATCACCTGGTTGCCTAGTAAGTCCTCGGGCGGTTACCGGTACCTTGTCTTGAGGTTAAATGTTCAGTTCGAATCCCTTGAACCTCTTGGCGATGTTGACAAAGCAATCAAGGGGTCGAAATAGGAAGGCAGACGCCTAAGGCATTGCGGAGGATTTTAATTATTCCGAACCGACCCGTCTCCACCATCAACTGTATGAGCACGCGTAAACATATCGTGATGATGAGTTCCTCTGCCATATCTTCTACACTCTGTCAGCGTCGGAATGAGCTGCTGCGAATCCATTCTATTGGGTAATGTTTATTTCATTCCATGAGTGAATAATGCAATGGGCTGAATGGTTGTGTCATAACGAGCCACAGCTAGTATGAAACGAACTGGTTGGTGCGGAGAGGTCTTTGAACCGGTGGCATTCAAGAATTGCGCTGCTAACGGGGCCAGATGTGGATGTCTTCCGGCTCTGAGCATTCTGGGATTACACGTCATTGAACACGCACAGATGATTTCTGGAGAGAGACAGCTGAAGCCGAGAGTTCGCTCGTTATCTATGGCCTTCCCACCTGGCTGATTGTAGAATAAGATTTCATCTTCCCTGCGACTGGTAAAAAGATACATCCCGCCAGCAATATGTCGATCAACTGATGCTACGTCTCCTCCACTGTAATTTTAACTCCCGGTCAAGAGTTACCGCGGCACCTACTGTTCTATTTTGGACCTTCACACCACGCACAGGATACGAATCCAAATCAAAGGCAATAAGGATCTTAGCAAAGGCAAGCTGTGCCTGGCGCATACCTAATCCTCGTCCAGGACACATTTCAGCCCCATAGCCGAAGGGCAAGAAGTTCGGGTCAGCCGTCGCCGCACGGGGATGACAACGGCGGGTATTATGGTCATAGAATCGACATGGGTCGAAGCGATCGGGATTAGCATAGATGTTAGGGTCCTGGTGGAACCACTGCGCGGGCATGGCGACGAAACTACCGCGATCCAAAGTCCGACCAATACTGTCAAGATGGACTGGCTGCTGGAGGCGGCGCGTCGCCGTAACTAAAGCCAGATTTGCAGTTGGTGAGAAAACCAGACGACAACCTGGGAATGGTACTGGATCATATATACTTACACACCGAAGTTGTATCACACCGAACGGTTTCTCGGGCAAAGCTTTCTAGCCGGGGCATCCGATCCAGGACGTCCATGGGCCATTCGCCCCCTGTGGAATGCAGCGCGGAGCGAATCTCGCTCCGCAGCACATCTGCATATGCAGGGTCGGCAACGGCATAGTTTATCATCCCGATAACATATGCGGCGATAGGGAATGCGATCTCAAGGGCACTCAGCAAACAATCTCCAGCGAGGACACTAACCTTCTTTTCTTCAGTTGCCAGCGCAACTGCCCGCCCAATCCCTCCATTTTTCATCTTGATTGCAATGGTTGCATCAATCAAAGTGTGATCATCGCTTTGAGGGAGCTTTCCAGCCCGCGCGCACGCGATCCGCTGGCGAATTTCGGGCATCAACTGTTTCTTGCTGCTCGCGATAGTGGACTGCAAACGTCGCCCGCACCGCGAGAACTGCCAGAGAAGCGGACGAAATGCTTCTGGGTACATGCCACGAAGGTCACGAAACCCACTCGCTTGACCACAGAAGTCAACGCAACGTTGAACATATACAGGATCACGTCCAAATTCTGGACCAATGATGTACGATGTCGCAATTCCAATCATCATGGGCCAAATGAATTCGTATGCAACGAAGGAATGCCACTCTGTGCCTGCAACTCAGTATGGGGACAGTGCAAGAAATTTGGATGGCGTCAAACCCTTGTCTTTCTCATCCTGGAAAGCGGCCTCGAGGGCCTTGTCGATAGCGAGAATGATGGCCTTATGCATCGAGCCTAGTGACGGGAGATATCTTGGTTCAATTCCCGTGCCTGGTACATTGCGCGTATGGGAGGCTTACCAAGGCTGTTGTTCTTTGACACGGATACCTGCACCGCTTCGACGTGATCCCTTGTCATCGGACACGTTGATTCCAAACCAAATGCCTGCAAGCAATTCATGTAGTCAGCGGGAAGTTTCTGAGGGAAATAAGGTTGAAATTAAGGGCCCATACATGATTTACAGAATCCAAAAAGCTGAAATGTTCTGGAGTCTTCCGTTGGTAATCTTTTAACGCTTTCGGCGGCAACACGACGATGTAACTTCGAAAGAATGGCATCGCCCACGGCTGCTCTTCCTTAGTGTACTGCTCGCTGTTAGGCTGGGAATAGTTGGATCCCTAGTTTTCAAACTCACCATGTCAAACGCTTGCTGCAAAACTCCGTTAAAGTCCCGGGCTATCGGGGGTCGATTGAAGCGGCGGTGCCAGTAGCTTCCCTCCCCAACGATCACAATGCCCTGGAGTGCCTTTCGCTTTGTCCATAGGTCAAGATAGTCGGTTATAACTGCTACGCCGCAGAGCAGAAGCAGCGCTATCCCCACAGTTAAAGCAGACGGGTGTTGCATGGTGAGCTCAGCAATACCAGAGAGCCCTAGGTTCATGAAATTCTCCATTTTGTCCAATCCCACAACTGGTTCCTCTAATCTAGACTGTGGCCAGCACTGATAGCAGATCTGGATCCCCTGAACTTGGGAACTATCATCCGCCTGAGGAGCGACCGGGATTTGGGGGCAGGAGTTTGTCTCGGAACGGTCGCAGGTGCCACAGAACACATCACATACAGAAGTGACCCTTACATCGCCAGAAGCTCACTGTCTTTACTATTGTCGGCAGCAGAAACCTGGCTGACGCTGACCAGTACCAGGATGGCGTGGTCCGTTTCATTTTGATTGATTGATGTTTATTACCTCACGGAGTACTGTTTCACCCTTCCACCATTCAGGATGCTGGGGGTGTCAAGCCCTCGCGGCATGCTTATGCCTTCCTTGGTGTGCTCATTAACAGCTGTCAGTTCCTTGTTTTCTGCCCTAAAAGTCAAGGAAGTCGAGGCAAGGAGGTCAATGTGACTCTCATCCCTTCTGGGTCAGATTATCTACGAAATTGGCTGCTTCTCTGTGTTGAGTCTAGGCCCGCGGGCCATTAACGCTCTTGCACTGGTGATGAAAGACAGAAATTGTCGGCTTATTTACGGTTGCAACATGTTGTCGTGTAAAGGCCGATGAGACCTGTTCTACTAGCTACCCTGAAGAAGAACCAAAAAGGTGGATTGTGCACAATGCTATCCGACGACGTAGAATGCGTCCTCTCAGTTCAAGGAGAAAAGACGCAGCAGGAAAACACGAGCGTGGTCTCGGCCATCTTGCCTGAACACTGGCACGAGCCGGAACAGTGGCCTCTCCTAGTTCGTCTCACCAAGATATCGTGGTGTATCATACTTGCTAGGTACACTGGCAAGCACAAGCTGGTGTTTGGAAGCATTGAGGAAGCGTATAGAGTGCCTGGTAGCAAAGCATCAACTAACCTAGTCGCACAAATTGAGCAGTGGTCAGTTTTACCCGACAACGATGAGCCTCTGATAAACCAAGTTGAGCGCTCGGATGCACGCCCATGGTGCAACATACGCGATACCAATTACAATTTCAACACCTGCCTGTGGATCCGAGCTCAGAGTAAATCGGGTCGCACTGGAGATGCAGCACAGCAGTACGTAAAATCTCTCTCGGTTGGTGTCCCTGTCCATCGATGTGTTGGACTCTGGTGTTGATGGCTAAATAGGATGGGGCTCTACCGATTATCTGTGAATACGACCCATATGTGAATTCTCTGACGTTGTCGACATTCCTTGTCTCCACTTCATTCTCAAGCACCGTGCTGGATTCCTTCTTGAATATTCTAATGTCAGTTATTGGTGATCAGACAACACGCGCCAGCGAGATATCTCTCCTAGGCTCTGGTGCTACCGAGAAGATCCGGAAGTGGAATACACCCGGCCTACAAACAGAAATCCTATATTGCATTCATGCATTAATTTTGCAGCAATCCCGACAACAGCCACTGGCGCAGGCAGTCTCCGCATGGGATGGCTCAGTTACGTATGGAGACCTGGACCACTTATCGGAAATAGTGGCACAAAAGCTTGTAGCGCTACAAGTAGGCCCAGAGCTTGTCGTGGCGCTCTGCTTTGAGAAGTCACTATGGACCGCTGTGGCTATTTTGGCGGTACTGAGGGCTGGGGCAGCGTTCACGCTCTTGGACCCATCGTATCCACTGGCACGCATACAGGCAATCTGCCAAGACGTAAAGCCGCCAGTAATCCTGACCTCCCCAGAACAGCGCTCATTGAGTGAGCAATTAAACAAAACGGTCATGGTACTCCCCGACGCAGCCAGGTGTTCCTCCGTGACTGGCACCATCGACTGCCTTGCTACACCACATAACGCCGCCTACGTGGCGTTCACATCTGGCTCGACTGGCAAACCTAAAGGTGTGGTAATCGAACATGGGTCTTTCTGCGCTAGCGCGCGTGCGAATAGCGTGGCCCAGAATCTGAAGACGACATCCCGTGTACTGCAATTCGCCTCCTATGGGTTCGATATCAGTATCCAGGAAATTCTCTCTACCTTGATTGCTGGGGGTTGTGTGTGCGTTCCGTCGGAGGCGCAAAGATTACAAAGTCTGCTGGCCACTATTCGGGAGTTGCAGGTAAACTGGATGGAGCTGACTCCACTGTGGCTCGACTGTTGCACCCGGACGAAATACCTCTTGTGCAGACAGTAGTCCTCGGGGGAGAGCCAATACAGCCTACTGACTTGGCCAAATGGAGCCATACAAAGCAGCTAATGATTGCCTATGGGCCCACGGAATGCAGCATTGTGGCTACTGTGCAACCAAGCCCTGATGAGAAAGACCCGCTGAATATTGGACATTCCTACAGTGGCACGTGCTGGGTCGTTAATCCAGATAACTACAATCAATTATTTCCGCTGGGGGCCATAGGGGAGCTGGTCATTGGCGGTCCTGTTGTTGGACGGGGCTACATTAATCGTCCGTCTGATGAAAGCTTCATCACCGGCCCACGCTGGGCGAGCCAGTTCCAGATCCCGTCCGATGCCAGGTTTTATAGAACAGGGGACTTGGTACGGTACAATGTGAATGATGGGTCGCTCCGATATTGTGGAAGGAAAGATGCTCAAGTCAAAATTCACGGACAACGGGTTGAGCTGCATGAAATTGAGCACTGTGCTGAAGCATGTTGCCCGGGAACGGTGGCTGTCGCGGAGATTTTGAAGCCCGACCAAAGCAGTCCTGTACTTGCGCTGTTCGTTACAGGGAATGGCCGGTGCGATCCTGTACCATCGTTGGGTATTGGAAACAAAATCGACATGGCCCGGCGAGCCTCGTTTGCATTGCTACACCAGTGGCTTACCAACCAACTGCCGCGATTTATGGTTCCCTCCCTATACTTTCCCCTGACACATATTCCGATCCTTCCTACCGGGAAGGTGGATCGCGCAGCCCTCCGGAATATTACAACTGAGATGAGTATTCCAGATTTACGGTCCTTTGTCCCTTCCATATCTGGGGATAAAGACGACATGACAGCTATGGAGCGTGTTCTGCATCAGTTGTTGATGGATCAACTTAATATTCCAGCTAATATGATAGGCCGCAGCGACAACTTTTTTATGCTTGGTGGTGATTCCATCATGGCAATTAAGGTAGTGAACAGACTTCGAAGACTTGGCTGGGAACTTACAGTTGCCGATTTCTTCACCCATCAAACGATTACAGGACTCGCCAAGGTAGCTCTGCCTGCCAAGCCCGTGTCATCTATCCCTGCATTTAGCCTCATTGAAAACACGTCAATCTATGTAAAAGCGGCTGCTGAGGAGTGTCGCATCAGGCCAGAGTTTATACAGGACATATATCCATGTACACCCCTTCAACAGGGATTGATGATCCTGTCGTCTGAGAAGGGGGTTGATTTCACTGGGACATTTGCTTTTCAGCTTCCCGGCTTTGTGGACAGGGATCTGTTTCGGCGAAGCTGGGAGCATATTATATATGCACGGCCTATCCTTCGAACCCGGATCGTGCGTATTCGGGAGAATGAGTTCTATCAAGTGACGATAAAAGACAGCCCTCATTGGAACATTGGGACGTCGTTAGACGACGTTACTGGTAGAATCAAGGACTTCGACTGTTGCTTTGGCCAGCCACTAGTTCAGTATGGTCTTGTCATTAACCAAGTGCCCGGGGGCCCGGGGCCTCTCTTTGTGATCCGGATGCATCATGCTGTTTTCGATGGCTGGTCATACGAGAGCCTACTGGATGACATCGAACAACTGTATAACGGTCAGCCTGTGCCACCACGCGAATCGATGAACCGACTGCTGCATTACAATAGAAGGTTGAACCGTGAAGCTGCTGACGCCTTTTGGAAAATGGCTTTCGATGGATTCCAGGGGCCAATCTTCCCAGCGCCTTCACCAGGCTGGGCGAGGCCTGTCTCGGCGGTAGCTAAGATACGCGAAGTCTCTGTGAATCCTGTGTCTAAAGCAGAGTATACAATGGCCTCGGTCATTCAACTGGCATGGGCAATACTTGTCAGCAGCAGGACAGGCTCGAATGATGTCGTTTTTGGTATCACCGTCTCCGGGCGCAATGCCCCTGTCCCTGGCATTGATCAATTGATGGGTCCAGCAATTGCCACTTTGCCTATCCGGATCATCTTGGACATGCATTCTACTATAGAGGACACACTCAAAAAGATCCAGAACTGGGCAACTAGCACGATTCCATTCGAACAGACAGGCCTCACCTGTATCGGACAGTCAAGCCCAGAGGCGGCAGTGGCTTGTCAGTTCCAGACGCTTCTGGTGGTCCAACCCAGTCGACTGCGTAGGGAGTCCCATCTACTTATCCCGCTACCACAGAACCGTGATCAGCAGCGAGGATTCCTCTCCCATATCCTCACCATTGTGGCAGAGCTCCAAGAGAACAAAATACACGTGGAGGCTGTGTTTGATCAGACCGTACTACATCCCCAAGAGATCGACCATATGCTGGATCAACTTGAGGAGATTATCCACCTGATATTAGACCGGCCAAGTGCCAGCCTCCATAATTTCCGGTCCTATACGCGTGGCGATCGAGACCAGATCCGCCAATGGAACAAGAGAACTAACATCAAGCCTTCCCTGGTACACGACACCATCCAGAACTGGCTCGTCTCCCAGCCTGATGCACTGGCCATATCTGCCTGGGACGGCTGCTTGACGTATCGTGAGTTACTCGAGCATGCTCACCATTTGGCAGGTTATCTCCAGGCTAGATGGAGCATGCACAAAGGCATTGTTGCCATCTGCATGGAGAGGTCAAAGTGGCAAATCGTTGCAATGGTCGGAGTGCTCTTGGCAGGATCGGCCTTCATGGTGCTGGAGCCTGAGCTCCCCAAAGAACGTCTGCGTGAGATGTGCTGGATTACAAACGCGGAATTGGCCATTGCCTGCCCGGTGACATCTGAACGTGCCCAATTTCTGGGCGTGGATAGAATCTTCACATTCACGACAGAGCTACTGATTAGCTGTGACCAAGGATACTCATGGGTGCCGCCACGCCGCGACCCACACACCCCTATGTATGTGGCTTTTACCTCTGGGTCGGCTGGATCTCCTAAAGGTGTAACTGTCGAGCACGCCATGTGTCATGCCTCGGCACAGGCATACCAGGAGACCTTCGGGTTGAGCAGCTCCAGCCGGGTTTTATATAACCCATCTGCTAGCTCTGACCTCCTGATAATCCAAACGATCTGGACCTTGGTAGCCGGGGGTTGCATCTGTATTCCCTCAGAAGCTAATAGTTTAAGCGATCTTGCTGAAATCATAAAGGACTTAAAGCCTAATTGCGTCGCCCTGACTCCAGCGGTGGCACGCATGCTATCTCCCACGGAGCTTCCATCTCTTGATACAGTGGTACTGGTTGGTGAAGGCGTATGTCCTTCGGACATCGACAAGTGGGCGCATGAGCTATCCGTAAGAGTGGTTTATGCTCTGACTGAATGCACTGTAGCAAGTGCGGCGCGGGAGCTCTTGCCCTCAAATCGGCACGAACCAAACAATATTGGACGATGCTTGAACGGACGCTCGTGGGTTGTGGATCCGGACAACTATCATCGACTGCTGCCGATCGGTGCAACGGGTGAATTACTTCTGTCCGGGCCGATGGTTAGTCGAGGCTATCTCCATATGCCAGAGGAGTCCCAGGCTTCGTTTGTACATTGTCCGGCCTGGGCCTCAGACTTTGATATACCGAAATGGGAGAGGTTCTATAAAACTGGCGACCTGGTCCGCTACAGCTTAGACGGCACGATACTATACTTGGGTCGCAGGGACACACAGGTGAAGCTGAACGGCCATCGTATCGATCTATATGAGATCGAAAAGAGTGCCACAAGCCTCTCCGTGGACAAAGTGGCATTGGCCAGCCTTATGGAGTTCAATGGTCTTAGCGGATTGCAGTTGGTTTTATTTCTTGCGCCCATAACGACGGGTAGCAAACAGCCAGGGCTGTTCCAGGAGATGGATGATGAGACTCAGCTGTTGGTACAGAATCTCTATACCTATCTCTACAAATTTCTTCCCCCATATATGGTTCCTTCACTCGTAATCCCACTTAGCCGGCTTCCTCTAACTCCCACAGGCAAGGCCGATCGGAGTTTACTGCAAGAAGAGGCCTCCAAGCTAGGCGTGGAGCTACTCGTGTCTTACTCCAGAGCATTACACACCAAGCCGGCGCCCTCTACCGGGATGGAGCGCATTCTACGCCAAATCTTCGCGGACGTCCTATCCATTCCAGAAGATAGCATCCATGTTGATCAAAGCTTCTTGGACATTGGTGGCGATTCCCTGTCCGCAATGCGGGTCCTGGCATCATCCCGCAAACATGGACTGTCGATCACAATGAACGATCTACTTGGGCAAAGGTCTATTGCGGTGCTGTCCGACCAATTGGATGCACAGCGGTCGCTGCCATCGCACAAAACGAGATCTGCTGATGAGGACTGCACTGATACTAGATGTAATTTTCGGTGCTGCGCGTTAAGCAGGATGCGAGACGTCCGATCAGAACTATCTGATTGGCCTTCAGACTCCATCGAGCATGCCTTTGAGTGTCCTGCTCAGCATCTTGGCATAATCTATGATCAGCTTGGCAAGGCGGATACGCATAAGCAGCGATCCATCTGGGAAATCCATTCTTTGCGTGGCCACACAGCTGTCCATGTCGCCCACGCCTTAGAACGGGTCATTAATCGCCACTCTATGCTGCGTAGTGTCCTTGTCCCTTCACTGGACAACCGTAGTGGACCAATTCAGGTTGTTCTGAAAGAGACTAGTGGGGCCGTTCAGATTGTGAAGGCTTGCGACATCAAAGCAGCTGTACAGCTACAGGAGTTTAAACCCGTTCAGTGCCGAGACAGACCCATGCCACATCGCTCTATACTGACCGATGGGCCGGATGGGCAGATTTGGTGGCTCTTCGAGTTCGACAAAGCACTGCTCGACGCAGCATCCATGACCATTGTGCTGCAAGAATTAGCTACACTATTGAATTGCCGTTCCTGTCCGCTGGACCCAGCTCCTTGCTATTCAAAATATGCCTCCTTTGTTCACGACACAAAGCAGGAGAAATGCCTACGATTCTGGAAGTGGACCCTCCGAGGTCTAGTCCCTTGTCTATTGGCAAAGCCCCCAGGCTCTCTGTTGTGCGGTCCCTCTCCGGAACCTCGGGTCTGCACGGTTAGCAAAGAGCTGACTACCTTAGAGACATTGGTGGCTTTTTCGAAAGCGTCAGGGTTTACGGCGACTAATGTTTTCCAAATAGTCTGGGCATTGGTTCTGGCCCGGTCCATTGGTTCTACGGATGTCTGTTTTGGAGGTCTCAAGTCCTGTCGCGATGCTGCCGTCCCGGGGATTCTCCAGATGGTTGGCCCTCTCTTTAACATCCTTCCATGTCGCTTGCAGTTCAAGTCAGGTCATCCAACTACATCCGAATTGAGTGATATTCTTCGGTCAAACCAGTCGGCGATGGCGGAACGCATCCACCACCAGCATGCGTCTTTACAAAATATCATCAAGGCCACTGGGGTCGATAATCACCAGCTGTTCAACACATGCCTGACGGTGCAGCCAGCCATGGTGACCATGACAAAGAACCAAAGCGTTCGATTCCAGCTTCTTGAGGCGCACGAACCTACAGAGGTAGGAATCCCAGACCATTTTATTCGGCAATATATGTTGTAGCTAACAAAGTCGAGGAATACAGTACAAGGTAGTCGCAACCGTGATTCTTTTTCCTTCGCATTATGAGCTCTGCATCCGTTATTGGGATGACTTTCTCTCTGAGCGTGAAGCGCTCGATTTGCTTGACCGGTTCTGTGATACTGCGACAGAGGTTGCGACGGCGGTGAGCTCTATGGAGCTAGGGACCAGGGAGAAGCTTCTTGCATAGTTCAAGAACAACCAGCAGACATCACGTATACTGTTATGGGATCCATACAGTATACTCAATGCGGTGCTTGAGCACAGATATGAGAAGGGGAGGGCTGTCTTTCACCTGATAGCTGGGGCTACTATCACCACGCAAGTATTTATGGGCGCCCTTATGCTCAAAATAATAGCTTTTAAGTTATCACAGAATGGCTTTGGTTAGATATGTATTATATACTGTTATGTCCAAATCACTAGGCCAGATTTCCCACCAAGCTAAATGTTGGGGTTCACATTGCACGGCCAACTACTTCGCTCCGTAGCCAGGCTTAAATTGTCGAAAACACGCAGTTGATTGGTTATACAATGCTACTGCCGCTCTATTTGGCCCCCGGATATAATTATAGACTCTATCGGCACAGCCGATGTCATCGGTAAACTGCCGAGGACCGTGACGCAGATCCTTATTAAATCGGGAGTTAACCGAACCATCGGCAGGCACCGAGAACCTCCTTTCTCAACGGCCCCAGCGTTGGTTGGTCAGATACAATTCTTTACGACAAAGAAGGATGTAGAATCTACCTTGGAAAAGCTGATGATATATCCGGAAATTGCATTGCACACAAGGTGACTGATTCCGCGGATGATTCCCTCAGTCACAGTCCAGAATCTGGTCGATGCTCAAAATTTACCTTTAAAACAGATATAGCAAGCTCTAACAGCAGCCCAAGCTGTATAGCTGGAAGGTGAGGGTTGGCTACAAGTCAGGGAATGAGAATCATCTGATGAAATGTACTAGTGATCATCTGTGGGGTGTTCTTTCCGTGTTTTATTTTTCCCTGCTCTTTGGGGTAATAACCTCACAAGGTCCAAAGTAATCATACTCTAGACCCTGCACCATGTCTGGGAGATTCTCTGTAGGCTAGTCAAAAAGACACTAACTACTGGACAGATACTCCGGGTTTTCCGGTGGCTAATAATACTTCAGGACCAATTTGGACACACACGCTGTCGATCCGGTAGCCACCCATGCACTCTGGTGTATACCAAACCGCTTGGCTAACAGCGGATTATATTGAAGCCCGAATCCGACAGTGGAAGAACGTGTAGTTCTTCAGGGGGAATCTTACCATCAGTCAAGAAAAGTGGATATCGTCACGGAGAAGGCCAATAATATGCTTTCAGGGATGCTTATTACAGAGTAGCAATGGAGCATCCTTTGGATATGGGGGCCATATGTGTGTCGATTATAGAAACAGTTATTCTTGCTGAGCGCAAACGGGCAAGACCCAGGTATAAAAGGGGCTCAACCACTGCGATCATAAATTGAGGAATCACAAATCGTCCGTCTTTCCAAATCACTTTATATCTTTATCAACTTCGTCCGAAATGCATTTCGCGGGAACCGTCGCCATTGCGCTGGCAGCTGGTGCCACTGCGTATGATCTACCCGACAACCTGAAGCAGATCTACGAGAAGCACAAGGTATGGCATTGAGGTCTCTTTATGTGTTTAAGCAACGTTCTCTCAGTAACATGGTTGTCTAGAGCGGAAAGTGTTCCAACGAACTGCAGGGTGGCTACGACAATGGTCATTCCCATGATGGAGATACCTTCTCCTACTGTGGCGACATCCCCAATGCAATCTATCTGCATTCGTCGAAGAATGGAGGTCAGTATGCCGATATGGATGTTGACTGTGATGGAGCGAATAGACACGCGGGCAAGTGTTCCAATGACCACTCCGGTCAGGGTGAAACCCGCTGGAAGGATGAGGTTCAGAAGCTTGGCATTGATGACCTGGATGCAAATATCCACCCATATGTGGTCTTTGGCAATGAGAACGATGACGGTGATGATCCTGAATTTGATCCACGCAAGCATGGAATGGAGCCATTGAGTGTGATGGCAGTTGTATGCAACAAGAAACTGGTACGTGCAGCTTCCTTCCTACTATTTACAAGTATGTGTCTAACTTTTACTCCCCAGTTCTATGGTATTTGGGGCGATACCAACGGCCATACCGCAACCGGAGAAGCGTCTCTTTCGATGGCAGAGCTTTGTTTCCCTGAGGAGGACCCTTCTGGAGACAGTGGTCACGAGGAGAATGACGTTCTCTATATTGGTTTTACTGGTAAAGAGGCGGTGCCTGGAAAGAACGCTGACTGGAAGGCAGACAACACCGAGTCCTTCGAGGAGAGTATCAAGGAGCTCGGAGATAAATTGGTTGCTGGTCTCAAGGCTTGAAGTATTGATGTATGTGTCTGGTCAATTGTTTCAGTAGATCAACTCCAGCTGTGTATCTGTATCCAGTGTCCGAGAATTACAAATGTATTAGTTGCATCTATGATCTCCGAGAATCTATGGGTTGATAGAAAAGGAGAGGCGAGTAGTAAGATTGAACCTGTACTTATTCCTGCTCCCACCAAACATAACCCAACGTCGAATCACCGTGGACATGCAGGAGCAATATAATTTGTAAAGAATAAAGTTTCATTTAGACAGATACTGTGAAGATCGGCACTCGGATGTTCAAAAGGCCCCGATGGGCCAAATATGGAACATAGTGCGAAGGCCTTGCAGGATTCTGACGGTCTTACCCCCTAGTCCTCGAAGCTTCCGAATGTGACCTCGCGTTACAACGACGGGATAGCAAATGGCCCCAGAATAAGGGGGCTAAGAGGGAAAACTCGGTCTTCGCTCCTTGTCCCAAGCATGATTTTGCGGCAATGTACAATCCTTCATATAAATCTAACCATCGGCCGCGTGACGTGCCAACAACATGGTTCTTTCTCGTTGATAGCTACATATCACTAATCACCTTACATTAAAATGATACCCAAGTCGACCCTTCTAGCTGTCGTTCTTTGCCTCGCCATTGAAGGGGCTGTCGCACTCGATCCAAAATGTGCACCCGGAGGCAATTTTGATCTGTCGTACTGGAATCTCCAGCTCCCTACTGGAAAAACTGGTCATCCCACGACCAAAGTGCCATCACAATTAAAAGGCTGCGATGGGTACCAGGAATCTGGTGTTTTCTACACCGATAGCAAGGATGGAGCCCTAGTGATGAAGGTTCCCGGCTCACCTTCCTCTGCTGCCTGCGTGACAACTCCTAATAGCAAACACTGTCGTACCGAGCTCCGTGAGCTCAGCTCTGATGGCGGCGATAAGGCTAGCTGGAGTCCATCTGCACCGAAGAACCGACTCAAGGCCACACTCACCGTACCGACACCGGATGATGGGTCCCACGGCACCGTCATCGGCCAGATCCATATCGATGACACTATCTCAAGCAAACCCGTCTGCGAGCTGTATTACAGCAAATCGGGCGACCTGGTTGTGGGAGTTGAAAAGACGCGCGCTGGGGGCAAGAGCATCTTCACCAAGGTGGGAAATGTTCCTGTTGGGGAGAAATTCTCGTACGAAATTCGATATGAGTCGGACGAGCTGAGCGTCAGCATCAACGGGGCGGCACCGCAGACATTGGATACGTACTCCTTGGACTCACCGAAGTCGTACTTCAAAGCTGGGAACTATAACCAGGGAGACTCGGCTTCCGAAGTGCACTTTTACGAACTTAGTGTTCAGCATTAAGGCACTGCGCGCATGAATGGACGGGGCTATTGAGAGGAGGCCTTGCAGCATTTCATTCCTTCTATCTTTCCGACCCTGGCTGTCGTCGCGGGAAAGACAGACTGATATCTGAAAAGCTCCCCTATGACGCTGTAAGGGGGAACCAACTTGGCTTGTTTGTCCTGATACCGTCTACATTGACAGAAGGCTTATAAGGATGATCCCTGAATGATATGAGCGCTAAACACCAACCATGGTGCCAAGGAAGTGTTATGTTGTAATAATCATGATTCTAACCTGTACGATATGCTCTGTCTGCAGTAACGCTGTACTCTATCATTGTGCCAGAATGCTATGCGTGGAAACTTGAGCCTAAACATCAAGGAGGCTGGCCTGTCGCGCCGGATAATTGAATTCTGCAGAATTGCAACGAACATCTGAAGCAAATCTGAAGCTGTATCATGAACGGTCACCCCCTAGCCATCCTAATCCTGTCCCACGATGATTGCTATTTATTGAACCTTTCCTCTCGAGTCCACACGCCAGATTTCCTCAACAACCCCGTTCCGATAACCATAATAGAAGTCGTGCAGGTTAATAGTAGGATCAATATGGCTCGGAATCATTTCGACCCTGTCGCCCACGACCAAGTCTGGGGTTCCCTCCTCCCAGCTCAGTGAGCCGTGTTCATCGCCCAGGTTCTCGTGCGTGTACCTCGGGTCTTTGCACTCTGCCAGCCCACTGTCGGTCGTCAAGGACTTCAGGCCAGTATCAATTGTCACTGTCCGATCTCCTTGCTTGCTGATGACCGTGGACAGTAGCGTGAGACTATTGGAATAAAACGTCCCCACCGCATTCCGGTAGTCGGTGTCCATGAAGATGAAGGATCCGGGCTGCAGTTCGGTCACACCAGGCACTGTCGAGCAAAACTCAACAGTTCCCGTCCCCCCCGTAGTAACGACTTCAATGTTGAAGCCCTCATTGCGTAGCAGCGCAGCTGTGTCTGTGAGGATCTTCATCGACTCCAGACATTGTTGCTTCCGGTCCTCCCAGCCGTGGAGATGCTGCAAATGACCCTCATATCCCTGAACACCGATCAAGCGCAGGTGGTGGAGAGAGCTGATATGCCTTGCCAGAGTGAGCGCCACCTGTGCATTGGCAACACCGGTGCGATGCAGACCAACGTCGAGATCCACTAAAACCGAGATGGGTTCTGCGATACCCGCCTGCGCCAGTGCATTGTTAATGGCCGTTGCGCCAACCTCACTGTCTACCACAATCCGAATGTTTTTGTGCTTCTTGAATAGCTCCACTAGTCTTTTGACCTTCGGCTCGCCAATGATCTCGCAAGTGATCAGGATGTCGTCGAACCCCGCGGCGGTGATCGCCTCGGCTTCCGACACCTTCGCCACGCAGCAGCCTTTGGCCCCTGCAGCGGCGAGCTTCTGTGCGAGGATCGCGCTCTTGGTCGTCTTTAGGTGAGGACGAATGTTAAGCCCCGTGGGTAGGAGGCTGTCAAAGAGTTTTTTAATGTTGGCTTCCATGAGATCCAGATCCACAATCATGGATGGGGTGTCCAGGCTGTCGAGCCTGTCGCCGATCTTTGGGGAATACATGGTACGGGGTTCAAACGAGAAGGAATGTCTCTGAATGAAGGTTAGAGGTAGAGAGGAATGCTGAACGGTCAAGGTAGGTCGTAAACATGCAAAAGCAGGGTATCATGGCCAGTAAATACTTCGACTGGGCCCTGATGGCCCTGACAATCTACCCCGCCTTCCGGCCCACAGAACGCTTCTGCCAAGGCCAACTAAGGCCGTGGGTCATTGGGCAGGCGTGCATTGACTGGCTTCTTCTTGTCTTAGTCGCATCCTGTGGGTCGAGGAGACTCTGGTGAAGAGGGCGGCGTTGGTATAAGACGGCAGACAGAGTTGGCCGAAAACGGTAGGCCGTTGATGCTGCTTTCGGCCATCGATTGGCCAACCCTTCCGCCACGCCTTGAACCACTTACATCCACGCACCCTCCAGGTGAACAAAAAACCCTTCGCCATCGATATCGCCTTTTGATCGACGGGAGAAATGCCCCGTACCTCGCTCGCACTTTGAGGAGCGTTCTCGCGGTATGCCACATCCGCCACATACGTACACTCAATTCACAATCAGCCAAACCGGCCGCAATAGACAACAATGGACCCGAGCATAAGAGATCATTCATGGTGGCTGGCCAACACCGTCGATTGATGTTGGAAGACGTAGTCTGCTATAAGACTCGCAACGCCGCATGTCTGCCGGGGCTGGCGGCACTTGTAGAGGGCGCTTCCTTCCATCCCCCACACATCTGATCCATCGCTAGCTCCATCCCTAACCGACGATGTGAGGTTCGGTGCCGTCGGACCCGCGGAACCCACAGACAACATTGTGGAGAACCGCCCGGCGGGGTGAGTGCGGACTCACAGGCCCTGGTCCAACAGAGCCAATGTAGAATGGAAGTCTCTGACATCAGGTTTCGTTCTCTGGACAGTCAGATCGCCAACTGCATGGTAGCTGTGAGCCGCGGATTAAGAATGTAAGACAGCCATGCCAAAGAACATAAAAGCCGGCGTGGAGCGCAAAGGAGTCCCTTGGACCTGTCCATTAGCTTGAACAGCAGTATTACACAAGTCTATCCTCCATTGTCACCTTTTGCCAACAAGAACGACGCTTCAACATGAGTAGCTCCACTAGCAACGCGGGCCGGGTGGTCTTTATTGGGGCCGCGGGCGAGATGTGTCGTGTGGCCATTGAACGGTTCGCTACCGCAAGCAGTGCCTTGCTCATTCTGGCGGATATCAACACGGACGCGCTGGAACCGCTTCGCGCGACGCTGCCAGCGGGCCGTGCGACAACCAAAAAGCTCGATCTTTTTGATGAAGCTAGTTTGCACGACACGATCATCGGTGCGGCTCTCGTTGTCCTTGGTGCCGGACCATACGCGCGAACCTCAGGGCCCGTCCTCGCCGCCTGTCTGAAGGCGAAGGTGCCGTACCTGGACTTTGACGATGACGTGGAGAGCACTACGGCAGCTCTCGCCCTACACGAAAAAGCTCGGGACGCGGGCGTGCCATGTTATATTGGCTGTGGTGCCTCACCCGGGATGAGCAATGTCCTGGCGGTAGACGCCGTCGGCGATCTGGACACGGTTGATACGATCGATCTCTGTTGGCTCGTGGGTGATGAGCGTCCCGGGATTGGCAAGGCGGTTCTGGAACATCTCATGCATATTGCTGCCGGGCCTTGCTTGACATGGGTCAATGGAAAGCCATCGCTCAATGAATCCTGGGTCGAGACCGGATATGCACCCATGGTAGGACCGTGTGGGGAAACACTCTTGCATGAGACTGCGCATCCGGAGCCAGTCACCCTACCACGGCTATTTCCCGGTGCATCGCGTATTCGATGCCTGGGCGGGCTGGACCCTGCACCCTTCAACGGAATCGCCCGTGGACTTGGGACAGCTGTACGTCGGCAAGCATTGTCTATGGACGAGGCCGTGAGCTTCTTACTCAGCCTGGTCAATAACCCTCCGTCGTACAATGGGTGGACCAATGCGCTGGGCGGCTTGACCGGAGCCTTCCGTGGCGGCGATATTACTATCAATGAACTGTGGCAGTTGGTGGCACAAGGGGCCCATGCTCTAGGTCCTTGGCGCTATGCACTTATGGGCATGATGGACCAGATCCGAAGCGGCGAATGCACAGTTGGAGAGATTCTGTCTTTCATCGCCTCTTCTGTGCGCGGCCAGCCAGCACCATATCGTGGCAGTCTACTCGTGCGAGCGATTGGTTCCCGCCAGGGCCACCCTGCCGTAGTTATCAAACGAACAGCGCAATGTGGCGAAGGCGCCTATCTTATGAAGGACATGGCGTCAATCACCGGAACCGCATGTGCCGCATTCATGGTGATGGCACTGGCACCAGGGCCGAAGCGGACTGGTGTGTTCGCTCCCGAGGATTGGGCGAAGCCCCAGGCTTTCTATCAGGCGCTGGAGCAAGTGGGCACTCCCCGTGAAGAGATTGTGGAATGCCTCACTTCATGATGGAGGTATCAACAACGGGAGAGAAGTCGAACGGCTCGGACGCCGGTGACCCCAACCAGACCGGCTGAACGTGTCCTATTTTCTATCCCTTTCTGTCTGGTGCAGTGTTACTGGTTCTTGTAATTCACAATCGGGTATATCGCATATCTGCATGTTATCGGAAACGTCATTGCCACTCTCTATTGCCATTACTGTTCGTGTTGTTGGTAGATATGGTTATGTAGTTCTATCCGTATGGACTTTCCGTCAAAATCCAGCAGTATATGTTTTGCCTTGTAGCTTTGTCGGAACTAGCACAAGACCCTCTGAGGGCTGTATATTCTAGGGCAGTTTGGGTGCAATTGGTTCCAAGAGTTCCTTTGCATATACCGCATGTATGTACATGCGGATGGTGCATGGAGCCTTTGTGATGCAGGTGGCCCAAGTAGAGAACCGGCTAGAGTATGACTGTGATTCGACAGAGGGCCAAGATTCGGTTGACACTGGTCAGCGACTTCAGGATTCATGAAGATCCACGACTAGAATTGACAGCATATATTTTTGTAAATAATTACATACTTCAACTATAGCTTTTCTACGTAATCTTTTTTATTATCTTTTTTTGTTAGTCAGACGCAGGGCAAGAAACTTCAAGTAAGGTACAGTATCTATAAACATATATATATTTTATCTAGCAAACCAGATATTCTTAATTGATGTTAAATGCTCGACTATGCGACGGAAACAGTAATTCAAATTTATAGATAAACCTAGAATAAACATAAATCTATAGGTATTACTACTATTGAATACTCTGGAAATCATAAAGACCATTCATATATGATTCAGTTCTAACGATTGGGATGGGACTCTCCGAGTTTTGTTGTAAAATAACCTTTTGGCCAATATTTGTGCCGGGGACCCCGGATTGTAAAATCTATCGAGGCATTGGGCGAGGGAAGATAACCTATTTGAAAACCTGACCTAAAAACCACTCAAGAGAGAGATAAATATAGATTCTCAGTCTAGGTGGAAAACATCCTTAGATCCCACACACCGTACTGGGCAGTCAAAACGCCGGAGTAGACATCGCCATGAGGTAGGGTTTGGAATACCCAACTGGCGGGTTCAGATCGTGAGGCCACCCCGACAGAAACCAGTGGATATCGATCATCATAGTTTGCAGCTCCAGATTCTTTCCAAGTACAGGCGGAAAATGGACGAGAGTATTCAAATTTTTGATTCTCGCCATTGTGGCTGAACCTTCTTGGCAAAAGCGTCCACCCCAATCTTGAAGTTCTCCCCTCTGAGCACCCGGTCCACATACGCCTCCCGAGTTCGTGAGGTTGCGTGCTGGACACTGGATGTCTCCCATGCCTCCCTTAAGCCCTGGCGCGTGACCAAGATGGCGTCGGGCGAGAACGCAGTGATCCGCTTGGCGATGGCCAACGTCTCCTCCAACAGAGACTCGGGGGTCTTGGAGATTCGGTTTATCAGCCGAAGGGCCATGGCCTCCTGTGCCGGGAGACGACGGCAGGTCAAAGCCAACTCGGTGGCCAGTTGCATGCCACACACCCGGGCGAGGCGCGGCAGACCTCCGGCCGCTGCAAATAGCCCGACGCCTGCTTCTGGAAGCCCGAACTCGGCGGTAGGTGATGCAACTACGATGTCGCTACACGGGACAGTATATTAATATTGGATGGGACGGTTGGCATAAAGCGAGAGAGGAACTGATATACTAGGCAAAGGGAACCAAGGCCCAGACGTACCAGTTGAGACAAATTTCAAAGCCCCCACCCAGGGCAAAGCCATTCACGGCGGCCAGCACGGGCTTCAGGCCTTTTCTCTGGCTCAGTCCGGCAAAACCAGTGGGAGGGTGCGTGAACAACGCTTTCTGAGCCAGGGATAGGTGCCGAGACTGCTTTGAACTCTGTTCCTGCAAGTCTTGACCCGCGCAAAAGGCCTTCTTCCCCGCACCGGTAATTACGGCAACCAGTAGAGATGGCTCATGATCGAACCAGGTCAAGAGCTCATGGGCTTCCCAGTGAGCGTCTGAGGGTAGAGAGTTGCGCTGTCTTTCGCGGTTGATAGTGATCAGGAGGGTCTGGGGTTGCGGAAAGGATACAAGATAGTGCGCTGTGGAAGGGGGTTGGGTTTGGAACGATCCAGCCATGATGATTTTGTTTTCCAACTATGAGCATAAAGGTCACAGAGGAAACCTATGACATGGAATATTATGCACGATATAGCCTTAAATGTTGCCGGCCCTTGCGCAACATTGGGTGCAATAGGACAGACGCAATTCGACCGACGAGATACCCGCGGCCCTCGGTCTTCGCTGTACCAAGTCGACCATCCTCTGCAAGGCGGTCCAGGCGAAACAATGATATTGACGAACAATGATTGCTTTGAATCAATATAATCGGTGAGAGATAGATACGGCTATCAGATTATGATTCGGCATGGAACCCACCATTTTCTTTTGGATTCCTATGTAAATATCACCATGATTGCTAATTTTCCTACAACTGCCGTCCGGCCACGAATTGAACAAAAGGTACTGAAACCTGTTTCGCGTAAGCCACATAGACATGATACGTTCTCGGCAGGTACTTCCGTGACATTCCAAGAGCCAGGTAGCGTTTCTCAGTAGTAAGAATACAGGCATGTACAAATTCCCTCATCTAATATAGACCGAGGTGATTGGGAAGGTGTTCGGCCCGGGCTCGGGCAGATCCAGAGGTAGTGGCAACGGCAGTAGGGCCATATTACGGCCAAGGTGATTTAGGGAGTTCCGTATCGAGTGACCTTTTTTCTCCATTCTTTACTGAGAGGACTATATGCACCAACTGGACCATGTCACACGCCGCCAATTTGACACCTGTGGTTATCGGAGTGGGAGATATCAAGAATACCTCCGTGAAACCCGAGCATGCATACGAACCAATCGAGCTTATGATTCAGGCCATTACAGCCGCCGTAGATGACAGCTCTGCACCAAAATCCAAGATTATCTCCGCCGTGGATAGCATTGACGTTGTTGCGAACTGGACTTGGCCATACCCGAACGCTGCTCATTTGTTGGCGGAGAAGCTCGGCGTGAAACCAGTGCATCAATATGAAAGCGGTCATGGGGGCAACACGCCCGTGGAATTGTTTGATGAGGCAGCCCGACGAGTGTCCAAGGGCGAATGTCGGCTTGCTGTTGTGACTGGTGGTGAGGCTCTTGCATCATGTTCGTGTGCCCCTTCGCACTGATTGGGTATTGGGGGAAGATACTAAAGGAGACCAATTATAGTGGCTGCATTTATTGCGGAAAAGAACTTTCCTCCCAAGAACTGGACTGAAGTGAACGACCATACTTCTATCTGGGAACGGTCGAAACGTGATGGTGCGTTGAATTGGAATACAGGTTAGGGAAGGATATTGCTAAGGCGTATCAGATCTTGGAACACTGCATTCCATCGGACTTCCGATTCAGGTCTACCCCCTGTACGAAGCTGGACTGAGAGCCCATCGCAAACAGACTTGTGCCGATAATCATCAAGAGTCGGCACAGCTGTATGCCAACTTTGCTGAAATTGCCGAGAACAATCCTGTCTCGTGGAACTATGGCAGGCCCCCTGCGACAATTGACTCCATTGCTACCATCACGAAGAAAAACAGAATGATATGTTCACCATGTAGGTTTCAACTGCAGATACGTCGTGACTGACATGCATTGACCATTTCCAGACCCCCTGTTGATGAATGCATTCAACAATGTTAACATGGCAGCCGCGTGTATTGTTACTTCAGTCGACTTTGCTCGTCAACTAGGAGTGCCTGCATCTCGCTGGATCTACCCCCTTGGAGGCGCCGGCACAAGCGACGCGAGCAACTGTAAGTGCAGCATCTTCTTGTCAGAAGACAGCTAACAAAGAACGTGCAGTCTGGGAACGTCACGACTTTCACTCCAGTCCAAGTATCTCAAACTCGCTCGACGAAGCGCTCCGAGTGTCCGGTTTGACCAAGGAGGACATTGACATTTACGACTTTTACTCGTACGCTCCTCTCTTTCGACTGGGTTCTCACTCTGCTAACTCATGAAGCTGCTTTCCTATCGTCCCTAAACTCGCCTGCCGGCACCTTGATCTCCCCATTACCAGACAAGATCGCCCTCTGACGGTGCTTGGTGGGCTGACCTCCTTCGGCGGTGCCGGCAACAACTATTCTCTCCATGTATGACTCGCCTTTCGCCCAAATACTAGGATTCTAACCGCTTTACAAAAGGCCATCACGCAAGTCGTTCGCGAGCTCCGCGCTCGCCATGGTCAACATGGACTTATTCTCGCCAATGGCGGTGTCCTGTCCCACCACCACGCCGTGTGTCTCTCGGTTCGGCCGCGAGCCGATCGATCCTTATATCCATGCCAAAACCCTCTGCCGGAGTTCTCGCCTGATATCTCTTCGCCCCCCATTGCCGTTCAGGCAAATGGCCGTGCAGTCATCGAGGCATGTCAATCTGAATTCCTACATTGGCTGAAGCTAACGGGCGCAGACGTACACGGTGGACTTCCAGCGCAACGGTTCTCCGGGCCAGGGATACGTGGTTGGCCGTTTGGAGAGCGGGGAGCGCTTCATCGCCAATGCTGCCAATGCTGCGACCCTGAAACAATTGTCCAGCACCGCGGTGGAGCAGATTGGTCGTTCTGGCTGGGTTCTGAATGACGCAAAATCATCGAGGAACCTTTTCTCATTCGAGGGCCCACATCTTTAAGGTTCCTTAGTCCGCGTGATGTTGTAGAGGAAATAAATGGGTTAAGACCCAGCCCGGCCTTTAGTACGGGGCTATAGCTATCTATGCACGGGGTGCAGCAACTATGAAAGCTATTGTCTACATAACAACTTCCTGGCTGTGTATTAACCCTAAAATGACACATTACCCCACAACTTCATAGGCTTCCATGGAACGCTTCCCAGCGGGACGAAGTTTAATGCCGCCCCGCAATGCCCTTATGCATGGGCCTCGGTGCATTACTAGTTGTGTCCTGCGTATTGGTGAGCTGGCGATCTCCATTCCATTTGGGGTTCTAGTACCTAGTACCTCGGTAGGGAGACAGTTGCCACTGGCTCTTCAGGCGTACATTACAAGAAAGCACCTCCATTTCCGATGTTACTCGTCACAGAACGTTTGGATCTGGCTCCTTCTGGCCCACCATGAACGAAGCTGGGTCACCAGGAAACACCGTCATGTCCTCAGCATCGACCCCAGACCAAGCAGAAGCCCTTGCTGTTGATCAGACACGCCCGATCAAGCGGGCAATCTTTGCCTGCCTCAATTGCCGACGGCGGAAGGTGCGATGTAATCTCACAGGCGGACGCCCTTGCACCAATTGCCGTTTAGACGGTTGGAAATGCGTTGTTCCTGATCGCAAGAGGCAGGGCCGTCGGCAACCGGTCACTCCCTTTAGACAGCGAAATCACAGGGAACACACTGGTAGACCTTCAGTGGTTGGAAATAATCCACCGAAACAGGCAAAGGACTTTGGCAGGGACAAGCGCGGCGCAGGTACTATGGTTGAACCGGCTGAGACACCTGAAAGAATCCAATCGCAGAACATCTGTAAGTTCATCTGCGCTATGGATGGCGAATTGATATCCCCACGCCAGGGAAGACTGCAGGGCAACTTTGCGATCGACCTATTAACAATATGGAAGATGGAAATAACAGCATCTCTTCTGATGTCACGCTACACCATTTCACCTACTTCTCCTTCCTCCGAGCTCCCAATCTGGTCCGACTGGAGGAGAGTGACTTGACCTACCTACAGCACCAGAAAAGCCTACAAATTCCGACGGGGGACTTGCTCAATGCCCTTCTCTCTCACTATTTTCTCTACATTCATCCGTGCTTGCCAATCGTCAACGAGGCAAGATTCTGGTCTATCTTTCGCAGAGCGGAAGAGAATACGGGCTCTTTCTTTTCTTTGGTCGTCTTTCAGGCCATGCTCTTTGCTGCCTGCAGCGTAAGTGTCTTGCCACTAGCCCTACGGCCTCTGCCATTGACTTCAAAGTCATGCTCGACCAGATATTCAAGTGCTAAATGTTGCTCGTTGGACCAAAAACAGAACCTTTCTCTCAGCGAGATTGAGAAATTTCGTATAGATTCTCTGCTCTCATTGCGGAATACCTTCTATCGGCGGGCAAAGGTTTGGTCTTCCCACACGTGCGTTATTTACCACTCTAACTCATAGATCAAGGCCCTCGTAGACTTCAACGTGGAGGATGACTCTTTATGTATCTCGCAGGCTGCATTGCTTCTGTCCTTCCATTCTTCCAGCGCAGAGAGATTGAGTAGCACCACGTGGATCTCCCTTGCCGTCAACCACGCGCATGCCGTAGGTGCCCACAAATATAATCCATATAGCAGCCTGGAAACCCACCGATCAGACCTCAAGCGACTGTGGTGGAGCATACTTCTCCGCGATCGGGTCACGGCTTTGGGGTTGCGGAGGCCACTTCAATTACATCCTGATCAGCTCAAAAACATATCACCGGAGCCGTTAGTGGTGAATGATTTGGTAGATGAAATCCACGGATCAGAAGTTTATGACCCCTGTACCAAGGCAACCCTTTGCAAGATCCTCACCAGCCAGTGCCAGCTTTCGACTGTCCTAGCAACACTGATCGCAACCTTTTACCCAAGCGATCCCACCCAAGAGTCCGCCGAAAGTCAAGTTTCACAAGCTGAGAATATTGACTCCCAGTTACGTCATTGGAAAGCGAACTGCATGGTTCCAATGTGTGCGCAAGATGCCCAGACCCATGAGTCGGTGCAGCTATACAAGCGACTCACTTACTTTTACTATGAGTAAGAGCACATCGCCGCCGCACGCACCACTGACATTATCGCTAACGTACCCACTCGTAGATCAGCTCGGTTAGCTTTGTATCACAATGCATCGTTCCACCTCTATGAAAGACAGCACAGACAGTCAGAACACATCCGCTTGACGACATCCCACGACCACAAAGGACAACATATGAAGAGCGCCGTCATAGCCATCAATAACCAGGTAAAGTGGTTTATCGTCAACAAAACAGTAAGCCACTTGCCTGTTAGCGTTGTCGCATATACCATATTACCCCAATTGGTCCTGAACTTTGACGTGCACCTATCCAAAGTCAGTGAGAATGGCCGTCGGCACCAGATGAAGGATTTGAAGTTCTACACAGAACTGATACATATGTGTGCTCTGCGGTACGACATTGCTCACATGACAGAGCGACTTCAGGAAGGTCTCTCCATGTTTGAATCGTCACGGTCGCCTCTCAGGTTGAGGTCCGACGCGTCTTCCACCACGGTTTCGACTCGAAGCGAGTCGATTGACCTGGCAGGCCGGGTGCTTATGGGCGACCCACCAGGTCTGTACTTCCAGCTTGCTGCGAGCTTGGACATCTCGCTCTCAACTGGTCGACAGCCTAAGATGTATAGTCACTTTTCATCCATTGGCCCGTCAATAGTATCTCGCCCACTCGGCACGACGCCGCCTCAAACAACATGGACTCGACAATTGAGTTCCGAATGTCCCGACCCTGAACCAGGACCAGGCGTATCCGAACAACTGCCCGGAATTGACAGCATGGGCGATCTTCTGACGCAGAATTTACCGTGGGATCCCCATTTTCTCTCGGGCATTGTACCATTACTGCAGGAATCACATTCAATCTCTCCGCCTATCGAGGACAAACACAATTCACTGCCCCCCGCGGCTGACTTGGAGCCCTGGGGCAATCGTCATGGCGAACCTTCGCAGCTTGACTCATCTTCCTTTGCATACGCGATTCTAAGCGAAGTAGCATTACTCGGTGAATAGCTCACGCTGAGGAGATTTTGTTGGACTAGAGTCCTAGGCTGCCTGACGCATGTTACGTAACATATATGATGAGATGATTGCCTTTGTCGACGCCCGCTGAGCCGCTATGGAATAGGACCCCTGTCAGGAGAATGAAGCCGAGATGGCGGCCAAGCAGAAACAACCTTGGATGGAAAGGACGATTGATGGTGTATCGAAGGAAGGAATATTAAACATCACCGACTTCTATATATCATAAAGCTATGCTAGAGCCTTCATTTATATCTATATAAATTTTCGAGTGGGACGGGGAATGGGTAACCCCGCCCCGAACCGGGAAACTCGGAGCGGGTCCGAAGTAATCTGTATGATATGATGATATGACTAGATGGACGCCCAGAATTGCCAGGACTGGCTCTGATGCCGGCCTATTTCTGGCCAAAGGAGTTGTGAGATACATGTTGTGAAACAATCCTCAAGAATTATAACATTAAGAGACATAGAAATTACTGAGAGTACTCGTACTAGGCACCTTATCACAACATTCTGCCGCATATGCGTTCCACTGATAGTCTGTGGGAAACTGAATGAGAAATCCTTTGCACTGGTTCTACAGCTTGTCGTTCCTTTTGAGTCTGGACACTTCCTGGCGTATGGCAAGATCGGCGATGATTTCTTCACTCCCGCCACCCACGACCTGAAATTTCAAGGGTCAGCATTCAACAAATTCACCAACGGTTGGCAAAGAGTGACCTTACCATCATTCGGAGGTCTCTACTGATCTGTTCAATCGTCGCGCCGACTCCGCCTTTCTGGTATCCAGCACCTCCGAATATCTGCTGGGCCTCCCGCGCAGCTAATTCCAGCATCTGACCCCCTTGGACCTTGAGCAAGGCAATACGACTGGCGATCTGGGGGCTCTGCCACCCCAAGGGATCGTGGTTGATATAGAATGCAAGCTGTTCCAGCCACGCCCAATGCGCTTCCACCCGATGGGCCAGTTCCGCGAGCTTGCGCCGGATGATCTGGTTTTGGATCAACGGTTGGCCAAAGGTCTTGCGCCTCATAGCATACGACATGGCTAGGGCAAGACATGTTCGGCTCTTCCTGTTGCACTGAATGGCCATAACATATCTCTCCCGATTGAAGTTTCTCATAATGATCTGGAATCCCTTATTTTCCTCGCCGATCAGGTTTTCCACGGGCACCCGCACGTCTTCCATATCCACAAAGGATGATCCGCCTGCATTCTGCCCGCTGTTATAGATCTTTTGACATGTAATTCCTTCGGAGCTCAGAGGAATGACGAGGGCCGAAATGCCACTCGCCCCGGATCCATCCGCACCTGTTCGAACGGCGGTTGTCATGTGGGTAGCCCATGGGGCGCCGGTGATCCATTTCTTGACACCATTAACAATGTAAAATTTGCCGTCGGCAGACTTGACAGCGGTGGTACAGATATTTGCGACATCAGAACCGCCATGGGGCTCTGTCACTCCCAGACAGAAACTAGTGTCCCATGAGAAGAGCCCAGGAAGCCATTTGGCCTTTTGCTCCTCAGAACCATGGTGAATGATGGGAGGAATTCCGATCGTCGAAGCGCCACCCAGCGCAATTGTCACCCCCCCTTCAGCTCTCGCTGTCTCATCGACGATAACCAGAAGGTGAAACACGTCCATCTCGTGGTGGGGAATGCCGGCTAAGTTGGGGATGTGAGACGGCCGATATTCAGAAGGCACATCGTCAAAGGGAATCCCTGACCGCGCATATCGTAAGGCTTCTTCCCGTGGTACGACGCCCTTCTCTTCCCAATCCAGAGCGTGAGGAAGGATGTAGGTGTCGTAGTACTGTCGAATACTGTCCCGGAGCTTTCGATGGGATTGGTTGTAGTAGGGCGAGTCCAACGTCTTGTACCAGGCGGGTTCGCTCCATGGCGTATTTTCATCAAGATCGAGTTTCGGGTCTGAAGGCATCATGTATGTTTGCACTAATAGAGGAAGAGAGACAGCCTATCTACTACCACGCGAAATTCTTCCATTTTATACAGGAGCATTCCACAGTCATAACGTCACTTGGTTCCAGCGTTCTCGGCCCGAGGACTTGGGTATAGGCAATGGGTCCAAGCAGTCGCGGGCCGGGGGATTGCCAGTTGACCCGAGAAGTCACCGACCGAGGAATGGTTCGGCTAAGCTGGTGTCCAAGTTGGCTCTGATGGAGTTTACCACATCATATAAAGACTTTCAATGTGGTTTCAATGTCATCCAAAGAAATCATCTTTCTCCCGCCGCTTCCTTCGCTATGGAACACGTTTATCAGTCGGATATACTTCCCTATCAGGGTATAGAACCCCTTTCTATTCCTCAATTTATGACACAATATAATCCAGATGGAGTGTCGACAAACAAGGTAGTTCATCTAGATACCTTCTCCAAGGAAGCCATAACCTATGGTTCGTTGCGCAAGGATGCAAGCCGAGGTGCTTGGGGGCTGCGCAACAAGCTTGGATTACAGCCGGGGGGTATCTTGCTGGCTTTGATACCGAATTCAGTGAGTGGAAAGAAAGTTCGATTATTGAAGCATTTCTAACCATCTCTATAAGAATGATTTTGTACTTCTTGCCCACTCTACATGGTGGGCAGGTGCTGTCTTCGCGTGAGTGATCACAGTGTCACGCCATTTCTTAAGTAGATTAACTGAGCCGGGGTGTCCTTCCTTAGACCTCTTAATGCATCCTCTACAGCGAAGGACATCGCCCATGCTATTAGCCTCATTCGACCAAGTCACATTGCGACAGCTCCATCCAAGCTACAGGATGTCAAAAATGCACTGGCCTCTTCCGAGATTGTCGACAGTAAGATATTTACCGTTATAGAGAAAGTGCCGGGGTTATCTCAGGTGCGTGAAGCAGTATTCAACAGAGCTTGCTTCGGTAGCAATATTTGTGATATTGATGGAGCCTGATACTTAAGGATTTAGTTTCCACTGGATATTATGGGCACAGATGATCATCAGAGTCTTCCTCCATATGAATTGGCCGGCGAAAGCGCCAAAACAACAACCGCTGCTATCTGCTTTTCGTCCGGTACAACGGGAAAGATAAAGGGAGTTGAGTTGTCACACTACAATCTCATTGTGAACCCTCTCCAGATGCGCAATTCCATGCCCTCCAGGTTCAACTCCACCGTACGTGAAGTATGGTTTTCTCCTTGTAAGTTCCCGTCCTATGTTCCTTCCGCCACACCATCCTGACAAAAGCACAACACTGTCTTAGACTGTCACATTTACGGACTGTCCATTGTGGTCTTGACTGGAATGTTCGTCGGAGGATTTTATCTAGGACTTCCCGCCTTCAACGTTGATGACTTTTGCCAAAAGGCGGTCGAGCTCAAGGCTACTGACATGCACCTTGTGCCTCCTGTAGCAATTGCTCTTGTCAATGCAAATGTGAGCACTTACGACCTATCTTCAGTGCAAAGAGTCGTGGTGGCTGCAGCTCCTTTGAAGGTAGTGTCTATCCCAGTACAACGAAGTATATATTCAGTCACCCTAACCAGCAGAGTCCAACAGGTCCCCTTGCAACAACAGCTCAAGAAGAGGTTTCCAAACGCCAGCATTTGCCAGGGTCTGTATATCTGACCGGCTTGGTTAGTTCTGGAGCCAAACTATCTGACAGTGGAAACTAGGCTACGGCTTAACCGAGTGTTCTCCCGGTGTTCTCCATCAGATTGATGATGATGAAAGCAACTGTGGTAGTGTAGGAAGGGTTTTGATTGGGACGTGAGTTGCGAGCTAAATTACCTATCACAGCGATTGGCGTAACTGATTTTCATCTCACATTCAGACAAGTCCGTCTGGTTGACCCCAGTACACAAAAGGACGTCAAGCGAGGAGAAGAGGGCGAGCTATGGGTTCGCGGGCCTCAGGTCATGATGTAAGAAAGCATCTACACCCTGGCACGGGAACAAACTAATCCTTTTCCTTGTGGGAATCAGCGGATATATCAATGATCCCGAATCAACCAAGGGCTCATTTTCGTCAGATGGATGGCTGAGAACGGGAGATATATTGAAAGTCGACGACAACGGGAATTTCTGGGTGACCGATCGACTCAAGGAGGCAAGTACCTGGTTGATGACACCTCGCAGGTGATTTTGGGCTAACAATCTCTAATGTTCAGATGATCAAATACAAAGGGTAAATGACAACACCTCCAATAAGACCGAGGTCTGCCGTACAATTGCTAACCCGGAGCACAATACAGCTTCCAAATTGCCCCGTCAGAGCTCGAAAGTATGCTTCTTCGCCACCCGGATGTCATTGATGCAGCAATCTGTGCCGTATACGATGACAGCCTAGCTACCGAGGTTCCTCTCGCGTACGTGAGTCTAGTCACTGACAAGGCCAATCTTCCCGAGTCGCAGAAGTCGGTACTGCTCGGTCAAATTGGAGATTGGATCAATGGCCAGGTCGCCGGATATAAAAGAATTCGGGGAGGCGTGTATCATCTGCAGACACTGCCCAAGACTCCGACAGGCAAAATCCAGAGACGGCTTTTGCCGGCCAAGATACGAGAACGGAGAACGACTAGTATTTGAGGATTAATTCGCTCCAGAGGCATTTGATATCTTTCAGTCTCTCAGTCTCTCAGTCTCTTCCAATCTATCTTTACTTTGTGATGCGCATTCTCCGAGTTACAATCTCGTAAGCCTTCTGTTCTCCCAGCAGACGCAGCGTACGCACATCTACCATATACCCTCGTAGCGTGCGGGATCGACCCTATCCTAGTCGCCGCCGTGCATGCTCCCGTACCCCAGTTGTATCCCTGGACCTACCGTGGCGATTGGGCTGCCTCCGCTAAAAATGGACATATCCCAAGGATTTTCTTTTTCCATTTGGTCTCACGGGAGAGATGCTGCTGGTATCACCAGCGAGGCACGGTGTGCACAGTAAGGTGGACAGCGTAGATGCCAATAAAGCCAAAGTTAATTGATTTATTTGTATGCAGATGTCGATTGTCAGTCTAGTTGGAAAAGCCCCCTGGATCCTATTACACCGGATCCGCGGATTCCGGGCGGCTGCCGATGACCAGAGACCAGATGTGTATCTCTTAACGCAATACGGAGGAAACACCGTATGACCTAATCGGTCATTCTAGGGAAAGTAGAGCATAAGCTAAGTATTATGACTTTTCGTAGATAGTGTGGCTATATCTGTCACTGGACCACCTTTTCTTGCACTCTAGTTTGAGTTGCAGTAAAGCAAGAACGGGGTGGCCGAGCCTGTCAGTCTGATAGAGAGGAAGAATCTGAGCTCGATATTAAGCCTGTATTGGTAGAGCGACAAGTTAGGTCGCAAAGCGCTGATCTAGGGGAAATTTGTCCCGACGCGAATATAGTAACGTCGACGTTCGGGCGTGTGCAGTGGAGCCCCAGAGCATCTCAGGTCATGATTCCAAAGTTCTTTGCTATGATCGTGCGAGAAGTCTTCGCAGCCGCGCATCCGCGGATCCGCAGATCGACCGGTGGAGCCCTCGCTCGATGGTCCCAAACTATCAGGGAATCCCTGGCGGTGATCATGTCGCCCCCTGTGCCACTGAGCAATTGAAGCTCTCAATGTCAGCACTCACTATTGCTATATAAGTCTACAATCATATGCAGTCTCCGAACCCAGCCAACCATCCTCTATAGGTCGACATATACCACAGTATCAAAGCATCCCCGAGGTCGTCTCTAACAGCGAAAACATGAAGGACTTTTTTGATGTTGCGGTGATAGGAGCTGGGATGGCGGGAATACTCGCCGCCCGAGATCTCAGTCAAAAGGGTCATTCCGTTGTCCTTCTCGAGGGTCGAGATAGAGTCGGCGGACGAACATTTACGACCGAAGCCTTTGGGACCGAACTCGAATTGGGAGGTACCTACGTCCACTGGACCCATCCAACCATTTGGCATGAGCTGCAACGACATGGCATTCCCATATTTGCCCCATTGAATGCAGAAAAGGCCTACTGGCTAGCCGATGACGATGTCCACTGGGGCACAATGAACGACTACTACGAAGCGGTCAATCCTCTCATGTCACAGTTTGTGCATGATGCTCGTTCCCAATTTCCGATGCCGTTCAACGTCAGTGCTGTAGCGAGTGATGTCGATCAGCAGTCTCTCGAAGACCGCATTATCTCCTTGAACCTCTCTGCCTATGAACGTGATGTTCTGGAAGGAGCCATGTCGGGCCTGGTTCACTCGTATAGAGAGCAGGGTGTCGCCCAGCTGCTTCAAGGCGTATCTGGTACCTTTGGGGACTACAATGGCTTCTTCGAAACTGCTAGCTTTTGGCACATAGAAGGTGGCACCAAGCGTCTGGGAAACGCTATTATGTCCGAATCAGCTGCAATGTTACGCCTCCAAACACCGATCCAGTCAATTTCAGACAACGGCTCTTTGGTGACAGTCACCACGCGTGCTGGTGAGGTCATCCATTCACGTTTTGTCATCAGTGCAATGCCCATCAACACTCTTGGCGATATAACTATCGAACCCGAGCTTCCTGCACCGGCGCAAAGCATGATCAACAGCAAGAATCCAGTAATGGCCAGTAAGATATACGTTCGTGTTAAGGGTACTATTGAGCCCTTCAATGCTTTTGCTCCGGCTGGCAAAAGCCCTATCAATGCAGCTAGGGCTGAATCGCGGTATGAAGGAGACACTCTCATCATGTGCATTTGCTCTGACGCCGCAGCAATCGATGCAAATGACCATATGGCAGTACAAGATGCTTTGCGAAAGTTCGTTCCTGATATTGAGGTGATCGATACTGCTAGTCATGACTGGGGTACCGACGAGTTTTCTCAGGGTGGCTGGGGATGGTACCGGCCGGGGAAGTTGACAGGAGCCGCCCCACTGATGCGACAACCCCATGGTCGCATCTTCTTCGCAGGGAGCGACATTGCTTCGCTCGGGGCGGGCTTTATTGAGGGTGCCATGCAGACGGGTGTGGTGGCCGCTCGCCAGGTTGCCAGTGCATTGGCAATTGAAGAATAATGCCGAGTTTTTCATTGCCGTGAGAAAGTCGTACTGTGTCGACACCGATAGATATGCCCATTCCATTCATGGAATTGTTTAGGTTGTCGTTGCTTTGCAAACAGTACGACGAGCCTTCTCAAGCATACAGCGCGGGCATAACTCAGCGTACCACCTTTTTGGCCTGCACCGGAGTGGATAATTCGGCGGATATGCTGGTTTTCTGTTACATAAATAATACTAATGCATGCAATCTCAACCCTGATCGAATGGTTCCTTCGAGATCCTCTACGTGACAGGCTTCTCAAGGTCATGTAATTCTAAAGTAAAGTCCAACACCTAGCAGCGAGAATACGAAATGCAGTATCATTCAAGAGAAATATTGCAAGATATACATGTGCCTACATACATAATATCCTAATTGATAACTGAGGGCTGCATAGAATAGGACGGATTGGCCCTCTTTCAACTAGAGAACCCTAACTCTCTCCCATCGCTCCAGTGCTTTCTGGTAGCGAGATTGCGTCCTCTCTAGTCTTGCGCGCATACGAGTATCGGCTTCGTCTTCGCCGGCAACGGTGTTCAGCTCGGTATCATCAAGCTGGGCAAACCTATCGGCGGAGACAATGCGCATGGGACATTTGGGACCTAGCACATGTCTCTCCATAACCTGCATCGCGACATTGTCGATGAAACGCCATAGGGCAATGTTGTAGTATCCATCTAGTCTCGCTCGGGCAGACAGAATCTGGTTCAGGGAGGTAGGTATAAAGTACGGCTCTGCATCTTCTCCCTTCGAAGTCCCATTGGCCTTACCACTCGCTGCTTTATTCGCTGAATGTCCAAGCAAGATCTCATCTGTCATGCTCGTAAACGACAGTAGATGTGGATTGCGCGTAATCAATGGTCGGGCCTGGTTATCCTCAACCAATTCCCGAAGTGCCAGGTCTGCATCTCGGTTCCATTCTTCAAGAAATTTCCCAACAATACGACTCACTTCCAAACGCACTTTACTATTCGGGATTGCGATTTTTAATAGAATGTTGTAGCAATCCGTGACCATGACCTTGATGTCCTCAACAAACTCCCGGGCAATACTTTCCCAGTGCGCGGACAGCTTCCGGAAAAGCTTTTCTTCTACATCTGGATGGACGCTTCCAGGAAGGCTTCTTCCTTCACATATCTTGGCTTCTTGAGCGATTGCGGCGTAGAGTCCTTGGCCATTGACCACATGCTCCTCCCATACCCTGGGATCGGAGCTTTGGGATCGGAGCCACTCCAGGTCAGTTTTATAATCCGTAATTGCGATCGCAATATTGTCGCTCTTGCACATGTCGTCACGGAATTGGTCCAGACGAACGCGGATTTTGTAACGAAGCATAGCTTTTGCATCGGTTGAAGGTATGTCTTGATGCTGTCCTCGTAAGGTTCCTTCAGCCATCTTCTGCATCTCATTGCAGAACTGGAGCACATAGTAGCGCTGAGCTCGAGCCGTAGTTCTAGACTCTCCCATTCTTTTCAGATTGGCTTCGCACTCACGCAGGTGCTGAGTGATCTCAGTAATAATGTGGGGGATCTCTTTCTGGATTTGAGTGCGTCGCTCCTTGTCGATGTAGCTCATCAACGATCGGATTCCAGTTCTATCTTTCGATAGACCTTCCCAAGCTGGTTTGGCAAATTCTTTCAGCTCCATCTCGTCACGGTCTGCGTCCGACGAATCACGTTCGATAGGCAGTCTGTTGCGCAATCCGAACCAACCATGGTCCAAGTGTGGAACAGTGGCCAGGTCGTTTTGAAGAAGTTTGATCATCTAGTTAGCTCGTCAGTATGTGGATTATGCAAGAGGCTGGGAAGGCCGTACCCAATGATCCGATCCTTCCTGCTTCCGATCACATTTGGTGAGAACCCCGATGCATCGGGTCTGCAGACTTGGTATCTCTTCTATCAACTCAAAAGTTTTATGTCGCTCCACGTCCACGTTGTCGACGACAACCCTAACCACCGTTAGCCTTGGTTATCAGGATGAAATGAACATCATAGCACTCACAAAATGATATTTCGTTCGTTATTCAAATAAGTACGAGCCAGCTCCTCCGCCACTGCCGCGTTATTCCGGACATGCGATTCTTCATTCGCTACAGTACCAGCGTCATTCGATGCGTCTCCAGCCTTACCCGACTTTTTTCCACGTATCAAGCCGGGCAGGTCAACGATTGTCCAGTGCATTTCGTCAGGGCCGGAGCGCTCAATGCGAAGGGTCGCATCGCTAAGCGTCAATTGCTTGGTGGACTTTTTGTCACCGAAGATACATTCCGTTGCCTATCGGTATTAGCAAAGACAAGGACCGCCCAAAGCCACATGCACCGACTTTATCTATAATCTCCTCCATAATCTCCGAGGTCAGCTCCTTCTTCTCGATCGCGAACTCCTGTACCCGCGCGAGAAGCTCATCGTCTTCCTCGGACAGTGGACCCGGGACCACGGTAGCCTTCACGGGAAGTTCCTTAGCCGCCGATGTCTGTCGAAACGAGATCTGAATGGGGAAGCGAGTGCACATAGTATCCTTGACTGGGAAGGACACCTCGGTGATCGCCTGAAGGACGGAGCTCTTGCCGGTATTCTGGTCACCGACGACGACGAGCTAATGACGACCGCGGATATCAGCATATGCTCCTACCTGACTTCAACCATCTTACCTCCGGTAGTTTAATTGTGTTACTGAGTCCAAGCGCCTGAAGCTCATCGATGAACGCGAGCTGCTCAGAGCTCTCGACTCCGACGAAATGGCGTACTCTCTTTCCCATTTTGGCTCGTATGATGCTACAGACACGGTCGCAAGAATAGAATAGAGGTGCAGCACTCACAGATATTGTGCGAGAGGAAAGAACGGGGTGAAAGGGGTTCCCATCTTTGAGGACTCCCTAAGCGCCGACCACCGGATAAACATGGCTGACGGGTACCTCGGGTCTACGGCGCAGCTGCATGCATTAGGGCATCCGCTAACGGGTACTTTATGGAGACCAACTACGAACCCCAGTCCATGCAAACTACTCCTATTTGTTAGACTCATTGTGATACACTGGTAGCGAGACGGCACGAGCAGGACGACTAAAGTATCGGGAAGAGATTTTCGCTCAGGTGGTTCAGTTGACACAGGGGTTCAGATCCATAGCTAAGGTGAAATTTCACTCGTCAAATCGCTGTACCTGTGCCCTAGGTCGAGGGGATATCAACAACGCCTTACATGCACGAGGCCCAATGGGGAAGCGGCGCTGAAGTTGATGTGGTATGTCCCATATCTAGCAGCGCCAGGGCTTCCGGTTCATATGTATTATTTTGTGTCGCACCCATACACCATTTGATCATGGCCCTGATGCGTGCTGTCCCAGGCTTGCGTTCACTTCGGGAAGTGATGTCCTGAATGGAGGCACGGCCATCGAGATGTACTCTTTCAATCAGGCCAACCCCAACAAAAACCCCGCGAAGATATGTAACGTGGAACAACCTTACATGGAGGCAACCCTTTCACTGACCCACAAGGCCGAAGCCTCCGCTCGAGTGCGATTATCGTCACCTAGAATCTTGGCATCTAAAAACCACTTCCTTCCCTCCCTGCTTTTGAGCCAGGCGTGCACGATAATGATACCCGGTGATTCTACCGGCGCACGATATGAGATATTCAGGTTAGCGGTATACAAGCGTGGTCGCGTCCCCGAGGATGCCGGTTCACTGTTATAGACCTGACAGGCCCAAGATTCGATACAGCATCCTAGCGCTTCGTCGAGAAGTGCGCCGAGTACGCCTCCGTGGACTGTGTCGCGGAACCCATTTCCTCCTGAGCCAAGGTGCACGAGGAAGACGATATCCGGCCCAATCTGCTGTCGATCGAGGTTCTCCCATTCGGGACAGGTACTTCTCAAGATCTCTTTCCTGATGAACGGAAGGATGTGCGGGAAGGTATTAGCTGTGTTCATTGTTGCGCCGAAGAACGTGTCGGATGTGTCAGTTTTCTTGTATCTAGATGGTAGTATTATAGGTTGGTAGGAGCTAGAGTCATTCAAGTATGGGCAGCTGCATGGTAAAGCGGCGAAGAAAGTTAAAGATGCTTTCTCTGGTGGAACGGTGGTGAGAATATCCATGAACTTCATATTTTTTGCAGGCTGCAATCCCTAAAGTATCCTGGTCGTTCTTCTTGCAATAGTACCAGCAATATATGTAAGTACATGTTGCTATCCGGCATGTTGCTTATATACGGGGGCTCTAGCAGTCCAGTCTCAAGGTTCATTTCCGGGCCTCGGTCCGCCAAATCACCGCACAGGGGGACATGTGAGTAAAGCTCGGTTCCTTTTGTACCAAGCTGATGTAAGACCGCCTCGCAGTCGATGGTAGGTTTACGCTAATGTAGGTACATACATACCCGAGGGCTCCGCGAGAGGCCATCATGCAATACGGGAGCTGATCTGGACGGTTAAGGCACGCAGCCGTAATAGATTAATGGCTTGTCCTGTCCATGCCATCCTGTTGTGGTGTACTCTCGTACAAGGGGAGCAATCATGTCCAATGGCCTTTGGTGGGCTTCAGATATATGCAGATGGAACGAAACCTGATGTCGGGAAGCGGTGCACAGTACAGATACCTGCATGGACTGCCTCGTAGCAGATGTGAACCGCGTCCTCGATGACTGCGTGTTCATCGCTTAACCTCATGCATTCAGTACGTATATATGTGCAGAATAATATTATGGCCCACCGAAAATAAATGCATCCAGAGATTCCTTTATTCGCCACTGAAGCAACCAAACCAGCCATCGTCCGTCCAATGACGCCTGTAGGTTGAGCTCGACAACAGGCTCATGGAACTCAATGACATGCTAATCTGCTAACAGGGGACCAGGCTAGGCAACCTCAGTTGATTGACCTTTCGCATATGCTACGTGGTTTCCATATGTGTGCTTCTAACGGAGGCCGCCAGTCGAAGAGGGAGCAACTCAGTATATCAACAATTAGGGTAGCATTGCAGCGACAGCTCTTGAACGGTGTTGCGTCCATTATCATCAGGAGCTGTTGGAAGAGAATACGTATAGAGGCGAGTAAAGATCAAAGGTTTTGTTCCTTCTCGCCGGTTTTGAGCATTAACAGAACCGCATCAAATACACGCCTTGAACAAAAACATCATTAACGACATACACTTTCAATTCGGATCATTCGTCTGATGAATGCCCAGCACCCGCATCAGGTCCGGGATCTCAGTATGATCCCGGGTTGTCTTCATCCGATGACACCATGTTACTTCCTTTTCGTCCTCGCCCGTCGTCTCTTCGTTACTTTTAACCGGTTCGAACAGGAACTCCCCCCCGATCTGCTTGTAATACCCGCTCTTGTGTGCCAAGCCTGATGGTATATACTTCATAGCCTGAATCATTGATTCGCCGACAATCCGAGCCATGCCCTTGCGAATATAGTCTGGTTGACTGCCAATGGCCAGCGAGCACATCATGTCAAGGTCCTGATACAGCTGCCTGGTGGGGTCCGTGTAGATCGGGAACTCGCAGTTGGTTTCCTTCGCATACATGTCGATCAAACCCGGATCACCGCAGCCTATGATTACCACCGAGGTATTTTTTGCCAGGGGTTCCAGGGCTCTCGGGGTGATGGAGGCGGACAACGTTCGCAGGAACTCTTGACAGCTCTGTGACGATTGGTAAGTGAGGTCTTCCTCCAGTGGACTTCATTCATTGCCGAGCAGCTGGCAAGAGGAAGAATAAACGTACGCCACAGAAAAAGTGTCGGACGAAGATCAGTAGAACCCGTTGGGCTACACTAGGCCCGGAATGAAGGCTCTTGAACGGATGAGACTCGCCATGCCTATCGAGCACGGAGTAGTTCTGGATTTTGCGTAGTGTTTCTACTGATGGGGGCTGGTCACTGGTCTGGACTTCTCCTTGGAAGCCTTGCAGGGCTTCACTGCCACTGGCCGCGTCGACAGCCGGTTTGGGATCGGCTATAGTGGACATGGCTGACTGTGAAATTATGTAACTAAACGAGACAGGGCGAGTATTAAATCACGTAGCAGGATATCACGCTAAACTCGCCAGGGTTTTCGAGTCTAGCACTCGGGATGCAGGGAAGGGGGTTGCGAGAGAACATCGGCGCGTAAGACGACCGACCTGGATATACAAACCCCACCTGACCCCACCACCATCAACATCAACCCGCCAAGATGCATTAATTACGAGAGTAAAGGTTCTAGACAACTCCACAAAACTCTTCCGGAGCCGTGCTGACACGATCGTCGAGGCTATTGCCCAATGCAGATCCCACCCCATAATTCAACGATCACCGATGAATCCCTCCAGAAAGCGCTTCCTACATGATAGTGGCCAGAGAGAACGAGGAATAGAGTATGCTGCACTTTGAATATCCTCAGGATTCCAATATGCACCCCCTTCCTTAGATCTTGACAAATATCATGGTGATCAGAATTGCTTTCCTCATCAGCCGAAGGACCAGCATTCCCCACCCAGTGCCAGGAACTAAAACTAGTACATACAAGACATCACTAGGGTCTGGTCCGTGGATAAATGTTCTAGTCTGCATTCTTTTCATCGTTCAGTAAAGTCCAAAGTTCTTTTCTTCACTCTTCTTCCACCCACATTATCGCATCCCATCGCTTACAAGACACAGGGCAAGGATGTAGGGGTCTAGCTAGACATACTACCGTCAGCATGAGATGCACCAGGTTGGGGAATGACGCGATTAGGGCTACCACAAGGATCTGGAGGTCGTATCTCGGTGGGGGCTGTTCGTTTCCAGGCATTGCTCATCCTATGGTGAGGCCTGGTAAACGCCCAGACGAGCTGTGGGTACGCAGAGATGGCGAACTCTTCAATGTCACAATGCGCGGTGAATCAACGCCGGGGAGGACAGTGACTTCATAAGCAACATCACATAGTAGACGAGACTACGTACAGGCACGACTGACTTCCTAACACCTGAAGCAGAGATCAAGTCAAATGAAGCCTCCACCACTCCTCCTTCCGCTTGAATGACTCATAAATGGTTTCATGGCCAACCCAGCCGTGGCCCTCACCCTCGAACTCAACCACCTCTGCTACCCTCCCACACTTGTGCATCGCTTCCGCCATCATCCGGGCTTGTGCAACAGGGACGACCATATCGGACGTACCCTGCAGCAAAAGGAGTGGTGCCTTCATCTGCGCCGCAAAATGGCACGGGCTGCGTCGGGTGAGTTCCGCATCTCTGTCCTCAGCCTTCGTCGTACTTAGTAGAATCCGGTCCACATCCTGGCTTTCAAACTTGTATGAATCGGCCTGTAATGCCCGGACGTCGCTGATGCCATAAGAACTGATCCCCGCCGCCCAAACGTCCGGATACATGTGCAGAGCCCGCAGGGTCAAATAACCGCCTGCACTACCGCCGTAAATTCCCACGCGCGCCGTATCGATCAACCCGCTTGCCACCAAGAAGTCGACTGCGCTTACAGCATCTCCAACATCCACAAGGCCCCAGTATCCCGAGAGACGTTCACGATATTCGCGACCGTATCCGGTGGAGCCCGTGTAGTTAACAGCGCACACGGCAAAGCCACGCGTGGTCCAGTATTGAATTTCGAGATTCAGCGCCGGGGTGACGCAGCCATTGGGTCCGCCATGAACGTAGACGAGTGCAGGAGGAGGGCCCCGATCGTCTGACGGATAATTGGGATTTTGTGGGGGGAAGTAGAACATGTGCACGTCGCCGTCACGCTGCGGTCCGTACTTTTGGGGTGCACGAAATTCCGTCGCGCGAGAGACGTATTCAGGATCCAAGTGGAAGGATGCAGTGGAAGCCAGTACGGTTCTTTGAACGGAATCGGTGGGCGTAATGGATACCAGAGCCAACTCCTGCGGCGACGTTGCCGTCGAACCAACGACGGCGAAGCTGGTCGGTGAAACACGGTAAATCCCATTCGCACGAGAGCACAAATCCAGGTAGGGAAGATCTAGCTGCCGCGCGCAGGATGTGGTGGTATCAATCAGCAACACTCGACTCGTGGCGTGAGTGATGACGGTGGCGACGATCGTCGTTGCATCAAGGGAGGTATACGTGGAGCTAGTCGGGGGGTTAGTTTGACCACATACGAAACGTGGAATCACTTGTCATACCTTCCAAGTTCCCATTCCGCTGTGGCAAAGTCTGCCTCTTCGAGACCCTTCAGCGCCAACGGACGAGGTGCGTCGTCATTCACGTTGAATGTATATAGCTGCCAGAACCCTGTCCTATCGCTCGCAAAGTAGAGCGAACCGTCCAAGCCCCATTTTGGCTGCGCAATACTCTCTTCCTGTGCTTTTCCTGCGACATGTCTCGAATCTTTAAGACCCCCATCTTCCCATGTCGCCACATAGAGAACGGTTCCGGTCCATGGCATGTCCGGATGGGACCACTGAATCCAAGAGACATACGTCCCCGAGGGATCGAACTTGGGGTGGGAGAAGAAATCGTCACCTTGGACAATCGTGGTTTCCTCCCCGGTATTGATGTTGATGGCCACCAGGCAGTTATGAACCATCAATGCTTGGGTTTCCGGAGTGGCTTCGCGATGGTCCTCCTTGATGGCAAGCACCCACTCTGCATTGATCGGATGATGGCAGAAATCCGCATAGCGGACACCTTTGACCCCTTCCAGGACCAAAGTGACTTTGCTCGAGGCAGGATCTAGCAAGTAAATGCTGCTAGAGCCTTCATCGGAGAACACGATCAGCCCGTCTGGTCTTATGGCAAGGGAACCACCACCGAGCTCTTGCACCGTGGCGTGTGCACTAAGCTCTTTCGGCAACACATCGCGACTTTCGCCATGCCAATGCTGGACGATAGCATGGCGGCCATCTTCTGTCGGGCGGCATTCCACGCAGTAGATGGCCCCGGTAGACTCCTGATTCTCATTAGTCCGGTGGCGAGTTTGGGGAGCCGGGACTAGGACTCACATTGACGACCACTTCATGCAGGGATATGCTACTGCTGGACAGTAATTCTGGGGTGAGTGGGCTCTGCCAGCGTCCGTAGGGTACGGTCATTGTGAGTCGTTGTCATATATCGAGTCGCAGTGGTTGTGGTCAACTGGTCCACACTTGCGACACGGGAGTTTCAGTTGTTCTTGATTTATTTCACCGGTCAAAGTATTTTTCCGTCCCAATTGCGTGTATCATCATTAGGTAAAATACGAAAACGGGCAACAAGAGGGAAAAGAAAACCTCGTAGGGTGTTATAGTCTGTCCAGCTGCAAGTCTGACGGATTACGTGTATTTGCGTGGCCTTGCTACAGTGACTGGAGAAATGGAGAGTTCTGGAAATACATCCCAGGTGGCCCTTGACCGACATCCTACTGTCTTTCGAGTAATGAAGGATATCGCCTGGGCATCTGTCTCGTCAAAAGCTTAAGCCACATGGAGATGCTGACCGAGTTCGGGAATCATATAAATATTCTTTCTCATATCGGTAGCGCACGGTCAATGAAGACCACCATAAATGTACGCTAATTAACTTGCAAACCCACACGCCGGAAGTAAATTGACCGGCAATGTTGATAGGCATGTTTGCTCCCGGTCCGATTACATTTGTTTACCTGTCGCCTGAATTGGCTGCGTTGAAGATGGATCGTCTACCGATAGAGATTCTCCTGTCCATCATCCATGAAATTCCCAACGCACGAGACCGACTGAATCTCGTCCAGACATGTCAGCGCTGGCGTGCGTCGTTTCTGGGAATTGCTTTCCGCTCGATCCGCCTGGAATGGCTCCATCTTCGGACTCTGGTCGTGGCGGCCCTTGCCAACTCAGCGATCAGGTTCTCCATCCGCGAGATTTCGATGGAGGTCGTCGCATGGAACGGTTCACCGGCCGCATTAGGCTCGGCAGTGCAGGACTTTCTCGATCTCATCAGCGACTCGCCCGTCGAATATGATGCATGGCCAAAAGCGCTGTCCAATAACCAGAGTGAAGCGTGGATTGCTCTTCTAATGGCCATTCTCCCCAACCTGACTGCACTTTCGGCACAGCATAGCCACCCACGAGGCTGGATTACCCGGATTGCTGCGAAGGCCGCGTGGAAGCAATTTCCTTTCGATCCCAGCACTCTCCCGGCCTTGCAGCGATTAGAAAAGCTCGACCTTGCCTGGCGTGGTCTCTCCACCGTTCTGAGCCACCGCGAATGCCTCCCCTTGTTCCACTTGCCTTCCTTCGCACGTTGCGACTCGGGCCAGTACAGGAGCTTCACTCTGCCTACAACGCAGCAGACCACCCCGCCTTCCTTCCAGTCCCAGGCTCGTCGCCGGTCGAAGACTTAGTCGTGGACTTCCTTTGCAACGGAAGACATGGGATGGCCGATTTTATTACCTCCTGTGCCAACCTGAAGCGCTTTGTATACCAGCATACGAACAACATTGCCTGGGTTTCACGACAGGAGGAGGAGGATTGCACGGGCGTAGACGCTAGCTTTCGGCCGTGGTGCTTCCATGAGGCGCTCCAAACACAGAAGCACAGCCTGGAAATTCTCCACCTGAATGATCTGGGCGATGCGTCCATCCCTCGACGAAGTCATCTCTATAGTGCGGATGTTGACCCCATCTCGCATGATCGGTGGTTCGGGTCGCTCGTGGAATTTCGCAAGCTGTGGCATCTACGTATCCGCCCCAGCAACCTGACCAACTTCTACCCCAAAGAGACAGAGGATATGATCCCGCTGGGAAATATTCTGCCGAGCAGCCTGAGAGTTTTACATATAGCCGATTGTAGCGAGGACAACTGTACTGTATTGGTCACCCACCTCGAGGATCTTCTTGCTCGGCGAGAGGAACAGTTTCCAAATCTACAGTCCTTACTCATCTCTCCTGAGCGGGAGGACCTACACGGAACGAGCATCTGCACTAAGGAGTCCTTCAGGAAGCAATGGACGACCCTTGGGGTCCTGTGTGACCGGGTTGGGGTTCAGCTGTCCCTTGGGGTTGGGGAAAAGATGGCAACAAATGCACAGCATTGGTCTCCGGGACGAGTTGTAGACGAGGCTTCGTTGAATTAATCTGACATGCACCCACCCTGCACAGGCCGGTGATGGCCTCGGCGACATTCCATACGGCCTATAGGTCTCTCCCATCATCTCGCATGCCGGTCCACCATGCCCGGATTTCCCGATACCACGTCCAGCTCTCCACCGCACCAACCCCAGCAAGAACAGCAATGAGGACTGTTTTGCCGATCTGAGTCTTGAAGCTGAGATCATACTTCCAGTAGTCCTCTCTCTTATCGTTCGGGTGACTATTTTTCGGGGTGTGGTCCTTGTTGCGTAGAACGTTCTGCGTTGAGAATGATGCTCTGGCCCGAGGTGGGCGGCTATGAATGATGCCATGGAAAGGCCTGACGCGTAACAAGGCCATCTCGTTCGAACTCGATGAGTCTGTAAAATAGATGCAGTCAATATTCACAGGGCCATACAGGTGAGGTCCGGATTTGTTTGTACTAGTAGTATCTTAGAGACAACAGCAAGAGATCAGGGTCTGTCGAATCCCTCCTCAGGCTTGTTTATCAGTGAGTCAGACCAAATCAATGGCGCGGGGTAAAAGCCTTTGGCCCTTAATTAGCCGGGAATTCTTGCTAAACCGGTATAGCCTGTGGAGGTGCAAAGAAACGCCGGTAAATGGTTCCATTTGAATCCGATACACCAGAAGGGTAGACCTCGGAAGAGTTTTCTCTTGGTGTTCAAGTTAATGATCTCTCTCCGTCAAGTATGGAACAGAATCTTTACTATTACTGTGTACTCTATGGGCTTCTCTAAGGTGTCATCGCTGTCCACAACGGGGCTCAAGCTTCTCCCTTGCTAGTCTATATATAAACACAGGGGGGCGGCATGGTTTCATCTGGCAGTGATAGAATTACTGGTAGAACCCTAACTGGATTAAACTGGCCAGAACGATATAGAGACATCATTCTATATACTTCAATTGCTGCAATAGCTTGCATCCAAACAATTCGATTAGGTTTGATTAAATCACGAGGTGCAGGACTAGTCCGGGTTGAGATGGACTTGTGAGGGGCTGCTTTCTTCTCTGTTTTTTTCTCTCTGCATTTCCTCGTCACACCGTGTCGCTGGACGCATTTGCGACGACTTTGTTTGTCGTCGGCTCTGCATGACAGCTGTCCCACCATCCGACCGTGATGTGCCTTGCGCGATCCCAGAATGCCCTCCTCCAGCCGGACATACGATGACTACACGGTTGGGTGGATCTGCGCGTTACACATCGAGCTGACGGCCGCCATGGCGGTGCTCGACGTAGTCCACCCCTCTCTTCCACCGCGCGATGGGGACGACAATCATTATACCCTTGGCCAAATCGGCCTTCACAATGTCGCGGTCGCGTGCCTTCCGGCCGGCCAGACTGGCACGACCTCCGCTGCCACGGTCGCTACCCAGATGAGAGCTACGTTCGGCTCCATTGGAGTTGGATTGTTGGTCGGCATTGGTGGCGGAGTACCAAGTGACTTGCACGATATTCGACTTGGAGATGTGGTGGTTGGAATGCCCGGTGTGAGATCCGGAGGGATCATTCAATATGACTTTGGAAAGACGGTCGCGGAAGGGAAATTTGTGCACACCGGGTACCTCAACACGCCGCCCGTTGCGTTGCTCACGGCCATGAATACTCTCCGCGCACGTCTGGAGCTATCGGGCGACGGTCAGGTTTTGAAAACCCTAAGCCCGAATTTACCCGACAGCTTTTCTAAGCCGTCGTCCGCGCCAGATCAGCTCTTCCAGGCGGAGTACGGCCATGTTGCTGGGGCCTACACATGCCAGGAATGCGATTCTAGCGAGGAGGTCGTCCGAGAAAAGCGGCCGCACCCGTCACCCATCATTCACTATGGAACGATCGCCTCTGGGAATGAGGTCATGCGGGATGGCCGAACACGCGACAAGCTCAGGGATGAGTATGACGTTTTATGCTTTGAGATGGAGGCGGCGGGTCTTATGAACACGTTTCCCTGCGCTGTTGTTCGAGGAATTTGTGATTATGCCGATTCACATAAAAACAAACGATGGCAGAGTTATGCAGCTGCCACAGCTGCTGTGTATGCCAGGGACCTGCTAATTATCCTGGATAGCACTGCATCTGCGAGTAAGTTCGATATGTTCGATTACTTATTCACTTCCTTTACGCCTTCCCTAAGCTGCACGGATCATTAACCAAGTGTCTGTTGACGAAAAGAGCCACGGAAAAGAAAGCCACAGCAAGACGAATGGAACGTCGACTCCTCCACGAAGAGGCGGATGTCTCAGGTATTTAAGGAAGAGGATGGTGATGATTCTGGCTGCATTGCACGTTTCAGTCAAGCATCTGGTATGTGTCATATACGGCAATGAAGCCGGCGTAGAATATAGCGCCAGCATGGAAGGGGTGTTGAGCTAATACTGATGTTTAATCCAGGGCGCGATCATTCCACAGTCGAAGCCAAGTGCCTAGCGGCATTTGATGTGTGCGCGTACAAGGAGCATAAAAATAGAAACGATCATCGCTACGAAGGAACCTGTGAATGGTTTCTCCAAGACCCCAAGTTCATTCACTGGAGGGACAGTGCCCAGTCTTCTCTGCTTTGGGTATCCGCTGATCCTGGCTGTGGGAAGTCAGTTCTGGCTAGATCGTTGGTTGACGGAGAGCTTCAGATGTCAACACAGCGTACGACCTGTTTTTTCTTCTTCAAAGACGACAATCCCGAGCAAAGCTCATTAGAAAATGCCCTTTGTGCAATTCTCCATCAACTCTTTTCTGCACATCGGAACCTCATTAAATGCGCGTTGCCTGATTTCAATGCGGACGAGGTCAGCTTTGTAAAATCAGCGCACAGGTTATGGGAAATACTTCTAAGTGCGATTAGCAATACAGATTCCACCGACTTGGTTTTTATAATCGACGCCTTGGATGAGTGTGAAAAGAGAGGCCGCCACGACCTGATCGAGCGTCTTACATGCCTCCACAGCGAGGCAGACAAACGATTCAGTAGAGCCAAATTCTTGGTAACCAGCCGTCCGCACTCGGACATCGAACGGCGATTTGAAAGCTGCCCGTCCATTCGTTTAGCTGGGGAGGAAAAGATAGGGAAAATAAGTGACGAGATAGACGTCGTGATCACAGAAAAGCTCAACCAGTTACAGACTTCTCTTGATCCAGAAATACAAAGATATTTGAGCGAGAAACTTCAGAGTGCAAAGCAACGGACATATCTGTGGGTGAGACTTATCTTCCAAATGATTGAGGAAGTCATTGATGAGCGATATTATCTTACGGAGGAGGATGAGGAGGTCAGGGAACTGTTCGAAAGCCTGCCGGCAAGCGTTGACCAGGCATATTCGAATATTCTCCAGAACACAAAGAAGAGCGGACCAGCGGTGAGAATCCTAGGGATTGTGCTAGCGGCAACGAGACCACTTACTCTGAGGGAGTTGAACGTTGCCCTCTCATTAAGGGGCAAAGAGTTCAGTCCCATGGATGTCCACCTTGTTCCAGAAAGGGAGTTTCGCATCCGAGTTCGAAACCTATGCAGTCTCTTTTTGACCGTCGTCGACTCCAAGGTCTACTTAATACATCACACAGCGAGGGATTTCCTCATGTCTACCGCTCTGCGAGCAGGTGCAGCCAGTAGTTGGAAAGGTTCAATTAGCCTGAGCCAGAGCCACCAGATAATCATGAGCCAGTGTACCCTTTACCTGCGGATGCCATTCTTTAACGCCCAGAGGATTATCAGGGATCAAATGTTAGAGCTTCGTCATCGCCCGTGGAGTGACGACATTGCCGAAGATACCCATCCGTATCCATTCCTGGATTATGCGGCGAAGAATTGGGTAAACCATCTTCATGAGTCTGGCGGTCTACCGTCAGAGTCTATTCTGCTCCAGGACCTTTGCCTTACACGGTCTCGTAGGTTTCAAACATGGTTCCAGATATACTGGTCATCTAAAAAGTCTCGGTGCCCTCGCGGCCTTACGGACCTTATCGCTGCTGCGTATTTTGGCTTTGCAGATCGTGTCAAAGCCCTGCTGCAACAAGGAGCGAATAAAGATGAGAAAGATTTAACTTATGGCCGGTCTCCCCTTCTCTGGGCTGCTTATAGCAACCAGTTTGCTGTGGTACAGCTTCTCCTTGACAACGGAGTGAATCGTAATCTTTCCGACCGTGATGGTCGAACAGCAACTTCGCTTGCCGCAGAGGCTGGCGCTGCTGATATTGTGGCAATACTGGTTCGCATGGATAGCGACTTAACCTTGAAGGATCTCAACGGCTGGTGCCCTTTGATGTGGGCAGTGGATAGGGGACAGATCTCGGTAGCCAAGGTTCTAATGGATCATAAAGTCGACATCAGCTCCCACGACCGCTACGGCAAAACATCTTTGTGGGTGGCTGTAGAGAAGGGCCATGATGTCTTACTGGAGGCTCTCCTGCAACAAGGAGCAGATCCGAACATTCGGGTCGGCTTCGATCAAACTCCATTATCCTCAGCTATCGGGAAATGCCAGCGGAGGATGGTGAAACTTCTCTTGGATCACGGTGCTGACGTCAAATCCACGATTGGCTTCGGCACAACCACGGTTTGTCTAGCAGCGGAAAGGGGGGATCTCGAGATAACCAGGCTTCTCGTCCAAAAGGGTGCTGACCCAAGCGCTCCCGACCGAAATGGCCAGACAGCTATTATGATTGCTGCCGAACATGGCCATGAAGGAGTTTTCAACTACTTGCTCCAAAAGGGTGTGGGCCTTGATTCTGGCGGCCAAACCCCATTGTTCGCGGCCTTAAAGAATGGACACGACGGCATCGCCGATCGACTGATTCGCAACCTCAAGGCAACTCCCTCCGGTGCAAGTATTATTAGAAAGACTATGCTGCAGGCTGTAGCTCAGGGACTTCAGAAAACTGTTGAATTGCTGTACTTTACAGCATTGGACATTGGATCCCGACAAGAATGTGCCATGGAGGCCCTGATGTCAAGTATATCATCGCGACATATGTCGACAGTAACATTCCTACTTGACCAATTGCTAGGGATCAACATGCAGGATTATGGGGCAATGGCTCCTATTTTCATGGCTATTGAGTATGGGAACTATGAACACGTTCAAAGAGTCTTTCAGGACAAAGTTATTAAGCACCACAACACCGACAACACCGAGGAAACAACCCAATTTGAGGAAACAGCAATTGATCGCAGATCGGCCATCAATGACCTCTTGCATCATGGTTGGGAGCCAGCCCACCGTGACAAAGATGGCAATACGATGCTAGAGGTCAGCATAATCCAGAACTGGTACCCAAGGATCGCCTGGGAACTGCTACAACTGCGAGTATTCCCAGTAGATGTTTTGGAGCGTTGCGCCCGTCGATGCGTCAGAGAAGGTCACGCGACTGCGTTGAAAGCTCTTCTGCAATACTCTCCTGACAAGATACTGGAATCCCAGATTATACCCGACCTTTTCAAAGAGGCAATTGACAAAGAAGATGTTGGTACAATTACCCTGCTTACCAGCTTTCGGGTCAGCAGCAATAGTAAACTTCGCAGTCTTTACCTCCGCGCAATAAAGGATGGTTTAGTCGACATGACTACTATTCAGATCGAAGATGAGGGGTTCTCGCAGTCTCAATTAAATGAACTTCTTTCAATCGCCTGCGTGCAGTCTCGGGCAGGGATAGTCAAGGCTTTGCTTCGCGCAGGCGCAGGCGCCAAGAAAGATAGCGACGATCCTAACGTCACGGAAGCGTTGAACACTTCCATGAAACATAACGACACCCGTATCATGCAGCTATTATTGAAAGGTGGGACATATCCTACGAAACAGCTGGAAGGGGTCATGCTGTGGGCATGTCATCATGGCTTTATCGAAATTGTGGAAACACTACTGCACGGTGGTGTCTGTCCTACATATGTGAACGAACAAGGAGATAGTCCTGTTTCCATGGCTTTAATGGGTCAGCACGATGATATTGTGAGCCTGCTTAGTACCTGGATGGATGGCCCCGCCACAGCTAAAGGGGATGAGACGAAAGCGAATCAAGAGCGAAGCAACCCCAAAGTCTGGTCAGCAACTTCAAAGAGTATGGGAATAGTGGATACCACGCGAATGGAGAGAGGCTACCGGGGGCAAACATCCATGATGTTTACAGCCATTCGGTTCGATAACCGCGATCTGATAGCCGACGTGCTACAGTCAGGGTTTGCCAATCTTGATCTTGATGACGATGATCGACGGACAAACTTGTTCACACCACTCACTTGGGCAGTGTGGTCTGGCAACTTGGACATTGTCCAGATGCTGCTCAATAGCGGGGCTAACCCCAACGCCTGCGGCTCATTCGGGGAAACAGCTGTTTCTCTAGCTATCCGTGCCCGCCAGGAGCTCATTTTAAAGGTTCTCATCGACCACGGTGCGTACTGCAACTTCCAGGATAAATGGGGAAAGACTCCGTTGGTTTGGGCTGCACGATATAATGCTCCTATGATTGCACTCCTACTGCAACGGGGGTTTAAGAATCCCGTACGATATATTTCATATTCCAACACTTAGCTGAAAGAAGACGTATGCTCAATGTTTACTGCGTTCTTTAAGCACCTGTTCAATGTTTCCGTTGTGGGTTGGCGGCAGTGGTTGGGTCGACCGAGCCTGTAAGTGTGGAAGTGAACCTGAGGTACAAGATGGATGTTGTGTGGGAAGGAATAAAGCCCCGGACAACAGCAGTCCAAGGCTGAATTTAGCGGCTGATAGATGCCACCGGAGCAGAGTATTTTGCGATTTGCCGTTTCTTATCACCGTAGGTAGACATCCATCATGCGGTAGACGGTCCCTGGGATAAGTTCGTGCTGACTCTTTCCTGTCTTGAGCATATCGGCAGACTGTGGCACATCATCGGCCCCGCTGTCTTAACGGATATGCCAGTGATGACAATGGCGTCCTTGCCAGTGTCGAGGTCCAAAGTGGAGGGTACCTGTTGTTAGGATGGCGCCTGGGATGAGAGCTGAGATTCCTCTTGGGCCTCCAACCGAGGCTTCACAAGGGTGAAAGGCGTGCCGCTTCCTCAGGAATGTACACCTGGCCATTTCCTGCTCGCCGCATCAAACTCGGAGATACACACCGTTGCGGGCCCAGAGTAACCAATAGGGGCTGCTTGTCGTTGATCATAACAGAAGGGACTGCGATCCAGTCACACAGCTGCACCAGAATGCCCCTTAGAAGCATCTCAGTCATACTCGAAGCCTACACTGTGCGATTAGTACTGATCTATATATGCCATAATGGCCATTGAATTGGTACATACGACCACAGGGTGTGGAGAACAGGGCTTCCCGTCCGCTCAGCCGTACTTAAGCCACACGCCGGGAGGTTAGTAGTTGGGTGGGTGACCACCAGCGAATCCCTCCTGTTGTATGTTTTTTTTTCTTATCCTTTTTGCTTCTGCCACCGGAACTAGGTCAGTCAGAGCGCAGCGGGGGCGCCTATGGCACAAAGGTCTACTACTACGTACGGTCTAGACGCGTGAGGCCGAACAACCTAGACATTGATTACCCTACACATTGAGATACCAACACAATCTGTAGGTAGGTGCCTGTGCTTCTCAACATGCTGGTGAATTCACAAAGAAACTAAAACTAAACTAGTAAAACTGGCCTAGATGTTGAATCTACCGCCACGGGATTGATGGAATAACAAAACACACATGGACACGCCTGGAGCACTCTCCTGCCTCCCTCCTAGATCCACCTCCTCCGAATGCTATCATAGGTTCTCAGACCATGGTATGCACCCGGGTGAGGGTTGATTCAATGCCGGACTCTAATTATCGGGGAACACAATCCGATCAGCGTCGGTAGATTGAGGCTCAGGTTCACGGGCTCCGAGACACTCAGCGGCGCTATTGTAGACACTGCCGTCCTCATCGGTGTAGGGAAACCTTATGATATCATTGGTACAGTAGTACTTGGTCCCAACGCAGCGCTCACTGCCCCGGTCGAAGGTCATGCACGAAGTGTCACTGTCGGGCGCGGGCTGACGGAATGGCTTCTTCGCCTTCGCTTCCGTCTTGGGTCCCTGAAGCTCTTCTTTCGTCTGGCGCTATTGATCAGCCGAGTACATCAACTATGGGTGGCAATTTCTACCTTGGATTCCGCAGGCGCATCCTCTCTGTCAGACAAGCATTCCTGCTCGTCCCGATATTGACCCTGTGGGTAGAGTTTCTCACGGCAGAAAAGTGCCGTGCCATAACATCTTTCCTCAGGAGTGAGCGCATATGCACAGTCATAACCGGTGCCTTTCATCCATGGGAGTTTAGGGGCGTCGGCGGGACGGCGTTCTCTTTGAGCGAGACACCTCTCACGAGTCCCGAACTCCTTGACGCGTTGCGCCTCGAGGTTGCACCACCCGATCGTTCCCATACAGTCTTCCGTCAGCGCCAGGCATACACTGCCCTTCTGCCAGGGTAGCTTTCCCTCCGTGGGCTGTTTCTGTCCATCCACTGTCAGCAGACTGTCCGGGGCATCAGCCTAGTTCTAGGAAAGACGAACCTGGGGGCCTGGGAGAGCCAGGGCGAGGGGCAACAGAGTCGAGAAAAGAACGGTCTTCATCTTGTTTGATCAATGAAAGCGGCGAAGCGTAGCAGATCAGATTGAATACTTCTGCGACTTGGATATGTGATGAGAATGGCATGCTGTAGAGAGATTACCATGCCATTATATATCTTTCACCGCAATAGACGTTGACCTCCGTCAAGGTACCCATCAGCAACATCCATGTCTTGCGGTAACCATCTGTGCCACTGGGTATCATCATGGCATACTTTAGCCTTTCGTTGAAGATAACAAATCTGGTAAGTTGCCGTGCGGTCGACCTGAAGGCCTTGGCAATGCACCCACGGCTAAGCCACACATTTACGTACTGAGTCGAGTCACAGCTGTATAGACGTTAGGGTCCTCGATGCTATACCTATTCTGTATTCGAGATTAGGTAAAATGTCTTAGAGTCGTGTGACAACAACCTCCGGTCGTGTCAGAGATCGTCGAGCCAAGTCAAACCCAAGCTTCCTGATGTGGCTGAGTGGAGAATTCCCCCTTCTGCAGTGTTCTAGAATGAAGAAAATCAATCCAGGCATCCATATCATCCCGTCTGCTCCACAGATTAAACTACGCACGCTAGCCTTAAACGTATTGGAAGGGGAAATCAGGTTCAGCTGGGCCTCACCAACCGGTACTGACACCCAGTCGGCCAAGAGTAGGCCTCATGCAAGCCGGATCTTAGAGGTCTAGACGGATGCTCTTTGCGCTTCGTGAAGGTAAGGGTACCTATGCATGTCGTGATCTACACGCACTATGTGCATATGATAACTTACCCCCTAGACCTGTTTGTGAAAAAGCCGCAATAAGAGAAATCGTGCGGGGCCAAGCCTTGGGCCCTAAATTTCGCTGTTAAGTCCTTGCTCGACTGGTATAGCTTACGGAGGGCCGAAGAAACGTGGGTTAATAGCTCCATGTATACGACTTTAATCTGATATAATTGTCACTTTTCGTTGGTGGTGTTCATTCTCATATAGCCGTTGTGGAATCAGCGTCTGCCCTAGATTTACGCTCAGGCGAACCACTCAGCCGTTTCGATCTCTTCTCTAGTTAAACACCATTCTCTCTGTAGCTTCTCGTCCAGCGCCAAAGCATACACATCCTTCGGCCACCACTCCCCCCAGCTCGTCAAAAAGATTTGCTCTGGATCAGGCGGGAGATCGGTCGCAGTAAATGCCCGAAGAAGGTTTTGGGCCCCTGGGAAACAGTCCATGTTATGTCGATTTTCTCCCAACCAGGACCATGTGGACGAACTTACCCTCGGGGATGGTTTTTGCATCGGGCATATCCATCGATAAACCCAGGTCAGTGGCCAATTTTGTGCTGGGGATCAGGCCGGGTGAAACGGCAATGATCGTGCAGGAGGGAAGCTCGCGACGCCAGCTCAATGCGCCCAGTAGCTGTACGAACTTTGACGCACTGTACACGGTCCTAATCCCTGCATTGGAATTTGCCTTAAGGTCCACGTCGAGTGTTGCTAATTCAGCCCAAGTTAGTTCACGTGGTAGGGATGGTCATTAATGCGATGCGTCGGAGAAGTGAGTTTACCTGGATTCTGGTCTCTCACCCTGCGGATGGCCCCCGAAGAAACAACGACAATGCGCGATTGCGATCTAGAAAGGGTGTCACGCAGTACATGTATCAAATAATGCTGCGCTATTTTGTTTTATGGTTAGCCACTTCTGTTGAATACCCTCCCAGTTCATCTCCGACCCACCCAAATGATTGACAACGTACCCCGAACACCATGGCGAGCCATTGGGTCCAGGGCCATCAGCGCTGTCTAGCATACCAGCACAAAGGAACAGATAATCGATCGCCTGGACCCCCAACCGAGAAAGGACGTTTTGTGCAAATGACTGCACACTGGAGAGGGATAGAAGATCCAGCGGGAGAACGGTGATCGTGTGTGTATTCTGGTCAAAGTCGAGGCGGTCATACTCGTCCTGGGCCTTGATTGTGTCCCGTGCTCCCAGGATGAAATTGTATGGCTCCGACTGCTGGAGCAGCTGTTTGATTGCTTCAAAGCCCTGCGTTATGTTAAAACGAACGGGTCGTAAGGGGTAGAAAAGTGAGCCATTACCAAGCCCGAGGATGTGCCTGTGGCAACCACTGTTTTGGCCATGGTTGCCAGGAGAGTCCGTTCTACTGTTGGGTAGCAGTGTGTGAGAGGGTGTGGGTGCGTCTTGATATCAACCGACACAGTCCATTTTTGCCGAATATTAGAACAAATTACCCCTCGCCGGGGCAGATCATGTGACGTCATGGGGTCCATCAAACTTCATTTCTGTAAGATAGCAAAAGATCGGACTCTGCCTTGCGTATTCCGCTTCTCTTTCGAGGCACCAGGATAGAGGAGCATTGTACCTTCACGGTGGGTTCGTGCTAGTACAACCAAATGCTATTTTTGATCCCGGCCGTGAGGTCCTCAATAGAGGAGGACATCGCCCTGTCTAGCCACGAAGGACCCACAGTATCCGAGGAAGGTCCATGTCTGGGTGTGGCTGCACTATGTTTCACATCTATTCCTTTGAAGGGCCAGGAGATACAGAAGCCTGTTACCAGCTTCCATACTTTTGCTGATGGCGTAAATATTTACATCCAGGTTAGATTAGTAGAGAAGAGAGCTCAGCCGTAGGTCTTGTTCTGAATTGATCCAAGATTAGCGCCCCAGTGGCTCCGTTGTCAACACTAGATATTATACTGTTAATATTGATATCGCAACCGTTTTTTAAGCGCGTCTCATACGCCGTTTCATTTCCAAGGGGCAGCATGTCAGAGATCGCGTGTTGAGAGACCCGCCCCGAGCATCCCCGACCTTATATTTTCGACCCGCAGGATTAACAAGTCCACCCTGACACGAACTAGAAAGGATCTGAGGAGTATACCCTCTGGTACGAGTAAAACTCTGGGTTGCCACCGACACTGTAAATGTTTAGGTATTGAGTTCCTCGGGTGCGTTTTGTCAGGATATTAGATCTGCCACCTGTAGCTGATTGGCCCCCAAGAAAATACATCTCGTAAGACAGATCATGGGGATAAGGTCTATGACTCGATAATCGGCACCAGTGCCAGGGCCGGAGGGAAAGACGCCTGTCGAGGGGATAGTGATGGCGCACTTGTTGATCAAAATTCTAAAAGGAGGTTGGAATCGTTTCTTCGGGCTTTGGATGTGGAAGTCACGCAAAGACTGGTGTCTATACCAGCACCGCGTCTTACTTGACTTGGATTCAAGAGGCAATTCAAGCCGAGACCCTTTAACAGTATCAGAGCATTCATCGCCCCGCCTGGCAAGAATTTTGGAAGGAGCGGAATTGATCTATAAATACAAATTTGTCAATAGTATCCAGCAGTAGATTCATTGTTCTGCTAATCCTCTATCAAATGTAATATCTGTACCGTGTATTCTTATTGTAGCTAGTTTATTATTCTGCGGTGATCTACCAGTCCCAGGGCCTGTAATACAACCTTTCAACGGTGATATGAACGTGGAGGCGTGCTTTCGACTTGTATAGTGAGTAGTACATCGAAGAACAGCGCTACCGGTGGGGGGAGCTTGGAGAAAATGAGCTCTTATATTGTTAGTCCTTTGCGGCAACTGGGTTTCAATTACTATCACGACATGCATCTATCAACGGGGAGAAACCTCTAATTAATATAACCTACTCACACAACCCCTACCGAGACCTCCGTATACGTTGAAATGTCAGTGGATTGTAAGACGAGGCCCAACGCGGATCCTTGCTATGTAACTGAGAGATGAAGTGAAGCCGCCGCAAACGAAGGTTGTCCTTCGTGGACAACCCTTCAACTAGAGAGCTCAGCCGGCCGTCGCGGAACAGCAGACACCTCATACACTGGTGTCGGTTTTGTGGTATCAATGTGTGGTAGTGCATGTGCATCATGCTGGATGGACTGGTACCGCGCTTCTGCCTTCTTTTTGCCCCAACAGTAGCCTAGCACGAGTGTGGCAACCGACAGAACCCCCATTGGAATTCCTATTCCCACTCCAATGGCGACCTTTGTAGACGTCGACTCGGGCATGTGGGTCTTATTGTCTGATGTATTTCCAATCGCGACCAGGGTGGGTTGGAGAGCGAAGGTATTCGTGGAACAGCACTTCTGATCCGGACCACAGCAATATGTTCCGTCTGTACATTTGGAAACACGGGCAGTCCAATTGGAATTTCCTGCATGCTGTTGGCTCTTAGTATGCGAGATCAAACATTCAATGATATTGTAGGGGTTGTCGGAGACTTACCGCAGCATCACAGATTGTGTTGTTTAAACAGTTCGGACTATTCCAGTTCTGATCTGTACAGAACACCCGCCAGTGGGTACTGGGGTAAATGCTGGCCGGGCTGGTTAAGCATAACCCATTCGGAAGACATGTATCTGGTGTGGTGCTGTTGAGATTACAGCACATTGATTCTACCCCGTCAATCTGAATGCAGGGCTGATATATTTGGTCGCTGATAATGGATCCATCAGGGGCAAAGCACTGCTTGGCCGCGAGAGCATAAACGGAGAACAGAAGGGCCAAGGAGGATCGGACAAAATTGGGAAGCATGGCGCAGATATGATCGGTGTGACCAGAACCCGTCTAGAGATCGTCAAGGCTGAGGAAGGCCCCGGGGTTTGTCCCTCGTTAAATACTAGCTCACCTAAGGTGAAGTCAAGGCTCAATCGGCCTTTGGTCCGTCATCGGTTAGTCGGCGCTTATCGACCTGGAGCGCCCATTCGCGAATTGTGAATCGTCCCACATGTAAATACTTAGTTGGAGTCTCTGATACCCTTGTCGATTGTGCCCTGATTTCATGGGTTGGGGCCAATGGAAGACCACTCCTATATCCCTGTACGCTTATATGCATAAGCGAGAATTGCAACCCTGCCAGTCAGTTCACATACCCGTAGTACTGTGCGGTTACCCATGTGGCCAGCATCGTCGGTATCCTTCATGGACAAGCTTCTTATTTCGCGATATCTCGGCGTGGAACAGTAGGGCGTGAAAGGTACTGTTTCTGTTCGTGCCTGCCATGTGAGCTGCACCACGCACAGACTAGGAAAATATATAATAGTCCCCGCTGTGTTGCAAAGTGACACGATGATCGTCTGTCCTCATGAAACCAACAAGGCCATAATATTATGCTCATATGTACTACGCTAGTGCGTCTATAGGTACTACTGATAGTGGGAGCTGCACTTCATCCACCGAACTAGGGCAGTCATGTTATTGTGGCTCCTATGCAATTCCTCTTATCTACTGGGCCCACCCTATATAATCCCAATACTTAGGGTTGGTTAGTACATACGACCATAGGGTGTGGAGAACAGGGCTTCCCGTCCGCTCAGCCGTACTTAAGCCACATAATACGCGCGATTAATAGTTAAGGAGCCCTTTAGTTAACTAAAAATCTGAAACGTGGATGTCAGAGCATTTAGTATGAGTACTGGCGATGGGGTGCTGACCTCAATACATTCGCAGCAGCAGTGATGCTG